>NC_138904.1:18074066-18440066 GCF_965194825.1 Balaenoptera physalus | reverse complement strand
TATGTATTGAAGTGCTACTACGTTGGCTTCATAAGGATTTGCATTTGCTGTGTCATCTTCTTTGTTTGATTCCTTCATCAGTATGTAGTGTTCTTCTTGGTTTCCTGCAGTAGTCTTTATCTTGAAGTCTATTTCATCTGATATGAGAATTGGCACTCCAGGTTTCCTTTGATTTCCATGTTCTTGGAATGTCTTTTTCCATCCCCTCACTTTCAGTTTGTATGTGTCCCCGGATCTAAAGTGGGTCGCTCCTAGACATCATATTTAACGGTCTTGTTTTTGTATCCCTTCGTCCACTCTATGTGCGTTGGTTGGAGCCTTGAATCCATTTACATTTAAGGTAATTATCCGTGTGTATGTTCCTGTTAGCATTTACTTAATTGTTTTTGGTTTGTTATTGGAGGTGTTTTATTTCCTTTGTGTTTCCTGCTTAGAGAAGTTCCTTTATCATTGGTGATATAGACGGTTTGGTGGTGCTGAATTCTCCTACCTTTGGTTTGTCTGTGAAGTTTTTACTTCCTCCCTCCAATCTGAATGAGAGTCTTGCTGAGTACAGTCACATTGGTGGTAGGTTTTTTTCCTTTAATCACTTGAAATATGTCCTGCCACTCCCTACTGTCTTGCAGAATTTCTGCTGAAAGATCAGCTGCTAACTTGATGGGGATTCCCAAATATGGAATTTCTTGCTTTTCCCTTGCTGCTTTTAATACCTTTTCTTTGTATTTCATTCTTGAGAGTTTGATGAATATGTGTCTTGGAGTGTTTCTCCTTGGATTTCTCCTGTTTGGGACTCTCTGAGCTTCCTGGACTTGATTAACTCTTTCCTTTCCCATATTAGAGAAGTTTTCAACTATAATCTTTCTGAATATTTTCTCAGTCCCTTTCTTTTTCTCTTCTTCTTCTGGGACCCGTCTGATTCGAATGTTGTTACATTTAATGTTGTTCCAGAGGTCTCTGAGACTGTCCTCAATCTTTTCAGTCTTATTTCTTCATACTGCTCTGCAGTAGTGAGTGAAACTATGTTATCTTCCAGGTCACTTATCCGTTCTTCTGCCAGAGTGTTTCTGCTATTGATCTCTTCTAGAGAATTTTTAATTTCATTTATTGTTTTCTTCATTATTGTTCGTTTGCCCTTCAGTTCTTCTAGGTCCTTGTGAAAAGTTTCTTGTATTTTCTCTATCCTATTTCCAAGATTTTGGATCATCTTTACTCTCATTATTCTGAATAATTGTTCAGGTAGACTGCCTATATCCTCTTCATTTGTTAGGTCTGGTGGGGTTTAAGTTGCTCCTTCATCTGCTGTGTGTTTTTCAGTCTCCTCTTTTTGCTTAATTCAGTGCTTGGGGGCTCCTTTTCACAGGCTGCAGCTTCATAGTTATCTTTGTTTTTGGTGTCTGTCCCAGGTGGCTAAGTTTGTTCAGTGGGTTGTGTAGGCTTCTTGGTGGAGGGGAGTTGTGCCTGTGTTCTGGTGGATGAAGCTGGATCTTGTCTTTCTGCTGGGCAGTTCCACGTCTGGTGGTGTGTGGTTGGGTGTCTGTGGCCTTACTGCGATTTTGGGCATCCTCTGTGATAATGGATGGGGCTGTGTTCCTGTCTTACTCGTTGTTTGGCATACGGTTTCCAGCACTGTAGCTTGCTGGTCATTGAGTGAAGGTGGATCTTGGCATTGAGATGGAAATCTCTGGGAGATTTTCTCCGTTTGATATTACATGGAGCTGTAAGGTCTCCTGTGGACCAGTGTCCTGAGGTTGGCTCTGCCACCTGAGAGGCGCAGCACTGACTCCTGGTTGGAGCACCAAGAGACTTTCATCCACATGGCTCAGAATAAAAGGGACCAAAAAGAGAAAGAAACAAAGACAGAGGATAAACGAAGACACAATTATGTCAAATAAAATAAAATAAAGTTATTAAAATAAAAAATAATTTTTAAGAAAATATTTTAAACGTAAAAATAAGAAAACAGACGGACAGAACCCTAGCACAAATGGTTAAAGCTAAGCTTTCCAGACAAAATCACAAACAGAAGCATACACATAGACACTCAAAAAAAGAGAAAAAGTGGGAATAAAATATAGCTTTGCTCCCAAAGGCCACTACCTCAATTTTCGGATGATTCATTGTGTACTCAGGTAATCCACAGATGCAGGTTACTTCAGGTTGAAAGTAGGGATTTCACCCGCTCTTCCTGAGGCTGCTGAGACACATCTCCCTTTCTCTTCTTTGTTCGCACAGCTCCCGGGCTTCAGCTTTGGATTTGGATCCGCCTCTTTGTGTAGGTCGCTTGAGGGCCTCTGTTCTTTCCTCAGACAGGACAGGGTTAAAGGAGAAGCTCATTGGCGGCTGTGTCTCACTCAGGCCGGGGGAGTGAGGAGTACGGAATAAGAGTCAGCCTGTAGCGGTATAGCGCATCGTGACTTTGCAGCAGCCTGAGGCGCACGGTGCATCCTCTCAGGGAAGTTGTCCCTGCATCACGGGACACTATCAGTGGCGGGCTGCAGAAGCCCCCTGGAGGGGCACTGTGGATAGTGGCCTGTCTTTGCTAACAGGGTTCTTGGTGGCGGCAGCAGCTGCCTTACGTCTCATGCCAGTCTCTGGGGTCCACGCTGATAGCCGCACCTCACGCCGATTTCTGCAGCTCCATTACGCGGCGCTCCTAATACCCTCTCCTCACGCACCAGGAAAGAAATTGGGAAGAAAAATTCTCTTGTCTCTTACGCAGTTGCAGGACTTTTCCAGGACTCCCTCTGAGATAGACATGTTGCACTAGCACACTTCAGGCTATGTTTATGCCGCCAGCCCCAGTCCTCACCGTGGGATCCGGCTGAAACCGCAGCCTCAGCCTCCAACCCCTGCCTTCCGCGGCAGGTGAACAGTCAAGCCTCTCAGGCTGGTGAGTTCTGGTCGGCATCGCTCCTCTGTGCGGGAATCTGTCCACTTTGCCTTCCGCACCTCAGTTGCTGGGCTCTCCTCCGTGGCTCCGAAGCTTCCCCACTCCCTTGCACACACTGTCCACCTGCGAAGGGGCTTTCTAGTGTGTGGAAACCTTTCCTCTTTCACAGCTGCTTCCCACTGTTGCAAGTCCCATCCCTAGTCTCTTGTCTCCGTTATTTCGTTCCTCTTTTCCCCTACCCAGGTACGTGGGGAGTTTCTTGCCCTTTGGGAGGTGTGAGGATTCGGCCAGTGTTCGGTGGCTGTTCTATAGGAGCGGTTCTTCCTGCAGATTTATTTCTGATGAATCTGTGGGGAGGAAAGTGATCTCCGCATCTTACTCTTCCGTCATCTTCAAGTTCCTCCCCCATTGTTGTTTTGATCTGCATTTCTCTAATGATTAGTGATGTTGAGCATGGTTTCATGTGTTTTTTGGCAAATAGTATATATGCTTTGGAGAAATATCTTTTTCGGTCTTCTGGCCTATTTTGGATTGGGTTGTTTGTTTTTCTGATGTTGAGTTGCATGAGCTCAATGGAGATTAATCCTTTGTCAGTTGCTTCGTTTACAAATATTTTCTCCCATTCTGAGGGTTGTCTTTTCATCCTGATTTTCATTTCTTTTGCTTTGCAAAAGCTTTTCAGATTCACTAGGTCCCATTTGTTTCTTTCTGTTTTTATTTCCAGTTCTCTATGAGGGGGGTCCCAAAACGTCATTGTGTGATTTATGTCACAGAGTGTTCTGCCTTTATTTTCCTCTAAGAGTTTTAACGTGTCTGGCCTTACATTTAGGTCTGTAATCGATTTGCAGTTTATTTTTGTGTATGGAGTTAAGAAGTGTTGTAATTTCATTGTTTTACATGTAGCTGTGCAGTTTCCCCAGAACCATTATTGAAGAGGCTATCTTTTCTCCATTGTATACTCTTGCCCCCTTTATCAAATAGAAAGGAGTGTGGGTTTATCCGTGGCTTACTGTCCTGTTTCATTGATGTACACTTCTGTTTGTGTGCCAGTAGCATACCATCTTTATTATTATAGATGTTTTTTATAGTCTGAAGTCAGGGAACCTGATTCCTCCAGCTCTGTTTTTCTTTCTCAAGATACCTTTGGCTCTTCAGGCTCTTTTGTGTTTCCACAGAAATGGTGAAATATTTTGTTCTAGTTCTGTGACAAATGCCATTGGTAGTTCGATAGGGATTGCAATGAACTGTAGATTGCTTTGTGTAGCATAGTCATTTTTGCAATGTTGTTTCTACCAGTCCAAAAACATGGTATATGTCTCCATCTCTTTGTGTCACCTTTAATTTCTTTCCTCAGTGTGTCATGGTTTTCCTCACACATGTATTTTGTCTCTTTGGTAAGTTTACACTCAAGTATGTTATTCTTTTTGTAGCAATGGTAAATGAGAGTGTTTCCTTAATTTCTCTTTCGGATTTTTCATCATTAGTGCATAGTAATGCAAGAGATTTTTGTGCATTAACTTTGTATCCTGTCACTGTCCCAAATTCATTGATTCGTTCTGGTAGTTTTCTGGTAGCGTCTTTAGAATTCTCTGTGTATACTATCTAGTCATCTGAAAAAAGTGACAGTTTGACTTCTTCTCTTCCAACTTGGATGCTTCTAATTTCTTTTTCTTCTCTGAATGCTGTGGGTAAAACTTCCAAAACCTGCTTAAGTAATATTAGTAACAGTTTGCAAACTTGTCTTTTTCCTGATCTTAAAGGAAATGGTTTCAGTATTTCACCTTTGAGAACAAAGTTGGCTGTGGGTCTGTCATATATGGCCTTTATTATGTTGAGGTACATTCACTCTATGTGTACTTTCTGGAGAGTGTTATCCTAAACTCTTTTTGAATGTTTCCAGAAGATTTTTCTCCATTTATTGAGATAATCGTAGGATTTTTCTTCTTCACTTTGTTAGTATGGTTTATCATCTGGATTGATTTGCATATATCGAAAAATCCAACCTTCGTTGGATAAAGCCCACTTGATCATGGTGTATTATCCCTTTACTGTGCTGTTGGATTCTACTTTCTAGTATTTTCTTTGAGATTCTGACATTTAAGGTCATCAGTGATATTGGCCTGTAGTGTTCAATTTTAGTTGAGAACCTGTCTGATTTTAGTATCAGAGTGATTGTGGCCTCGTTTAATGATTTTGGGAGTGTCCCTCACTCTGTTATATTTTGGAAGAGTCTGAGAACGATAGGTGTTAGCCCTTGTCAAAAGTTTTGATAGAAATCGCCTGTGAAGCCATCTGATATTGGGCTTTTGCTTGTTGGAAAATTTTAATCACAATTTCAATTTCAGTGCTTACGATTAGTCTGTTTATACTTTCTGTTTATCTTGGTTCAGTCTCAGAAGGTTGTGCTTTTCGAAGAATTTGTCCATATCTTCCAGGTTGTCCATTTAATTGGCAAAAGATGTTTGTAGTAATCTCTCATGATCCTTTGTATTTCTGCAGGGTCAGTTGTTACTTCTCCTTTTTCTTTTCTAATTCTGTTGGTTTGGATCTTCTCCACTTCTTTTCTTAATAAATCTGGCTAATGGTGGATACATTATATGCATGCTCTTAAATATCGAGCTTTTAGGTTTACCGATCTTTGCTCTTGTTTTCTCCATTATTTTTCACTTATTTCTGATCTGAACTTTCTTATTTCTTTCCTTCTGCTAATCCATTTTTGTTTGTTGGGTGTTTGTCCATTTTTCTCTAATGGCTTTAGGTGTAAGGCTAGGTTGTTTATATGGGGGATTTCTTGTTCCGTGATGGAGGATTTTATTGCTATCAACTTCCCTGTTAGAACTGCTTTTGCTGCATACCATAGGTTGGGGTGGTCGTATTTTCATTGTCATTTTTTTCCAGGTATTTTGCGATTTCATCTTTGTTTTCTTCAGTGATTGCTTGATTATTTAACAGCGTTTTGTTTAGCTTCCATGTGTTTCTATTGTTTACAGTTCTTTTTTTCCGTTCATTGATATCTAGTTTCATGGCACTGTGGTGGGAAATTATACCTCATACTATTTCAGTTTTCTTAAATTGACTAAGGCTCTATGTGTGACCCAAGATATGACATATCCTGGAGAATGTTCCATGAGCACTTGAGAAGAAACTGTTTTCTGGTGTTTTGCAAAGGAAAGTCATATACATATCAGTTAAGTCCCTCTTGTTCAATGTGTCATTTAAAGCCCACGTTTCCTTGTTTATTTTCATTTTGGGTGATCAGTCCATTGGTGAAAGAGGGGTGTTAATGTCCCCTACTATTTTTGTGTTACTCTCAGTTTCCCCTTTTAGGGCTGTTAGGATATATCTTATGTATTGAAGTGCTACTACGTTGGCTTCATAAGGATTTGCATTTGCTGTGTCATCTTCTTTGTTTGATTCCTTCATCAGTATGTAGTGTTCTTCTTGGTTTCCTGCAGTAGTCTTTATCTTGAAGTCTATTTCGTCTGATATGAGAATTGGCACTCCAGGTTTCCTTTGATTTCCATGTTCTTGGAATGTCTTTTTCCATCCCCTCACTTTCAGTTTGTATGTGTCCCCGGATCTAAAGTGGGTCGCTCCTAGACATCATATTTAACGGTCTTGTTTTTGTATCCCTTCGTCCACTCTATGTGCGTTGGTTGGAGCCTTGAATCCATTTACATTTAAGGTAATTATCCGTGTGTATGTTCCTGTTAGCATTTACTTAATTGTTTTTGGTTTGTTATTGGAGGTGTTTTATTTCCTTTGTGTTTCCTGCTTAGAGAAGTTCCTTTATCATTGGTGATATAGACGGTTTGGTGGTGCTGAATTCTCCTACCTTTGGTTTGTCTGTGAAGTTTTTACTTCCTCCCTCCAATCTGAATGAGAGTCTTGCTGAGTACAGTCACATTGGTGGTAGGTTTTTTTCCTTTAATCACTTGAAATATGTCCTGCCACTCCCTACTGTCTTGCAGAATTTCTGCTGAAAGATCAGCTGCTAACTTGATGGGGATTCCCAAATATGGAATTTCTTGCTTTTCCCTTGCTGCTTTTAATACCTTTTCTTTGTATTTCATTCTTGAGAGTTTGATGAATATGTGTCTTGGAGTGTTTCTCCTTGGATTTCTCCTGTTTGGGACTCTCTGAGCTTCCTGGACTTGATTAACTCTTTCCTTTCCCATATTAGAGAAGTTTTCAACTATAATCTTTCTGAATATTTTCTCAGTCCCTTTCTTTTTCTCTTCTTCTTCTGGGACCCGTCTGATTCGAATGTTGTTACATTTAATGTTGTTCCAGAGGTCTCTGAGACTGTCCTCAATCTTTTCAGTCTTATTTCTTCATACTGCTCTGCAGTAGTGAGTGAAACTATGTTATCTTCCAGGTCACTTATCCGTTCTTCTGCCAGAGTGTTTCTGCTATTGATCTCTTCTAGAGAATTTTTAATTTCATTTATTGTTTTCTTCATTATTGTTCGTTTGCCCTTCAGTTCTTCTAGGTCCTTGTGAAAAGTTTCTTGTATTTTCTCTATCCTATTTCCAAGATTTTGGATCATCTTTACTCTCATTATTCTGAATAATTGTTCAGGTAGACTGCCTATATCCTCTTCATTTGTTAGGTCTGGTGGGGTTTAAGTTGCTCCTTCATCTGCTGTGTGTTTTTCAGTCTCCTCTTTTTGCTTAATTCAGTGCTTGGGGGCTCCTTTTCACAGGCTGCAGCTTCATAGTTATCTTTGTTTTTGGTGTCTGTCCCAGGTGGCTAAGTTTGTTCAGTGGGTTGTGTAGGCTTCTTGGTGGAGGGGAGTTGTGCCTGTGTTCTGGTGGATGAAGCTGGATCTTGTCTTTCTGCTGGGCAGTTCCACGTCTGGTGGTGTGTGGTTGGGTGTCTGTGGCCTTACTGCGATTTTGGGCATCCTCTGTGATAATGGATGGGGCTGTGTTCCTGTCTTACTCGTTGTTTGGCATACGGTTTCCAGCACTGTAGCTTGCTGGTCATTGAGTGAAGGTGGATCTTGGCATTGAGATGGAAATCTCTGGGAGATTTTCTCCGTTTGATATTACATGGAGCTGTAAGGTCTCCTGTGGACCAGTGTCCTGAGGTTGGCTCTGCCACCTGAGAGGCGCAGCACTGACTCCTGGTTGGAGCACCAAGAGACTTTCATCCACATGGCTCAGAATAAAAGGGACCAAAAAGAGAAAGAAACAAAGACAGAGGATAAACGAAGACACAATTATGTCAAATAAAATAAAATAAAGTTATTAAAATAAAAAATAATTTTTAAGAAAATATTTTAAACGTAAAAATAAGAAAACAGACGGACAGAACCCTAGCACAAATGGTTAAAGCTAAGCTTTCCAGACAAAATCACAAACAGAAGCATACACATAGACACTCAAAAAAAGAGAAAAAGTGGGAATAAAATATAGCTTTGCTCCCAAAGGCCACTACCTCAATTTTCGGATGATTCATTGTGTACTCAGGTAATCCACAGATGCAGGTTACTTCAGGTTGAAAGTAGGGATTTCACCCGCTCTTCCTGAGGCTGCTGAGACACATCTCCCTTTCTCTTCTTTGTTCGCACAGCTCCCGGGCTTCAGCTTTGGATTTGGATCCGCCTCTTTGTGTAGGTCGCTTGAGGGCCTCTGTTCTTTCCTCAGACAGGACAGGGTTAAAGGAGAAGCTCATTGGCGGCTGTGTCTCACTCAGGCCGGGGGAGTGAGGAGTACGGAATAAGAGTCAGCCTGTAGCGGTATAGCGCATCGTGACTTTGCAGCAGCCTGAGGCGCACGGTGCATCCTCTCAGGGAAGTTGTCCCTGCATCACGGGACACTATCAGTGGCGGGCTGCAGAAGCCCCCTGGAGGGGCACTGTGGATAGTGGCCTGTCTTTGCTAACAGGGTTCTTGGTGGCGGCAGCAGCTGCCTTACGTCTCATGCCAGTCTCTGGGGTCCACGCTGATAGCCGCACCTCACGCCGATTTCTGCAGCTCCATTACGCGGCGCTCCTAATACCCTCTCCTCACGCACCAGGAAAGAAATTGGGAAGAAAAATTCTCTTGTCTCTTACGCAGTTGCAGGACTTTTCCAGGACTCCCTCTGAGATAGACATGTTGCACTAGCACACTTCAGGCTATGTTTATGCCGCCAGCCCCAGTCCTCACCGTGGGATCCGGCTGAAACCGCAGCCTCAGCCTCCAACCCCTGCCTTCCGCGGCAGGTGAACAGTCAAGCCTCTCAGGCTGGTGAGTTCTGGTCGGCATCGCTCCTCTGTGCGGGAATCTGTCCACTTTGCCTTCCGCACCTCAGTTGCTGGGCTCTCCTCCGTGGCTCCGAAGCTTCCCCACTCCCTTGCACACACTGTCCACCTGCGAAGGGGCTTTCTAGTGTGTGGAAACCTTTCCTCTTTCACAGCTGCTTCCCACTGTTGCAAGTCCCATCCCTAGTCTCTTGTCTCCGTTATTTCGTTCCTCTTTTCCCCTACCCAGGTACGTGGGGAGTTTCTTGCCCTTTGGGAGGTGTGAGGATTCGGCCAGTGTTCGGTGGCTGTTCTATAGGAGCGGTTCTTCCTGCAGATTTATTTCTGATGAATCTGTGGGGAGGAAAGTGATCTCCGCATCTTACTCTTCCGTCATCTTCAAGTTCCTCCCCCATTGTTGTTTTGATCTGCATTTCTCTAATGATTAGTGATGTTGAGCATGGTTTCATGTGTTTTTTGGCAAATAGTATATATGCTTTGGAGAAATATCTTTTTCGGTCTTCTGGCCTATTTTGGATTGGGTTGTTTGTTTTTCTGATGTTGAGTTGCATGAGCTCAATGGAGATTAATCCTTTGTCAGTTGCTTCGTTTACAAATATTTTCTCCCATTCTGAGGGTTGTCTTTTCATCCTGATTTTCATTTCTTTTGCTTTGCAAAAGCTTTTCAGATTCACTAGGTCCCATTTGTTTCTTTCTGTTTTTATTTCCAGTTCTCTATGAGGGGGGTCCCAAAACGTCATTGTGTGATTTATGTCACAGAGTGTTCTGCCTTTATTTTCCTCTAAGAGTTTTAACGTGTCTGGCCTTACATTTAGGTCTGTAATCGATTTGCAGTTTATTTTTGTGTATGGAGTTAAGAAGTGTTGTAATTTCATTGTTTTACATGTAGCTGTGCAGTTTCCCCAGAACCATTATTGAAGAGGCTATCTTTTCTCCATTGTATACTCTTGCCCCCTTTATCAAATAGAAAGGAGTGTGGGTTTATCCGTGGCTTACTGTCCTGTTTCATTGATGTACACTTCTGTTTGTGTGCCAGTAGCATACCATCTTTATTATTATAGATGTTTTTTATAGTCTGAAGTCAGGGAACCTGATTCCTCCAGCTCTGTTTTTCTTTCTCAAGATACCTTTGGCTCTTCAGGCTCTTTTGTGTTTCCACAGAAATGGTGAAATATTTTGTTCTAGTTCTGTGACAAATGCCATTGGTAGTTCGATAGGGATTGCAATGAACTGTAGATTGCTTTGTGTAGCATAGTCATTTTTGCAATGTTGTTTCTACCAGTCCAAAAACATGGTATATGTCTCCATCTCTTTGTGTCACCTTTAATTTCTTTCCTCAGTGTGTCATGGTTTTCCTCACACATGTATTTTGTCTCTTTGGTAAGTTTACACTCAAGTATGTTATTCTTTTTGTAGCAATGGTAAATGAGAGTGTTTCCTTAATTTCTCTTTCGGATTTTTCATCATTAGTGCATAGTAATGCAAGAGATTTTTGTGCATTAACTTTGTATCCTGTCACTGTCCCAAATTCATTGATTCGTTCTGGTAGTTTTCTGGTAGCGTCTTTAGAATTCTCTGTGTATACTATCTAGTCATCTGAAAAAAGTGACAGTTTGACTTCTTCTCTTCCAACTTGGATGCTTCTAATTTCTTTTTCTTCTCTGAATGCTGTGGGTAAAACTTCCAAAACCTGCTTAAGTAATATTAGTAACAGTTTGCAAACTTGTCTTTTTCCTGATCTTAAAGGAAATGGTTTCAGTATTTCACCTTTGAGAACAAAGTTGGCTGTGGGTCTGTCATATATGGCCTTTATTATGTTGAGGTACATTCACTCTATGTGTACTTTCTGGAGAGTGTTATCCTAAACTCTTTTTGAATGTTTCCAGAAGATTTTTCTCCATTTATTGAGATAATCGTAGGATTTTTCTTCTTCACTTTGTTAGTATGGTTTATCATCTGGATTGATTTGCATATATCGAAAAATCCAACCTTCGTTGGATAAAGCCCACTTGATCATGGTGTATTATCCCTTTACTGTGCTGTTGGATTCTACTTTCTAGTATTTTCTTTGAGATTCTGACATTTAAGGTCATCAGTGATATTGGCCTGTAGTGTTCAATTTTAGTTGAGAACCTGTCTGATTTTAGTATCAGAGTGATTGTGGCCTCGTTTAATGATTTTGGGAGTGTCCCTCACTCTGTTATATTTTGGAAGAGTCTGAGAACGATAGGTGTTAGCCCTTGTCAAAAGTTTTGATAGAAATCGCCTGTGAAGCCATCTGATATTGGGCTTTTGCTTGTTGGAAAATTTTAATCACAATTTCAATTTCAGTGCTTACGATTAGTCTGTTTATACTTTCTGTTTATCTTGGTTCAGTCTCAGAAGGTTGTGCTTTTCGAAGAATTTGTCCATATCTTCCAGGTTGTCCATTTAATTGGCAAAAGATGTTTGTAGTAATCTCTCATGATCCTTTGTATTTCTGCAGGGTCAGTTGTTACTTCTCCTTTTTCTTTTCTAATTCTGTTGGTTTGGATCTTCTCCACTTCTTTTCTTAATAAATCTGGCTAATGGTGGATACATTATATGCATGCTCTTAAATATCGAGCTTTTAGGTTTACCGATCTTTGCTCTTGTTTTCTCCATTATTTTTCACTTATTTCTGATCTGAACTTTCTTATTTCTTTCCTTCTGCTAATCCATTTTTGTTTGTTGGGTGTTTGTCCATTTTTCTCTAATGGCTTTAGGTGTAAGGCTAGGTTGTTTATATGGGGGATTTCTTGTTCCGTGATGGAGGATTTTATTGCTATCAACTTCCCTGTTAGAACTGCTTTTGCTGCATACCATAGGTTGGGGTGGTCGTATTTTCATTGTCATTTTTTTCCAGGTATTTTGCGATTTCATCTTTGTTTTCTTCAGTGATTGCTTGATTATTTAACAGCGTTTTGTTTAGCTTCCATGTGTTTCTATTGTTTACAGTTCTTTTTTTCCGTTCATTGATATCTAGTTTCATGGCACTGTGGTGGGAAATTATACCTCATACTATTTCAGTTTTCTTAAATTGACTAAGGCTCTATGTGTGACCCAAGATATGACATATCCTGGAGAATGTTCCATGAGCACTTGAGAAGAAACTGTTTTCTGGTGTTTTGCAAAGGAAAGTCATATACATATCAGTTAAGTCCCTCTTGTTCAATGTGTCATTTAAAGCCCACGTTTCCTTGTTTATTTTCATTTTGGGTGATCAGTCCATTGGTGAAAGAGGGGTGTTAATGTCCCCTACTATTTTTGTGTTACTCTCAGTTTCCCCTTTTAGGGCTGTTAGGATATATCTTATGTATTGAAGTGCTACTACGTTGGCTTCATAAGGATTTGCATTTGCTGTGTCATCTTCTTTGTTTGATTCCTTCATCAGTATGTAGTGTTCTTCTTGGTTTCCTGCAGTAGTCTTTATCTTGAAGTCTATTTCGTCTGATATGAGAATTGGCACTCCAGGTTTCCTTTGATTTCCATGTTCTTGGAATGTCTTTTTCCATCCCCTCACTTTCAGTTTGTATGTGTCCCCGGATCTAAAGTGGGTCGCTCCTAGACATCATATTTAACGGTCTTGTTTTTGTATCCCTTCGTCCACTCTATGTGCGTTGGTTGGAGCCTTGAATCCATTTACATTTAAGGTAATTATCCGTGTGTATGTTCCTGTTAGCATTTACTTAATTGTTTTTGGTTTGTTATTGGAGGTGTTTTATTTCCTTTGTGTTTCCTGCTTAGAGAAGTTCCTTTATCATTGGTGATATAGACGGTTTGGTGGTGCTGAATTCTCCTACCTTTGGTTTGTCTGTGAAGTTTTTACTTCCTCCCTCCAATCTGAATGAGAGTCTTGCTGAGTACAGTCACATTGGTGGTAGGTTTTTTTCCTTTAATCACTTGAAATATGTCCTGCCACTCCCTACTGTCTTGCAGAATTTCTGCTGAAAGATCAGCTGCTAACTTGATGGGGATTCCCAAATATGGAATTTCTTGCTTTTCCCTTGCTGCTTTTAATACCTTTTCTTTGTATTTCATTCTTGAGAGTTTGATGAATATGTGTCTTGGAGTGTTTCTCCTTGGATTTCTCCTGTTTGGGACTCTCTGAGCTTCCTGGACTTGATTAACTCTTTCCTTTCCCATATTAGAGAAGTTTTCAACTATAATCTTTCTGAATATTTTCTCAGTCCCTTTCTTTTTCTCTTCTTCTTCTGGGACCCGTCTGATTCGAATGTTGTTACATTTAATGTTGTTCCAGAGGTCTCTGAGACTGTCCTCAATCTTTTCAGTCTTATTTCTTCATACTGCTCTGCAGTAGTGAGTGAAACTATGTTATCTTCCAGGTCACTTATCCGTTCTTCTGCCAGAGTGTTTCTGCTATTGATCTCTTCTAGAGAATTTTTAATTTCATTTATTGTTTTCTTCATTATTGTTCGTTTGCCCTTCAGTTCTTCTAGGTCCTTGTGAAAAGTTTCTTGTATTTTCTCTATCCTATTTCCAAGATTTTGGATCATCTTTACTCTCATTATTCTGAATAATTGTTCAGGTAGACTGCCTATATCCTCTTCATTTGTTAGGTCTGGTGGGGTTTAAGTTGCTCCTTCATCTGCTGTGTGTTTTTCAGTCTCCTCTTTTTGCTTAATTCAGTGCTTGGGGGCTCCTTTTCACAGGCTGCAGCTTCATAGTTATCTTTGTTTTTGGTGTCTGTCCCAGGTGGCTAAGTTTGTTCAGTGGGTTGTGTAGGCTTCTTGGTGGAGGGGAGTTGTGCCTGTGTTCTGGTGGATGAAGCTGGATCTTGTCTTTCTGCTGGGCAGTTCCACGTCTGGTGGTGTGTGGTTGGGTGTCTGTGGCCTTACTGCGATTTTGGGCATCCTCTGTGATAATGGATGGGGCTGTGTTCCTGTCTTACTCGTTGTTTGGCATACGGTTTCCAGCACTGTAGCTTGCTGGTCATTGAGTGAAGGTGGATCTTGGCATTGAGATGGAAATCTCTGGGAGATTTTCTCCGTTTGATATTACATGGAGCTGTAAGGTCTCCTGTGGACCAGTGTCCTGAGGTTGGCTCTGCCACCTGAGAGGCGCAGCACTGACTCCTGGTTGGAGCACCAAGAGACTTTCATCCACATGGCTCAGAATAAAAGGGACCAAAAAGAGAAAGAAACAAAGACAGAGGATAAACGAAGACACAATTATGTCAAATAAAATAAAATAAAGTTATTAAAATAAAAAATAATTTTTAAGAAAATATTTTAAACGTAAAAATAAGAAAACAGACGGACAGAACCCTAGCACAAATGGTTAAAGCTAAGCTTTCCAGACAAAATCACAAACAGAAGCATACACATAGACACTCAAAAAAAGAGAAAAAGTGGGAATAAAATATAGCTTTGCTCCCAAAGGCCACTACCTCAATTTTCGGATGATTCATTGTGTACTCAGGTAATCCACAGATGCAGGTTACTTCAGGTTGAAAGTAGGGATTTCACCCGCTCTTCCTGAGGCTGCTGAGACACATCTCCCTTTCTCTTCTTTGTTCGCACAGCTCCCGGGCTTCAGCTTTGGATTTGGATCCGCCTCTTTGTGTAGGTCGCTTGAGGGCCTCTGTTCTTTCCTCAGACAGGACAGGGTTAAAGGAGAAGCTCATTGGCGGCTGTGTCTCACTCAGGCCGGGGGAGTGAGGAGTACGGAATAAGAGTCAGCCTGTAGCGGTATAGCGCATCGTGACTTTGCAGCAGCCTGAGGCGCACGGTGCATCCTCTCAGGGAAGTTGTCCCTGCATCACGGGACACTATCAGTGGCGGGCTGCAGAAGCCCCCTGGAGGGGCACTGTGGATAGTGGCCTGTCTTTGCTAACAGGGTTCTTGGTGGCGGCAGCAGCCGCCTTACGTCTCATGCCAGTCTCTGGGGTCCACGCTGATAGCCGCACCTCACGCCGATTTCTGCAGCTCCATTACGCGGCGCTCTTAATACCCTCTCCTCACGCACCAGGAAAGAAATTGGGAAGAAAAATTCTCTTGTCTCTTACGCAGTTGCAGGACTTTTCCAGGACTCCCTCTGAGATAGACATGTTGCACTAGCACACTTCAGGCTATGTTTATGCCGCCAGCCCCAGTCCTCACCGTGGGATCCGGCTGAAACCGCAGCCTCAGCCTCCAACCCCTGCCTTCCGCGGCAGGTGAACAGTCAAGCCTCTCAGGCTGGTGAGTTCTGGTCGGCATCGCTCCTCTGTGCGGGAATCTGTCCACTTTGCCTTCCGCACCTCAGTTGCTGGGCTCTCCTCTGTGGCTCCGAAGCTTCCCCACTCCCTTGCACACACTGTTCACCTGCGAAGGGGCTTTCTAGTGTGTGGAAACCTTTCCTCTTTCACAGCTGCTTCCCACTGTTGCAAGTCCCATCCCTAGTCTCTTGTCTCCGTTATTTCGTTCCTCTTTTCCCCTACCCAGGTACGTGGGGAGTTTCTTGCCCTTTGGGAGGTGTGAGGATTCGGCCAGTGTTCGGTGGCTGTTCTATAGGAGCGGTTCTTCCTGCAGATTTATTTCTGATGAATCTGTGGGGAGGAAAGTGATCTCCGCATCTTACTCTTCCGTCATCTTCAAGTTCCTCCCCCATTGTTGTTTTGATCTGCATTTCTCTAATGATTAGTGATGTTGAGCATGGTTTCATGTGTTTTTTGGCAAATAGTATATATGCTTTGGAGAAATATCTTTTTCGGTCTTCTGGCCTATTTTGGATTGGGTTGTTTGTTTTTCTGATGTTGAGTTGCATGAGCTCAATGGAGATTAATCCTTTGTCAGTTGCTTCGTTTACAAATATTTTCTCCCATTCTGAGGGTTGTCTTTTCATCCTGATTTTCATTTCTTTTGCTTTGCAAAAGCTTTTCAGATTCACTAGGTCCCATTTGTTTCTTTCTGTTTTTATTTCCAGTTCTCTATGAGGGGGGTCCCAAAACGTCATTGTGTGATTTATGTCACAGAGTGTTCTGCCTTTATTTTCCTCTAAGAGTTTTAACGTGTCTGGCCTTACATTTAGGTCTGTAATCGATTTGCAGTTTATTTTTGTGTATGGAGTTAAGAAGTGTTGTAATTTCATTGTTTTACATGTAGCTGTGCAGTTTCCCCAGAACCATTATTGAAGAGGCTATCTTTTCTCCATTGTATACTCTTGCCCCCTTTATCAAATAGAAAGGAGTGTGGGTTTATCCGTGGCTTACTGTCCTGTTTCATTGATGTACACTTCTGTTTGTGTGCCAGTAGCATACCATCTTTATTATTATAGATGTTTTTTATAGTCTGAAGTCAGGGAACCTGATTCCTCCAGCTCTGTTTTTCTTTCTCAAGATACCTTTGGCTCTTCAGGCTCTTTTGTGTTTCCACAGAAATGGTGAAATATTTTGTTCTAGTTCTGTGACAAATGCCATTGGTAGTTCGATAGGGATTGCAATGAACTGTAGATTGCTTTGTGTAGCATAGTCATTTTTGCAATGTTGTTTCTACCAGTCCAAAAACATGGTATATGTCTCCATCTCTTTGTGTCACCTTTAATTTCTTTCCTCAGTGTGTCATGGTTTTCCTCACACATGTATTTTGTCTCTTTGGTAAGTTTACACTCAAGTATGTTATTCTTTTTGTAGCAATGGTAAATGAGAGTGTTTCCTTAATTTCTCTTTCGGATTTTTCATCATTAGTGCATAGTAATGCAAGAGATTTTTGTGCATTAACTTTGTATCCTGTCACTGTCCCAAATTCATTGATTCGTTCTGGTAGTTTTCTGGTAGCGTCTTTAGAATTCTCTGTGTATACTATCTAGTCATCTGAAAAAAGTGACAGTTTGACTTCTTCTCTTCCAACTTGGATGCTTCTAATTTCTTTTTCTTCTCTGAATGCTGTGGGTAAAACTTCCAAAACCTGCTTAAGTAATATTAGTAACAGTTTGCAAACTTGTCTTTTTCCTGATCTTAAAGGAAATGGTTTCAGTATTTCACCTTTGAGAACAAAGTTGGCTGTGGGTCTGTCATATATGGCCTTTATTATGTTGAGGTACATTCACTCTATGTGTACTTTCTGGAGAGTGTTATCCTAAACTCTTTTTGAATGTTTCCAGAAGATTTTTCTCCATTTATTGAGATAATCGTAGGATTTTTCTTCTTCACTTTGTTAGTATGGTTTATCATCTGGATTGATTTGCATATATCGAAAAATCCAACCTTCGTTGGATAAAGCCCACTTGATCATGGTGTATTATCCCTTTACTGTGCTGTTGGATTCTACTTTCTAGTATTTTCTTTGAGATTCTGACATTTAAGGTCATCAGTGATATTGGCCTGTAGTGTTCAATTTTAGTTGAGAACCTGTCTGATTTTAGTATCAGAGTGATTGTGGCCTCGTTTAATGATTTTGGGAGTGTCCCTCACTCTGTTATATTTTGGAAGAGTCTGAGAACGATAGGTGTTAGCCCTTGTCAAAAGTTTTGATAGAAATCGCCTGTGAAGCCATCTGATATTGGGCTTTTGCTTGTTGGAAAATTTTAATCACAATTTCAATTTCAGTGCTTACGATTAGTCTGTTTATACTTTCTGTTTATCTTGGTTCAGTCTCAGAAGGTTGTGCTTTTCGAAGAATTTGTCCATATCTTCCAGGTTGTCCATTTAATTGGCAAAAGATGTTTGTAGTAATCTCTCATGATCCTTTGTATTTCTGCAGGGTCAGTTGTTACTTCTCCTTTTTCTTTTCTAATTCTGTTGGTTTGGATCTTCTCCACTTCTTTTCTTAATAAATCTGGCTAATGGTGGATACATTATATGCATGCTCTTAAATATCGAGCTTTTAGGTTTACCGATCTTTGCTCTTGTTTTCTCCATTATTTTTCACTTATTTCTGATCTGAACTTTCTTATTTCTTTCCTTCTGCTAATCCATTTTTGTTTGTTGGGTGTTTGTCCATTTTTCTCTAATGGCTTTAGGTGTAAGGCTAGGTTGTTTATATGGGGGATTTCTTGTTCCGTGATGGAGGATTTTATTGCTATCAACTTCCCTGTTAGAACTGCTTTTGCTGCATACCATAGGTTGGGGTGGTCGTATTTTCATTGTCATTTTTTTCCAGGTATTTTGCGATTTCATCTTTGTTTTCTTCAGTGATTGCTTGATTATTTAACAGCGTTTTGTTTAGCTTCCATGTGTTTCTATTGTTTACAGTTCTTTTTTTCCGTTCATTGATATCTAGTTTCATGGCACTGTGGTGGGAAATTATACCTCATACTATTACAGTTTTCTTAAATTGACTAAGGCTCTATGTGTGACCCAAGATATGACATATCCTGGAGAATGTTCCATGAGCACTTGAGAAGAAACTGTTTTCTGGTGTTTTGCAAAGGAAAGTCATATACATATCAGTTAAGTCCCTCTTGTTCAATGTGTCATTTAAAGCCCACGTTTCCTTGTTTATTTTCATTTTGGGTGATCAGTCCATTGGTGAAAGAGGGGTGTTAATGTCCCCTACTATTTTTGTGTTACTCTCAGTTTCCCCTTTTAGGGCTGTTAGGATATATCTTATGTATTGAAGTGCTACTACGTTGGCTTCATAAGGATTTGCATTTGCTGTGTCATCTTCTTTGTTTGATTCCTTCATCAGTATGTAGTGTTCTTCTTGGTTTCCTGCAGTAGTCTTTATCTTGAAGTCTATTTCGTCTGATATGAGAATTGGCACTCCAGGTTTCCTTTGATTTCCATGTTCTTGGAATGTCTTTTTCCATCCCCTCACTTTCAGTTTGTATGTGTCCCCGGATCTAAAGTGGGTCGCTCCTAGACATCATATTTAACGGTCTTGTTTTTGTATCCCTTCGTCCACTCTATGTGCGTTGGTTGGAGCCTTGAATCCATTTACATTTAAGGTAATTATCCGTGTGTATGTTCCTGTTAGCATTTACTTAATTGTTTTTGGTTTGTTATTGGAGGTGTTTTATTTCCTTTGTGTTTCCTGCTTAGAGAAGTTCCTTTATCATTGGTGATATAGACGGTTTGGTGGTGCTGAATTCTCCTACCTTTGGTTTGTCTGTGAAGTTTTTACTTCCTCCCTCCAATCTGAATGAGAGTCTTGCTGAGTACAGTCACATTGGTGGTAGGTTTTTTTCCTTTAATCACTTGAAATATGTCCTGCCACTCCCTACTGTCTTGCAGAATTTCTGCTGAAAGATCAGCTGCTAACTTGATGGGGATTCCCAAATATGGAATTTCTTGCTTTTCCCTTGCTGCTTTTAATACCTTTTCTTTGTATTTCATTCTTGAGAGTTTGATGAATATGTGTCTTGGAGTGTTTCTCCTTGGATTTCTCCTGTTTGGGACTCTCTGAGCTTCCTGGACTTGATTAACTCTTTCCTTTCCCATATTAGAGAAGTTTTCAACTATAATCTTTCTGAATATTTTCTCAGTCCCTTTCTTTTTCTCTTCTTCTTCTGGGACCCGTCTGATTCGAATGTTGTTACATTTAATGTTGTTCCAGAGGTCTCTGAGACTGTCCTCAATCTTTTCAGTCTTATTTCTTCATACTGCTCTGCAGTAGTGAGTGAAACTATGTTATCTTCCAGGTCACTTATCCGTTCTTCTGCCAGAGTGTTTCTGCTATTGATCTCTTCTAGAGAATTTTTAATTTCATTTATTGTTTTCTTCATTATTGTTCGTTTGCCCTTCAGTTCTTCTAGGTCCTTGTGAAAAGTTTCTTGTATTTTCTCTATCCTATTTCCAAGATTTTGGATCATCTTTACTCTCATTATTCTGAATAATTGTTCAGGTAGACTGCCTATATCCTCTTCATTTGTTAGGTCTGGTGGGGTTTAAGTTGCTCCTTCATCTGCTGTGTGTTTTTCAGTCTCCTCTTTTTGCTTAATTCAGTGCTTGGGGGCTCCTTTTCACAGGCTGCAGCTTCATAGTTATCTTTGTTTTTGGTGTCTGTCCCAGGTGGCTAAGTTTGTTCAGTGGGTTGTGTAGGCTTCTTGGTGGAGGGGAGTTGTGCCTGTGTTCTGGTGGATGAAGCTGGATCTTGTCTTTCTGCTGGGCAGTTCCACGTCTGGTGGTGTGTGGTTGGGTGTCTGTGGCCTTACTGCGATTTTGGGCATCCTCTGTGATAATGGATGGGGCTGTGTTCCTGTCTTACTCGTTGTTTGGCATACGGTTTCCAGCACTGTAGCTTGCTGGTCATTGAGTGAAGGTGGATCTTGGCATTGAGATGGAAATCTCTGGGAGATTTTCTCCGTTTGATATTACATGGAGCTGTAAGGTCTCCTGTGGACCAGTGTCCTGAGGTTGGCTCTGCCACCTGAGAGGCGCAGCACTGACTCCTGGTTGGAGCACCAAGAGACTTTCATCCACATGGCTCAGAATAAAAGGGACCAAAAAGAGAAAGAAACAAAGACAGAGGATAAACGAAGATACAATTATGTCAAATAAAATAAAATAAAGTTACTAAATAAAAAATAATTTTTAAGAAAATATTTTAAACGTAAAAATAAGAAAACAGACGGACAGAACCCTAGCACAAATGGTTAAAGCTAAGCTTTCCAGACAAAATAACAAACAGAAGCATACACATAGACACTCAAAAAAAGAGAAAAAGTGGGAATAAAATATAGCTTTGCTCCCAAAGGCCACTACCTCAATTTTCGGATGATTCATTGTGTACTCAGGTAATCCACAGATGCAGGTTACTTCAGGTTGAAAGTAGGGATTTCACCCGCTCTTCCTGAGGCTGCTGAGACACATTTCCCTTTCTCTTCTTTGTTCGCACAGCTCCCGGGCTTCAGCTTTGGATTTGGATCCGCCTCTTTGTGTAGGTCGCTTGAGGGCCTCTGTTCTTTCCTCAGACAGGACAGGGTTAAAGGAGAAGCTCATTGGCGGCTGTGTCTCACTCAGGCCGGGGGAGTGAGGAGTACGGAATAGGAGTCAGCCTGTAGCGGTATAGCACATAGTGACTTTGCAGCAGCCTGAGGTGCACGGTGCATCCTCTCAGGGAAGTTGTCCCTGCATCACGGGACACTATCAGTGGCGGGCTGCAGAAGCCCCCTGGAGGGGCACTGTGGATAGTGGCCTCTCTTTGTTAACAGGCTTCTTGGTGGTGGCAGCAGCCGCCTTACGTCTCATGCCAGTCTCTGGGGTCCACGCTGATAGCCGCACCTCACGCCGATTTCTGCAGCTCCATTACGCGGCGCTCTTAATACCCTCTCCTCACGCACCAGGAAAGAAATTGGGAAGAAAAATTCTCTTGTCTCTTACGCAGTTGCAGGACTTTTCCAGGACTCCCTCTGAGCTAGACATGTTGCACTAGCACACTTCAGGCTATGTTTATGCCGCCAGCCCCAGTCCTCACCATGGGATCCGGCTGAAACCGCAGCCTCAGCTTCCAACCCCTGCCTTCCGCGGCAGGTGAACAGTCAAGCCTCTCAGGCTGGTGAGTTCTGGTCGGCATCGCTCCTCTGTGCGGGAATCTGTCCACTTTGCCTTCCGCACCTCAGTTGCTGGGCTCTCCTCCGTGGCTCCGAAGCTTCCCCACTCCCTTGCACACACTGTCCACCTGCGAAGGGGCTTTCTAGTGTGTGGAAACCTTTCCTCTTTCACAGCTGCTTCCCACTGTTGCAAGTCCCATCCCTAGTCTCTTGTCTCCGTTATTTCGTTCCCCTTTTCCCCTACCCAGGTACGTGGGGAGTTTCTTGCCCTTTGGGAGGTGTGAGGATTCGGCCAGTGTTCGGTGGCTGTTCTATAGGAGCGGTTCTTCCTGCAGATTTATTTCTGATCAATCTGTGGGGAGGAAAGTGATCTCCGCATCTTACTCTTCCGTCATCTTCAAGTTCCTCCCACATTGTTGTTTTGATCTGCATTTCTCTAATGATTAGTGATGTTGAGCATGGTTTCATGTGTTTTTTGGCAAATAGTATATATGCTTTGGAGAAATATCTTTTTCGGTCTTCTGGCCTATTTTGGATTGGGTTGTTTGTTTTTCTGATGTTGAGTTGCATGAACTCAATGGAGATTAATCCTTTGTCAGTTGCTTCGTTTACAAATATTTTCTCCCATTCTGAGGGTTGTCTTTACATCCTGATTTTCATTTCTTTTGCTTTGCAAAAGCTTTTCAGATTCACTAGGTCCCATTTGTTTCTTTCTGTTTTTATTTCCAGTTCTCTATGAGGGGGGTCCCAAAACGTCATTGTGTGATTTATGTCACAGAGTGTTCTGCCTTTATTTTCCTCTAAGAGTTTTAACTTGTCTGGCCTTACATTTAGGTCTGTAATCGATTTGCATTTTATTTTTGTGTATGGAGTTAAGAAGTGTTGTAATTTAATTGTTTTACATGTAGCTGTGCAGTTTCCCCAGAACCATTATTGAAGAGGCTATCTTTTCTCCATTGTATACTCTTGCCTCCTTTATCAAATAGAAAGGAGTGTGGGTTTATCCGTGGCTTACTGTCCTGTTTCCTTGATGTACACTTCTGTTTGTGTGCCAGTAGCATACCATCTTTATTATTATAGATGTTTTTTATAGTCTGAAGTCAGGGAACCTGATTCCTCCAGCTCTGTTTTTCTTTCTCAAGATACCTTTGGCTCTTCAGGCTCTTTTGTGTTTCCACAGAAATGGTGAAATATTTTGTTCTAGTTCTGTGACAAATGCCATTGGTAGTTCGATAGGGATTGCAATGAACTGTAGATTGCTTTGTGTAGCATAGTCATTTTTGCAATGTTGTTTCTACCAGTCCAAAAACATGGTATATGTCTCCATCTCTTTGTGTCACCTTTAATTTCTTTCCTCAGTGTGTCATGGTTTTCCTCACACATGTATTTTGTCTCTTTGGTAAGTTTAAACTCAAGTATGTTATTCTTTTTGTAGCAATGGTAAATGAGAGTGTTTCCTTAATTTCTCTTTCGGATTTTTCATCATTAGTGCATAGTAATGCAAGAGATTTTTGTGCATTAACTTTGTATCCTGTCACTGTCCCAAATTCATTGATTCGTTCTGGTAGTTTTCTGGTAGCGTCTTTAGAATTCTCTATGTATACTATCTAGTCATCTGAAAAAAGTGACAGTTTGACTTCTTCTCTTCCAACTTGGATGCTTCTAATTTCTTTTTCTTCTCTGAATGCTGTGGGTAAAACTTCCAAAACCTGCTTAAGTAATATTAGTAACAGTTTGCAAACTTGTCTTTTTCCTGATCTTAAAGGAAATGGTTTCAGTATTTCACCTTTGAGAACAAAGTTGGCTGTGGCTCTGTCATATATGGCCTTTATTATGTTGAGGTACATTCACTCTATGTGTACTTTCTGGAGAGTGTTATCCTAAACTCTTTTTGAATGTTTCCAGAAGATTTTTCCCCATTTATTGAGATAATCGTAGGATTTTTCTTCTTCACTTTGTTAGTATCGTGTATCATCTGGATTGATTTGCATATATCGAAAAATCCTACCTTCGTTGGATAAAGCCCACTTGATCATGGTGTATTATCCCTTTAATGTGCTGTTGGATTCTACTTTCTAGTATTTTCTTTGAGATTCTGACATTTAAGGTCATCAGTGATATTGGCCTGTAGTGTTCAATTTTAGTTGAGAACCTGTCTGATTTTAGTATCAGAGTGATTGTGGCCTCGTTTAATGATTTTGGGAGTGTCCCTCACTCTGTTATATTTTGGAAGAGTCTGAGAACGATAGGTGTTAGCCCTTGTCAAAAGTTTTGATAGAAATCGCCTGTGAAGCCATCTGATATTGGGCTTTTGCTTGTTGGAAAATTTTAATCACAATTTCAATTTCAGTGCTTACGATTAGTCTGTTTATACTTTCTGTTTATCTTGGTTCAGTCTCAGAAGGTTGTGCTTTTCGAAGAATTTGTCCATTTCTTCCAGGTTGTCCATTTAATTGGCAAAAGATGTTTGTAGTAATCTCCCATGATCCTTTGTATTTCTGCAGGGTCAGTTGTTACTTCTCCTTTTTCTTTTCTAATTCTGTTGGTTTGGATCTTCTCCACTTCTTTTCTTAATAAATCTGGCTAATGGTGGATACATTATATGCATGCTCTTAAATATCTAGCTTTTAGGTTTACCGAACTTTGCTCTTGTTTTCTCCATTCTTTTTCATTTATTTCTGATCTGAACTTTCTTATTTCTTTCCTTCTGCTAATCCATTTTTGTTTGTTGGGTGTTTGTCCATTTTTCTCTAATGGCTTTAGGTGTAAGGCTAGGTTGTTTATATGGGGGATTTCTTGTTCCTTGATGGAGGATTTTATTGCTATCAACTTCCCTGTTAGAACTGCTTTTGCTGCATACCATAGGTTGGGGTGGTCGTATTTTCATTGTCATTTTTTTCCAGGTATTTTGCGATTTCATCTTTGTTTTCTTCAGTGATTGCTTGATTATTTAACAGCGTTTTGTTTAGCTTCCATGTGTTTCTATTTTTTACAGTTCTTTTTTTCCTTTCATTGATATCTAGTTTCATGGCACTGTGGTAGGAAATTATACCTCATACTATTTCAGTTTTCTTAAATTGACTAAGGCTCTATGTGTGACCCAAGATATGACATATCCTGGAGAATGTTCCATGAGCACTTGAGAAGAAACTGTTTTCTGGTGTTTTGCAAAGGAAAGTCATATACATATCAGTTAAGTCCCTCTTGTTCAATGTGTCATTTAAAGCCCACGTTTCCTTGTTTATTTTCATTTTGGGTGATCAGTCCATTGGTGAAAGAGGGGTGTTAATGTCCCCTACTATTTTTGTGTTACTCTCAGTTTCCCCTTTTAGGGCTGTTAGGATATATCTTATGTATTGAAGTGCTACTACGTTGGCTTCATAAGGATTTGCATTTGCTGTGTCATCTTCTTTGTTTGATTCCTTCATCAGTATGTAGTGTTCTTCTTGGTTTCCTGCAATAGTCTTTATCTTGAAGTCTATTTCGTCTGATATGAGAATTGGCACTCCAGGTTTCCTTTGATTTCCATGTTCTTGGAATGTCTTTTTCCATCCCCTCACTTTCAGTTTGTATGTGTCCCCGGATCTAAAGTGGGTCGCTCCTAGACATCATATTTAACGGTCTTGTTTTTGTATCCCTTCGTCCACTCTATGTGCGTTGGTTGGAGCCTTGAATCCATTTACATTTAAGGTAATTATTCGTGTGTATGTTCCTGTTAGCATTTACTTAATTGTTTTTGGTTTGTTATTGGAGGTGTTTTATTTCCTTTGTGTTTCCTGCTTAGAGAAGTTCCTTTATCATTGGTGATATAGACGGTTTGGTGGTGCTGAATTCTCCTACCTTTGGTTTGTCTGTGAAGTTTTTACTTCCTCCCTCCAATCTGAATGAGAGTCTTGCTGAGTACAGTCACATTGGTGGTAGGTTTTTTTCCTTTAATCACTTGAAATATGTCCTGCCACTCCCTACTGTCTTGCAGAATTTCTGCTGAAAGATCAGCTGCTAACTTGATGGGGATTCCCAAATATGGAATTTCTTGCTTTTCCCTTGCTGCTTTTAATACCTTTTCTTTGTATTTCATTCTTGAGAGTTTGATGAATATGTGTCTTGGAGTGTTTCTCCTTGGATTTCTCCTGTTTGGGACTCTCTGAGCTTCCTGGACTTGATTAACTCTTTCCTTTCCCATATTAGAGAAGTTTTCAACTATAATCTTTCTGAATATTTTCTCAGTCCCTTTCTTTTTCTCTTCTTCTTCTGGGACCCGTCTGATTCGAATGTTGTTACATTTAATGTTGTTCCAGAGGTCTCTGAGACTGTCCTCAATCTTTTCAGTCTTATTTCTTCATACTGCTCTGCAGTAGTGAGTGAAACTATGTTATCTTCCAGGTCACTTATCCGTTCTTCTGCCAGAGTGTTTCTGCTATTGATCTCTTCTAGAGAATTTTTAATTTCATTTATTGTTTTCTTCATTATTGTTCGTTTGCCCTTCAGTTCTTCTAGGTCCTTGTGAAAAGTTTCTTGTATTTTCTCTATCCTATTTCCAAGATTTTGGATCATCTTTACTCTCATTATTCTGAATAATTGTTCAGGTAGACTGCCTATATCCTCTTCATTTGTTAGGTCTGGTGGGGTTTAAGTTGCTCCTTCATCTGCTGTGTGTTTTTCAGTCTCCTCTTTTTGCTTAATTCAGTGCTTGGGGGCTCCTTTTCACAGGCTGCAGCTTCATAGTTATCTTTGTTTTTGGTGTCTGTCCCAGGTGGCTAAGTTTGTTCAGTGGGTTGTGTAGGCTTCTTGGTGGAGGGGAGTTGTGCCTGTGTTCTGGTGGATGAAGCTGGATCTTGTCTTTCTGCTGGGCAGTTCCACGTCTGGTGGTGTGTGGTTGGGTGTCTGTGGCCTTACTGCGATTTTGGGCATCCTCTGTGATAATGGATGGGGCTGTGTTCCTGTCTTACTCGTTGTTTGGCATACGGTTTCCAGCACTGTAGCTTGCTGGTCATTGAGTGAAGGTGGATCTTGGCGTTGAGATGGAAATCTCTGGGAGATTTTCTCCGTTTGATATTACATGGAGCTGTAAGGTCTCCTGTGGACCAGTGTCCTGAGGTTGGCTCTGCCACCTGAGAGGCGCAGCACTGACTCCTGGTTGGAGCACCAAGAGACTTTCATCCACATGGCTCAGAATAAAAGGGACCAAAAAGAGAAAGAAACAAAGACAGAGGATAAACGAAGACACAATTATGTCAAATAAAATAAAATAAAGTTATTAAAATAAAAAATAATTTTTAAGAAAATATTTTAAACGTAAAAATAAGAAAACATACGGACAGAACCCTAGCACAAATGGTTAAAGCTAAGCTTTCCAGACAAAATCACAAACAGAAGCATACACATAGACACTCAAAAAAAGAGAAAAAGTGGGAATAAAATATAGCTTTGCTCCCAAAGGCCACTACCTCAATTTTCGGATGATTCATTGTGTACTCAGGTAATCCACAGATGCAGGTTACTTCAGGTTGAAAATAGGGATTTCACCCGCTCTTCCTGAGGCTGCTGAGACACATTTCCCTTTCTCTTCTTTGTTCGCACAGCTCCCGGGCTTCAGCTTTGGATTTGGATCCGCCTCTTTGTGTAGGTCGCTTGAGGGCCTCTGTTCTTTCCTCAGACAGGACAGGGTTAAAGGAGAAGCTCATTGGCGGCTGTGTCTCAATCAGGCCGTGGGAGTGAGGAGTACGGAATAGGAGTCAGCCTGTAGCGGTATAGCACATAGTGACTTTGCAGCAGCCTGAGGTGCACGGTGCATCCTCTCAGGGAAGTTGTCCCTGCATCACGGGACACTATCAGTGGCGGGCTGCAGAAGCACCCTGGAGGGGCACTGTGGATAGTGACCTCTCTTTGTTAACAGGCTTCTTGGTGGTGGCAGCAGCCGCCTTACGTCTCATGCCAGTCTCTGGGGTCCACGCTGATAGCCGCACCTCACGCATATTTCTGCAGCTCCATTACGCGGCGCTCTTAATACCCTCTCCTCACGCACCAGGAAAGAAATTGGGAAGAAAAATTCTCTTGTCTCTTACGCAGTTGCAGGACTTTTCCAGGACTCCCTCTGAGATAGACATGTTGCACTAGCACACTTCAGGCTATGTTTATGCCGCCAGCCCCAGTCCTCACCATGGGATCCGGCTGAAACCGCAGCCTCAGCCTCCAACACCTGCCTTCCGCGGCAGGTGAACAGTCAAGCCTCTCAGGCTGGTGAGTTCTGGTCGGCATCGCTCCTCTGTGCGGGAATCTGTCCACTTTGCCTTCCGCACCTCAGTTGCTGGGCTCTCCTCCGTGGCTCCGAAGCTTCCCCACTCCCTTGCACACACTGTCCACCTGCGAAGGGGCTTTCTAGTGTGTGGAAACCTTTCCTCTTTCACAGCTGCTTCCCACTGTTGCAAGTCCCATCCCTAGTCTCTTGTCTCCGTTATTTCGTTCCTCTTTTCCCCTACCCAGGTACGTGGGGAGTTTCTTGCCCTTTGGGAGGTGTGAGGATTCGGCCAGTGTTCGGTGGCTGTTCTATAGGAGCGGTTCTTCCTGCATATTTATTTCTGATCAATCTGTGGGGAGGAAAGTGATCTCCGCATCTTACTCTTCCGTCATCTTCAAGTTCCTCCCCCATTGTTGTTTTGATCTGCATTTCTCTAATGATTAGTGATGTTGAGCATGGTTTCATGTGTTTTTTGGCAAATAGTATATATGCTTTGGAGAAATATCTTTTTCGGTCTTCTGGCCTATTTTGGATTGGGTTGTTTGTTTTTCTGATGTTGAGTTGCATGAGCTCAATGGAGATTAATCCTTTGTCAGTTGCTTCGTTTACAAATATTTTCTCCCATTCTGAGGGTTGTCTTTTCATCCTGATTTTCATTTCTTTTGCTGTGCAAAAGCTTTTCAGATTCACTAGGTCCCATTTGTTTCTTTCTGTTTTTATTTCCAGTTCTCTATGAGGGTGGCCCCAAAACGTCATTGTGTGATTTATGTCACAGAGTGTTCTGCCTTTATTTTCCTCTAAGAGTTTTAACGTGTCTGGCCTTACATTTAGGTCTGTAATCGATTTGCAGTTTATTTTTGTGTATGGAGTTAAGAAGTGTTGTAATTTCATTGTTTTACATGTAGCTGTGCAGTTCCCCCAGAACCATTATTGAAGAGGCTCTCTTTTCTCCATTGTATAATCTTGCCTCCTTTATCAAATAGAAAGGAGTGTGGGTTTATCCGTGGCTCACTGTCCTGTTTCATTGATGTACACTTCTGTTTGTGTGCCAGTAGCATACCATCTTTATTATTATAGATGTTTTTTATAGTCTGAAGTCAGGGAACCTGATTCCTCCAGCTCTGTTTTTCTTTCTCAAGATACCTTTGGCTCTTCAGGCTCTTTTGTGTTTCCACAGAAATGGTGAAATATTTTGTTCTAGTTCTGTGACAAATGCCATTGGTAGTTCGATAGGGATTGCAATGAACTGTAGATTGCTTTGTGTAGCATAGTCATTTTTGCAATGTTGTTTCTACCAGTCCAAAAACATGGTATATGTCTCCATCTCTTTGTGTCACCGTTAATTTCTTTCCTCAGTGTGTCATGGTTTTCCTCACACATGTATTTTGTCTCTTTGGTAAGTTTACACTCAAGTATGTTATTCTTTTTGTAGCAATGGTAAATGAGAGTGTTTCCTTAATTTCTCTTTCGGATTTTTCATCATTAGTGCATAGTAATGCAAGAGATTTTTGTGCATTAACTTTGTATCCTGTCACTGTCCCAAATTCATTGATTCGTTCTGGTAGTTTTCTGGTAGCGTCTTTAGAATTCTCTATGTATACTATCTAGTCATCTGAAAAAAGTGACAGTTTGACTTCTTCTCTTCCAACTTGGATGCTTCTAATTTCTTTTTCTTCTCTGAATGCTGTGGGTAAAACTTCCAAAACCTGCTTAAGTAATATTAGTAACAGTTTGCAAACTTGTCTTTTTCCTGATCTTAAAGGAAATGGTTTCAGTATTTCACCTTTGAGAACAAAGTTGGCTGTGGGTTTGTCATATATGGCCTTTATTATGTTGAGGTACATTCACTCTATGTGTACTTTCTGGAGAGTGTTATCCTAAACTCTTTTTGAATGTTTCCAGAAGATTTTTCTCCATTTATTGAGATAATCGTAGGATTTTTCTTCTTCACTTTGTTAGTATCGTGTATCATCTGGATTGATTTGCATATATCGAAAAATCCTACCTTCGTTGGATAAAGCCCACTTGATCATGGTGTATTATCCCTTTAATGTGCTGTTGGATTCTACTTTCTAGTATTTTCTTTGAGATTCTGACATTTAAGGTCATCAGTGATACTGGCCTGTAGTGTTCAATTTTAGTTGAGAACCTGTCTGATTTTAGTATCAGAGTGATTGTGGCCTCGTTTAATGATTTTGGGAGTGTCCCTCACTCTGTTATATTTTGGAAGAGTCTGAGAACGATAGGTGTTAGCCCTTGTCAAAAGTTTGGATAGAAATCGCCTGTGAAGCCATCTGATATTGGGCTTTTGCTTGTTGGAAAATTTTAATCACAATTTCAATTTCAGTGCTTACGATTAGTCTGTTTATACTTTCTGTTTATCTTGGTTCAGTCTCAGAAGGTTGTGCTTTTCGAAGAATTTGTCCATTTCTTCCAGGTTGTCCATTTAATTGGCAAAAGATGTTTGTAGTAATCTCCCATGATCCTTTGTATTTCTGCAGGGTCAGTTGTTACTTCTCCTTTTTCTTTTCTAATTCTGTTGGTTTGGATCTTCTCCACTTCTTTTCTTAATAAATCTGGCTAATGGTGGATACATTATATGCATGCTCTTAAATATCTAGCTTTTAGGTTTACCGATCTTTGCTCCTGTTTTCTCCATTCTTTTTCATTTATTTCTGATCTGAACTTTCTTATTTCTTTCCTTCTGCTAATCCATTTTTGTTTGTTGGGTGTTTGTCCATTTTTCTCTAATGGCTTTAGGTGTAAGGCTAGGTTGTTTATATGGGGGATTTCTTGTTCCTTGATGGAGGATTTTATTGCTATCAACTTCCCTGTTAGAACTGCTTTTGCTGCATACCATAGGTTGGAGTGGTCGTATTTTCTTTGTCATTTTTTTCCAGGTATTTTGCGATTTCATCTTTGTTTTCTTCAGTGATTGCTTGATTATTTAACAGCGTTTTGTTTAGCTTCCATGTGTTTCTATTGTTTACAGTTCTTTTTTTCCTTTCATTGATATCTAGTTTCATGGCACTGTGGTGGGAAATTATACCTCATACTATTTCAGTTTTCTTAAATTGACTAAGGCTCTATGTGTGACCCAAGATATGTCATATCCTGGAGAATGTTCCATGAGCACTTGAGAAGAAACTGTTTTCTGGTGTTTTGCAAAGGAAAGTCATATACATATCAGTTAAGTCCCTCTTGTTCAATGTGTCATTTAAAGCCCACGTTTCCTTGTTTATTTTCATTTTGGGTGATCAGTCCATTGGTGAAAGAGGGGTGTTAATGTCCCCTACTATTTTTGTGTTACTCTCAGTTTCCCCTTTTAGGGCTGTTAGGATATATCTTATGTATTGAAGTGCTACTACGTTGGCTTCATAAGGATTTGCATTTGCTGTGTCATCTTCTTTGTTTGATTCCTTCATCAGTATGTAGTGTTCTTCTTGGTTTTCTGCAATAGTCTATATCTTGAAGTCTATTTCGTCTGATATGAGAATTGGCACTCCAGGTTTCCTTTGATTTCCATGTTCTTGGAATGTCTTTTTCCATCCCCTCACTTTCAGTTTGTATGTGTCCCCGGATCTAAAGTGGGTCGCTCCTAGACATCATATTTAACGGTCTTGTTTTTGTATCCCTTCGTCCACTCTATGTGCGTTGGTTGGAGCCTTGAATCCATTTACATTTAAGGTAATTATTCGTGTGTATGTTCCTGTTAGCATTTACTTAACTGTTTTTGGTTTGTTATTGGAGGTGTTTTATTTCCTTTGTGTTTCCTGCTTAGAGAAGTTCCTTTATCATTGGTGATATAGACGGTTTGGTGGTGCTGAATTCTCCTACCTTTGGTTTGTCTGTGAAGTTTTTACTTCCTCCCTCCAATCTGAATGAGAGTCTTGATGAGTACAGTCACATTGGTGGTAGGTTTTTTTCCTTTAATCACTTGAAATATGTCCTGCCACTCCCTAGTGTCTTGCAGAATTTCTGCTGAAAGATCAGCTGCTAACTTGATGGGGATTCCCAAATATGGAATTTCTTGCTTTTCCCTTGCTGCTTTTAATACCTTTTCTTTGTATTTCATTCTTGAGAGTTTGATGAATATGTGTCTTGGAGTGTTTCTCCTTGGATTTCTCCTGTTTGGGACTCTCTGAGCTTCCTGGACTTGATTAACTCTTTCCTTTCCCATATTAGAGAAGTTTTCAACTATAATCTTTCTGAATATTTTCTCAGTCCCTTTCTTTTTCTCTTCTTCTTCTGGGACCCGTCTGATTCGAATGTTGTTACATTTAATGTTGTTCCAGAGGTCTCTGAGACTGTCCTCAATCTTTTCAGTCTTATTTCTTCATACAGCTCTGCAGTAGTGAGTGAAACTATGTTATCTTCCAGGTCACTTATCCGTTCTTCTGCCAGAATGTTTCTGCTATTGATCTCTTCTAGAGAATTTTTAATTTCATTTATTGTTTTCTTCATTATTGTTCGTTTGCCCTTCAGTTCTTCTAGGTCCTTGTGAAAAGTTTCTTGTATTTTCTCTATCCTATTTCCAAGATTTTGGATCATCTTTACTCTCATTATTCTGAATAATTGTTCAGGTAGACTGCCTATATCCTCTTCATTTGTTAGGTCTGGTGGGGTTTAAGTTGCTCCTTCATCTGCTGTGTGTTTTTCAGTCTCCTCTTTTTGCTTAATTCAGTGCTTGGGGGCTCCTTTTCACAGGCTGCAGCTTCATAGTTATCTTTGTTTTTGGTGTCTGTCCCAGGTGGTTAAGTTTGTTCTGTGGGTTGTGTAGGCTTCTTGGTGGAGGGGAGTTGTGCCTGTGTTCTGGTGGATGAAGCTGGATCTTGTCTTTCTACTGGGCAGTTCCATGTCTGGTGGTGTGTGGTTGGGTGTCTGTGGCCTTACTGTGATTTTGGGCATCCTCTGTGATAATGGATGGGGCTGTGTTCCTGTCTTACTCGTTGTTTGGCATACGGTTTCCAGCACTGTAGCTTGCTGGTCATTGAGTGAAGGTGGATCTTGGCGTTGAGATGGAAATCTCTGGGAGATTTTCTCCGTTTGATATTACATGGAGCTGTAAGGTCTCCTGTGGACCAGTGTCCTGAGGTTGGCTCTGCCACCTGAGAGGCGCAGCACTGACTCCTGGTTGGAGCACCAAGAGACTTTCATCCACATGGCTCAGAATAAAAGGGACCAAAAAGAGAAAGAAACAAAGACAGAGGATAAACGAAGACACAATTATGTCAAATAAAATAAAATAAAGTTATTAAAATAAAAAATAATTTTTAAGAAAATATTTTAAACGTAAAAATAAGAAAACAGACGGACAGAACCCTAGCACAAATGGTTAAAGCTAAGCTTTCCAGACAAAATCACAAACAGAAGCATACACATAGACACTCAAAAAAAGAGAAAAAGTGGGAATAAAATATAGCTTTGCTCCCAAAGGCCACTACCTCAATTTTCGGATGATTCATTGTGTACTCAGGTAATCCACAGATGCAGGTTACTTCAGGTTGAAAGTCGGGATTTCACCCGCTCTTCCTGAGGCTGCTGAGACACATTTCCCTTTCTCTTCTTTGTTCGCACAGCTCCCGGGCTTCAGCTTTGGATTTGGATCCGCCTCTTTGTGTAGGTCGCTTGAGGGCCTCTGTTCTTTCCTCAGACAGGACAGGGTTAAAGGAGAAGCTCATTGGCGGCTGTGTCTCACTCAGGCCGGGGGAGTGAGGAGTACGGAATAGGAGTCAGCCTGTAGTGGTATAGCACATAGTGACTTTGCAGCAGCCTGAGGTGCACGGTGCATCCTCTCAGGGAAGTTGTCCCTGCATCACGGGACACTATCAGTGGCGGGCTGCAGAAGCCCCCTGGAGGGGCACTGTGGATAGTGGCCTCTCTTTGTTAACAGGCTTCTTGGTGGTGGCAGCAGCCGCCTTACGTCTCATGCCAGTCTCTGGGGTCCACGCTGATAGCCGCACCTCACGCCGATTTCTGCAGCTCCATTACGCGGCGCTCTTAATACCCTCTCCTCACGCACCAGGAAAGAAATTGGGAAGAAAAATTCTCTTGTCTCTTACGCAGTTGCAGGACTTTTCCAGGACTCCCTCTGAGCTAGACATGTTGCACTAGCACACTTCAGGCTATGTTTATGCCGCCAGCCCCAGTCCTCACCGTGGGATCCGGCTGAAACCGCAGCCTCAGCCTCCAACACCTGCCTTCCGCGGCAGGTGAACAGTCAAGCCTCTCAGGCTGGTGAGTTCTGGTCGGCATCGCTCCTCTGTGCGGGAATCTGTCCACTTTGCCTTCCGCACCTCAGTTGCTGGGCTCTCCTCCGTGGCTCCGAAGCTTCCCCACTCCCTTGCAGACACTGTCCACCTGCGAAAGGGCTTTCTAGTGTGTGGAAACCTTTCCTCTTTCACAGCTGCTTCCCACTGTTGCAAGTCCCATCCCTAGTCTCTTGTCTCCGTTATTTCGTTCCTCTTTTCCCCTACCCAGGTACGTGGGGAGTTTCTTGCCCTTTGGGAGGTGTGAGGATTCGGCCAGTGTTCGGTGGCTGTTCTATAGGAGCGGTTCTTCCTGCAGATTTATTTCTGATGAATCTGTGGGGAGGAAAGTGATCTCCGCATCTTACTCTTCCGTCATCTTCAAGTTCCTCCCCCATTGTTGTTTTGATCTGCATTTCTCTAATGATTAGTGATGTTGAGCATGGTTTCATGTGTTTTTTGGCAAATAGTATATATGCTTTGGAGAAATATCTTTTTCGGTCTTCTGGCCTATTTTGGATTGGGTTGTTTGTTTTTCTGATGTTGAGTTGCATGAGCTCAATGGAGATTAATCCTTTGTCAGTTGCTTCGTTTACAAATATTTTCTCCCATTCTGAGGGTTGTCTTTTCATCCTGATTTTCATTTCTTTTGCTGTGCAAAAGCTTTTCAGATTCACTAGGTCCCATTTGTTTCTTTCTGTTTTTATTTCCAGTTCTCTATGAGGGGGGCCCCAAAACGTCATTGTGTGATTTATGTCACAGAGTGTTCTGCCTTTATTTTCCTCTAAGAGTTTTAACGTGTCTGGCCTTACATTTAGGTCTGTAATCGATTTGCAGTTTATTTTTGTGTATGGAGTTAAGAAGTGTTGTAATTTCATTGTTTTACATGTAGCTGTGCAGTTTCCCCAGAACCATTATTGAAGAGGCTATCTTTTCTCCATTGTATACTCTTGCCTCCTTTATCAAATAGAAAGGAGTGTGGGTTTATCCGTGACTTACTGTCCTGTTTCCTTGATGTACACTTCTGTTTGTGTGCCAGTAGCATACCATCTTTATTATTATAGATGTTTTTTATAGTCTGAAGTCAGGGAACCTGATTCCTCCAGCTCTGTTTTTCTTTCTCAAGATACCTTTGGCTCTTCAGGCTCTTTTGTGTTTCCACAGAAATGGTGAAATATTTTGTTCTAGTTCTGTGACAAATGCCATTGGTAGTTCGATAGGGATTGCAATGAACTGTAGATTGCTTTGTGTAGCATAGTCATTTTTGCAATGTTGTTTCTACCAGTCCAAAAACATGGTATATGTCTCCATCTCTTTGTGTCACCTTTAATTTCTTTCCTCAGTGTGTCATGGTTTTCCTCACACATGTATTTTGTCTCTTTGGTAAGTTTACACTCAAGTATGTTATTCTTTTTGTAGCAATGGTAAATGAGAGTGTTTCCTTAATTTCTCTTTCGGATTTTTCATCATTAGTGCATAGTAATGCAAGAGATTTTTGTGCATTAACTTTGTATCCTGTCACTGTCCCAAATTCATTGATTCGTTCTGGTAGTTTTCTGGTAGCGTCTTTAGAATTCTCTATGTATACTATCTAGTCATCTGAAAAAAGTGACAGTTTGACTTCTTCTCTTCCAACTTGGATGCTTCTAATTTCTTTTTCTTCTCTGAATGCTGTGGGTAAAACTTCCAAAACCTGCTTAAGTAATATTAGTAACAGTTTGCAAACTTGTCTTTTTCCTGATCTTAAAGGAAATGGTTTCAGTATTTCACCTTTGAGAACAAAGTTGGCTGTGGCTCTGTCATATATGGCCTTTATTATGTTGAGGTACATTCACTCTATGTGTACTTTCTGGAGAGTGTTATCCTAAACTCTTTTTGAATGTTTCCAGAAGATTTTTCTCCATTTATTGAGATAATCGTAGGATTTTTCTTCTTCACTTTGTTAGTATCGTGTATCATCTGGATTGATTTGCATATATCGAAAAATCCTACCTTCGTTGGATAAAGCCCACTTGATCATGGTGTATTATCCCTTTAATGTGCTGTTGGATTCTACTTTCTAGTATTTTCTTTGAGATTCTGACATTTAAGGTCATCAGTGATATTGGCCTGTAGTGTTCAATTTTAGTTGAGAACCTGTCTGATTTTAGTATCAGAGTGATTGTGGCCTCGTTTAATGATTTTGGGAGTGTCCCTCACTCTGTTATATTTTGGAAGAGTCTGAGAACGATAGGTGTTAGCCCTTGTCAAAAGTTTTGATAGAAATCGCCTGTGAAGCCATCTGATATTGGGCTTTTGCTTGTTGGAAAATTTTAATCACAATTTCAATTTCAGTGCTTACGATTAGTCTGTTTATACTTTCTGTTTATCTTGGTTCAGTCTCAGAAGGTTGTGCTTTTCGAAGAATTTGTCCATTTCTTCCAGGTTGTCCATTTAATTGGCAAAAGATGTTTGTAGTAATCTCCCATGATCCTTTGTATTTCTGCAGGGTCAGTTGTTACTTCTCCTTTTTCTTTTCTAATTCTGTTGGTTTGGATCTTCTCCACTTCTTTTCTTAATAAATCTGGCTAATGGTGGATACATTATATGCATGCTCTTAAATATCTAGCTTTTAGGTTTACCGATCTTTGCTCTTGTTTTCTCCATTCTTTTTCATTTATTTCTGATCTGAACTTTCTTATTTCTTTCCTTCTGCTAATCCATTTTTGTTTGTTGGGTGTTTGTCCATTTATCTCTAATGGCTTTAGGTGTAAGGCTAGGTTGTTTATATGGGGGATTTCTTGTTCCTTGATGGAGGATTTTATTGCTATCAACTTCCCTGTTAGAACTGCTTTTGCTGCATACCATAGGTTGGGGTGGTCGTATTTTCATTGTCATTTTTTTCCAGGTATTTTGCGATTTCATCTTTGTTTTCTTCAGTGATTGCTTGATTATTTAACAGCGTTTTGTTTAGCTTCCATGTGTTTCTATTTTTTACAGTTCTTTTTTTCCTTTCATTGATATCTAGTTTCATGGCACTGTGGTAGGAAATTATACCTCATACTATTTCAGTTTTCTTAAATTGACTAAGGCTCTATGTGTGACCCAAGATATGACATATCCTGGAGAATGTTCCATGAGCACTTGAGAAGAAACTGTTTTCTGGTGTTTTGCAAAGGAAAGTCATATATATATCAGTTAAGTCCCTCTTGTTCAATGTGTCATTTAAAGCCCACGTTTCCTTGTTTATTTTCATTTTGGGTGATCAGTCCATTGGTGAAAGAGGGGTGTTAATGTCCCCTACTATATTTGTGTTACTCTCAGTTTCCCCTTTTAGGGCTGTTAGGATATATCTTATGTATTGAAGTGCTACTACGTTGGCTTCATAAGGATTTGCATTTGCTGTGTCATCTTCTTTGTTTGATTCCTTCATCAGTATGTAGTGTTCTTCTTGGTTTCCTGCAATAGTCTTTATCTTGAAGTCTATTTCGTCTGATATGAGAATTGGCACTCCAGGTTTCCTTTGATTTCCATGTTCTTGGAATGTCTTTTTCCATCCCCTCACTTTCAGTTTGTATGTGTCCCCGGATCTAAAGTGGGTCGCTCCTAGACATCATATTTAACGGTCTTGTTTTTGTATCCCTTCGTCCACTCTATGTGCGTTGGTTGGAGCCTTGAATCCATTTACATTTAAGGTAATTATTCGTGTGTATGTTCCTGTTAGCATTTACTTAATTGTTTTTGGTTTGTTATTGGAGGTGTTTTATTTCCTTTGTGTTTCCTGCTTAGAGAAGTTCCTTTATCATTGGTGATATAGACGGTTTGGTGGTGCTGAATTCTCCTACCTTTGGTTTGTCTGTGAAGTTTTTACTTCCTCCCTCCAATCTGAATGAGAGTCTTGCTGAGTACAGTCACATTGGTGGTAGGTTTTTTTCCTTTAATCACTTGAAATATGTCCTGCCACTCCCTACTGTCTTGCAGAATTTCTGCTGAAAGATCAGCTGCTAACTTGATGGGGATTCCCAAATATGGAATTTCTTGCTTTTCCCTTGCTGCTTTTAATACCTTTTCTTTGTATTTCATTCTTGAGAGTTTGATGAATATGTGTCTTGGAGTGTTTCTCCTTGGATTTCTCCTGTTTGGGACTCTCTGAGCTTCCTGGACTTGATTAACTCTTTCCTTTCCCATATTAGAGAAGTTTTCAACTATAATCTTTCTGAATATTTTCTCAGTCCCTTTCTTTTTCTCTTCTTCTTCTGGGACCCGTCTGATTCGAATGTTGTTACATTTAATGTTGTTCCAGAGGTCTCTGAGACTGTCCTCAATCTTTTCAGTCTTATTTCTTCATACTGCTCTGCAGTAGTGAGTGAAACTATGTTATCTTCCAGGTCACTTATCCGTTCTTCTGCCAGAGTGTTTCTGCTATTGATCTCTTCTAGAGAATTTTTAATTTCATTTATTGTTTTCTTCATTATTGTTCGTTTGCCCTTCAGTTCTTCTAGGTCCTTGTGAAAAGTTTCTTGTATTTTCTCTATCCTATTTCCAAGATTTTGGATCATCTTTACTCTCATTATTCTGAATAATTGTTCAGGTAGACTGCCTATATCCTCTTCATTTGTTAGGTCTGGTGGGGTTTAAGTTGCTCCTTCATCTGCTGTGTGTTTTTCAGTCTCCTCTTTTTGCTTAATTCAGTGCTTGGGGGCTCCTTTTCACAGGCTGCAGCTTCATAGTTATCTTTGTTTTTGGTGTCTGTCCCAGGTGGCTAAGTTTGTTCAGTGGGTTGTGTAGGCTTCTTGGTGGAGGGGAGTTGTGCCTGTGTTCTGGTGGATGAAGCTGGATCTTGTCTTTCTGCTGGGCAGTTCCACGTCTGGTGGTGTGTGGTTGGGTGTCTGTGGCCTTACTGCGATTTTGGGCATCCTCTGTGATAATGGATGGGGCTGTGTTCCTGTCTTACTCGTTGTTTGGCATACGGTTTCCAGCACTGTAGCTTGCTGGTCATTGAGTGAAGGTGGATCTTGGCGTTGAGATGGAAATCTCTGGGAGATTTTCTCCGTTTGATATTACATGGAGCTGTAAGGTCTCCTGTGGACCAGTGTCCTGAGGTTGGCTCTGCCACCTGAGAGGCGCAGCACTGACTCCTGGTTGGAGCACCAAGAGACTTTCATCCACATGGCTCAGAATAAAAGGGACCAAAAAGAGAAAGAAACAAAGACAGAGGATAAACGAAGACACAATTATGTCAAATAAAATAAAATAAAGTTATTAAAATAAAAAATAATTTTTAAGAAAATATTTTAAACGTAAAAATAAGAAAACAGACGGACAGAACCCTAGCACAAATGGTTAAAGCTAAGCTTTCCAGACAAAATCACAAACAGAAGCATACACATAGACACTCAAAAAAAGAGAAAAAGTGGGAATAAAATATAGCTTTGCTCCCAAAGGCCACTACCTCAATTTTCGGATGATTCATTGTGTACTCAGGTAATCCACAGATGCAGGTTACTTCAGGTTGAAAGTCGGGATTTCACCCGCTCTTCCTGAGGCTGCTGAGACACATTTCCCTTTCTCTTCTTTGTTCGCACAGCTCCCGGGCTTCAGCTTTGGATTTGGATCCGCCTCTTTGTGTAGGTCGCTTGAGGGCCTCTGTTCTTTCCTCAGACAGGACAGGGTTAAAGGAGAAGCTCATTGGCGGCTGTGTCTCAATCAGGCCGGGGGAGTGAGGAGTACGGAATAGGAGTCAGCCTGTAGCGGTTATAGCACATAGTGACTTTGCAGCAGCCTGAGGTGCACGGTGCATCCTCTCAGGGAAGTTGTCCCTGCATCACGGGACACTATCAGTGGCGGGCTGCAGAAGCACCCTGGAGGGGCACTGTGGATAGTGACCTCTCTTTGTTAACAGGCTTCTTGGTGGTGGCAGCAGCCGCCTTACGTCTCATGCCAGTCTCTGGGGTCCACGCTGATAGCCGCACCTCACGCATATTTCTGCAGCTCCATTACGCGGCGCTCTTAATACCCTCTCCTCACGCACCAGGAAAGAAATTGGGAAGAAAAATTCTCTTGTCTCTTACGCAGTTGCAGGACTTTTCCAGGACTCCCTCTGAGCTAGACATGTTGCACTAGCACACTTCAGGCTATGTTTATGCCGCCAGCCCCAGTCCTCACCGTGGGATCCGGCTGAAACCGCAGCCTCAGCCTCCAACCCCTGCCTTCCGCGGCAGGTGAACAGTCAAGCCTCTCAGGCTGGTGAGTTCTGGTCGGCATCGCTCCTCTGTGCGGGAATCTGTCCACTTTGCCTTCCGCACCTCAGTTGCTGGGCTCTCCTCCGTGGCTCCGAAGCTTCCCCACTCCCTTGCACACACTGTCCACCTGCGAAGGGGCTTTCTAGTGTGTGGAAACCTTTCCTCTTTCACAGCTGCTTCCCACTGTTGCAAGTCCCATCCCTAGTCTCTTGTCTCTGTTATTTCGTTCCCCTTTTCCCCTACCCAGGTACGTGTGGAGTTTCTTGCCCTTTGGGAGGTGTGAGGATTCGGCCAGTGTTCGGTGGCTGTTCCATAGGAGCGGTTCTTCCTGCAGATTTATTTCTGATGAATCTGTGGGGAGGATAGTGATCTCCGCATCTTACTCTTCCGTCATCTTCAAGTTCCTCCCCCATTGTTGTTTTGATCTGCATTTCTCTAATGATTAGTGATGTTGAGCATGGTTTCATGTGTTTTTTGGCAAATAGTATATATGCTTTGGAGAAATATCTTTTTCGGTCTTCTGGCCTATTTTGGATTGGGTTGTTTGTTTTTCTGATGTTGAGTTGCATGAGCTCAATGGAGATTAATCCTTTGTCAGTTGCTTCGTTTACAAATATTTTCTCCCATTCTGAGGGTTGTCTTTTCATCCTGATTTTCATTTCTTTTGCTGTGCAAAAGCTTTTCAGATTCACTAGGTCCCATTTGTTTCTTTCTGTTTTTATTTCCAGTTCTCTATGAGGTGGGCCCCAAAACGTCATTGTGTGATTTATGTCACAGAGTGTTCTGCCTTTATTTTCCTCTAAGAGTTTTAACGTGTCTGGCCTTACATTTAGGTCTGTAATCGATTTGCAGTTTATTTTTGTGTATGGAGTTAAGAAGTGTTGTAATTTCATTGTTTTACATGTAGCTGTGCAGTTCCCCCAGAACCATTATTGAAGAGGCTCTCTTTTCTCCATTGTATACTCTTGCCTCCTTTATCAAATAGAAAGGAGTGTGGGTTTATCCGTGGCTCACTGTCCTGTTTCATTGATGTACACTTCTGTTTGTGTGCCAGTAGCATACCATCTTTATTATTATAGATGATTTTTATAGTCTGAAGTCAGGGAACCTGATTCCTCCAGCTCTGTTTTTCTTTCTCAAGATACCTTTGGCTCTTCAGGCTCTTTTGTGTTTCCACAGAAATGATGAAATATTTTGTTCTAGTTCTGTGACAAATGCCATTGGTAGTTCGATAGGGATTGCAATGAACTGTAGATTGCTTTGTGTAGCATAGTCATTTTTGCAATGTTGTTTCTACCAGTCCAAAAACATGGTATATGTCTCCATCTCTTTGTGTCACCTTTAATTTCTTTCCTCAGTGTGTCATGGTTTTCCTCACACATGTATTTTGTCTCTTTGGTAAGTTTACACTCAAGTATGTTATTCTTTTTGTAGCAATGGTAAATGAGAGTGTTTCCTTAATTTCTCTTTCGGATTTTTCATCATTAGTGCATAGTAATGCAAGAGATTTTTGTGCATTAACTTTGTATCCTGTCACTGTCCCAAATTCATTGATTCGTTCTGGTAGTTTTCTGGTAGCGTCTTTAGAATTCTCTATGTATACTATCTAGTCATCTGAAAAAAGTGACAGTTTGACTTCTTCTCTTCCAACTTGGATGCTTCTAATTTCTTTTTCTTCTCTGAATGCTGTGGGTAAAACTTCCAAAACCTGCTTAAGTAATATTAGTAACAGTTTGCAAACTTGTCTTTTTCCTGATCTTAAAGGAAATGGTTTCAGTATTTCACCTTTGAGAACAAAGTTGGCTGTGGGTCTGTCATATATGGCCTTTATTATGTTGAGGTACATTCACTCTATGTGTACTTTCTGGAGAGTGTTATCCTAAACTCTTTTTGAATGTTTCCAGAAGATTTTTCTCCATTTATTGAGATAATCGTAGGATTTTTCTTCTTCACTTTGTTAGTATCGTGTATCATCTGGATTGATTTGCATATATCGAAAAATCCTACCTTCGTTGGATAAAGCCCACTTGATCATGGTGTATTATCCCTTTAATGTGCTGTTGGATTCTACTTTCTAGTATTTTCTTTGAGATTCTGACATTTAAGGTCATCAGTGATATTGGCCTGTAGTGTTCAATTTTAGTTGAGAACCTGTCTGATTTTAGTATCAGAGTGATTGTGGCCTCGTTTAATGATTTTGGGAGTGTCCCTCACTCTGTTATATTTTGGAAGAGTCTGAGAACGATAGGTGTTAGCCCTTGTCAAAAGTTTTGATAGAAATCGCCTGTGAAGCCATCTGATATTGGGCTTTTGCTTGTTGGAAAATTTTAATCACAATTTCAATTTCAGTGCTTACGATTAGTCTGTTTATACTTTCTGTTTATCTTGGTTCAGTCTCAGAAGGTTGTGCTTTTCGAAGAATTTGTCCATTTCTTCCAGGTTGTCCATTTAATTGGCAAAAGATGTTTGTAGTAATCTCCCATGATCCTTTGTATTTCTGCAGGGTCAGTTGTTACTTCTCCTTTTTCTTTTCTAATTCTTTTGGTTTGGATCTTCTCCACTTCTTTTCTTAATAAATCTGGCTAATGGTGGATACATTATATGCATGCTCTTAAATATCTAGCTTTTAGGTTTACCGATCTTTGCTCCTGTTTTCTCCATTCTTTTTCATTTATTTCTGATCTGAACTTTCTTATTTCTTTCCTTCTGCTAATCCATTTTTGTTTGTTGGGTGTTTGTCCATTTTTCTCTAATGGCTTTAGGTGTAAGGCTAGGTTGTTTATATGGGGATTTCTTGTTCCTTGATGGAGGATTTTATTGCTATCAACTTCCCTGTTAGAACTGCTTTTGCTGCATACCATAGGTTGGAGTGGTCGTATTTTCATTGTCATTTTTTTCCAGGTATTTTGCGATTTCATCTTTGTTTTCTTCAGTGATTGCTTGATTATTTAACAGCGTTTTGTTTAGCTTCCATGTGTTTCTATTGTTTACAGTTCTTTTTTTCCTTTCATTGATATCTAGTTTCATGGCACTGTGGTAGGAAATTATACCTCATACTATTTCAGTTTTCTTAAATTGACTAAGGCTCTATGTGTGACCCAAGATATGACATATCCTGGAGAATGTTCCATGAGCACTTGAGAAGAAACTGTTTTCTGGTGTTTTGCAAAGGAAAGTCATATACATATCAGTTAAGTCCCTCTTGTTCAATGTGTCATTTAAAGCCCACGTTTCCTTGTTTATTTTCATTTTGGGTGATCAGTCCATTGGTGAAAGAGGGGTGTTAATGTCCCCTACTATATTTGTGTTACTCTCAGTTTCCCCTTTTAGGGCTGTTAGGATATATCTTATGTATTGAAGTGCTACTACGTTGGCTTCATAAGGATTTGCATTTGCTGTGTCATCTTCTTTGTTTGATTCCTTCATCAGTATGTAGTGTTCTTCTTGGTTTCCTGCAATAGTCTTTATCTTGAAGTCTATTTCGTCTGATATGAGAATTGGCACTCCAGGTTTCCTTTGATTTCCATGTTCTTGGAATGTCTTTTTCCATCCCCTCACTTTCAGTTTGTATGTGTCCCCGGATCTAAAGTGGGTCGCTCCTAGACATCATATTTAACGGTCTTGTTTTTGTATCCCTTCGTCCACTCTATGTGCGTTGGTTGGAGCCTTGAATCCATTTACATTTAAGGTAATTATTCGTGTGTATGTTCCTGTTAGCATTTACTTAATTGTTTTTGGTTTGTTATTGGAGGTGTTTTATTTCCTTTGTGTTTCCTGCTTAGAGAAGTTCCTTTATCATTGGTGATATAGACGGTTTGGTGGTGCTGAATTCTCCTACCTTTGGTTTGTCTGTGAAGTTTTTACTTCCTCCCTCCAATCTGAATGAGAGTCTTGCTGAGTACAGTCACATTGGTGGTAGGTTTTTTTCCTTTAATCACTTGAAATATGTCCTGCCACTCCCTACTGTCTTGCAGAATTTCTGCTGAAAGATCAGCTGCTAACTTGATGGGGATTCCCAAATATGGAATTTCTTGCTTTTCCCTTGCTGCTTTTAATACCTTTTCTTTGTATTTCATTCTTGAGAGTTTGATGAATATGTGTCTTGGAGTGTTTCTCCTTGGATTTCTCCTGTTTGGGACTCTCTGAGCTTCCTGGACTTGATTAACTCTTTCCTTTCCCATATTAGAGAAGTTTTCAACTATAATCTTTCTGAATATTTTCTCAGTCCCTTTCTTTTTCTCTTCTTCTTCTGGGACCCGTCTGATTCGAATGTTGTTACATTTAATGTTGTTCCAGAGGTCTCTGAGACTGTCCTCAATCTTTTCAGTCTTATTTCTTCATACTGCTCTGCAGTAGTGAGTGAAACTATGTTATCTTCCAGGTCACTTATCCGTTCTTCTGCCAGAGTGTTTCTGCTATTGATCTCTTCTAGAGAATTTTTAATTTCATTTATTGTTTTCTTCATTATTGTTCGTTTGCCCTTCAGTTCTTCTAGGTCCTTGTGAAAAGTTTCTTGTATTTTCTCTATCCTATTTCCAAGATTTTGGATCATCTTTACTCTCATTATTCTGAATAATTGTTCAGGTAGACTGCCTATATCCTCTTCATTTGTTAGGTCTGGTGGGGTTTAAGTTGCTCCTTCATCTGCTGTGTGTTTTTCAGTCTCCTCTTTTTGCTTAATTCAGTGCTTGGGGGCTCCTTTTCACAGGCTGCAGCTTCATAGTTATCTTTGTTTTTGGTGTCTGTCCCAGGTGGCTAAGTTTGTTCAGTGGGTTGTGTAGGCTTCTTGGTGGAGGGGAGTTGTGCCTGTGTTCTGGTGGATGAAGCTGGATCTTGTCTTTCTGCTGGGCAGTTCCACGTCTGGTGGTGTGTGGTTGGGTGTCTGTGGCCTTACTGCGATTTTGGGCATCCTCTGTGATAATGGATGGGGCTGTGTTCCTGTCTTACTCGTTGTTTGGCATACGGTTTCCAGCACTGTAGCTTGCTGGTCATTGAGTGAAGGTGGATCTTGGCGTTGAGATGGAAATCTCTGGGAGATTTTCTCCGTTTGATATTACATGGAGCTGTAAGGTCTCCTGTGGACCAGTGTCCTGAGGTTGGCTCTGCCACCTGAGAGGCGCAGCACTGACTCCTGGTTGGAGCACCAAGAGACTTTCATCCACATGGCTCAGAATAAAAGGGACCAAAAAGAGAAAGAAACAAAGACAGAGGATAAACGAAGACACAATTATGTCAAATAAAATAAAATAAAGTTATTAAAATAAAAAATAATTTTTAAGAAAATATTTTAAACGTAAAAATAAGAAAACAGACGGACGGACAGAACCCTAGCACAAATGGTTAAAGCTAAGCTTTCCAGACAAAATCACAAACAGAAGCATACACATAGACACTCAAAAAAAGAGAAAAAGTGGGAATAAAATATAGCTTTGCTCCCAAAGGCCACTACCTCAATTTTCGGATGATTCATTGTGTACTCAGGTAATCCACAGATGCAGGTTACTTCAGGTTGAAAGTCGGGATTTCACCCGCTCTTCCTGAGGCTGCTGAGACACATTTCCCTTTCTCTTCTTTGTTCGCACAGCTCCCGGGCTTCAGCTTTGGATTTGGATCCGCCTCTTTGTGTAGGTCGCTTGAGGGCCTCTGTTCTTTCCTCAGACAGGACAGGGTTAAAGGAGAAGCTCATTGGCGGCTGTGTCTCAATCAGGCCGGGGGAGTGAGGAGTACGGAATAGGAGTCAGCCTGTAGCGGTTATAGCACATAGTGACTTTGCAGCAGCCTGAGGTGCACGGTGCATCCTCTCAGGGAAGTTGTCCCTGCATCACGGGACACTATCAGTGGCGGGCTGCAGAAGCACCCTGGAGGGGCACTGTGGATAGTGACCTCTCTTTGTTAACAGGCTTCTTGGTGGTGGCAGCAGCCGCCTTACGTCTCATGCCAGTCTCTGGGGTCCACGCTGATAGCCGCACCTCACGCATATTTCTGCAGCTCCATTACGCGGCGCTCTTAATACCCTCTCCTCACGCACCAGGAAAGAAATTGGGAAGAAAAATTCTCTTGTCTCTTACGCAGTTGCAGGACTTTTCCAGGACTCCCTCTGAGCTAGACATGTTGCACTAGCACACTTCAGGCTATGTTTATGCCGCCAGCCCCAGTCCTCACCGTGGGATCCGGCTGAAACCGCAGCCTCAGCCTCCAACCCCTGCCTTCCGCGGCAGGTGAACAGTCAAGCCTCTCAGGCTGGTGAGTTCTGGTCGGCATCGCTCCTCTGTGCGGGAATCTGTCCACTTTGCCTTCCGCACCTCAGTTGCTGGGCTCTCCTCCGTGGCTCCGAAGCTTCCCCACTCCCTTGCACACACTGTCCACCTGCGAAGGGGCTTTCTAGTGTGTGGAAACCTTTCCTCTTTCACAGCTGCTTCCCACTGTTGCAAGTCCCATCCCTAGTCTCTTGTCTCCGTTATTTCGTTCCCCTTTTCCCCTACCCAGGTACGTGTGGAGTTTCTTGCCCTTTGGGAGGTGTGAGGATTCGGCCAGTGTTCGGTGGCTGTTCCATAGGAGCGGTTCTTCCTGCAGATTTATTTCTGATGAATCTGTGGGGAGGAAAGTGATCTCCGCATCTTACTCTTCCGTCATCTTCAAGTTCCTCCCCCATTGTTGTTTTGATCTGCATTTCTCTAATGATTAGTGATGTTGAGCATGGTTTCATGTGTTTTTTGGCAAATAGTATATATGCTTTGGAGAAATATCTTTTTCGGTCTTCTGGCCTATTTTGGATTGGGTTGTTTGTTTTTCTGATGTTGAGTTGCATGAGCTCAATGGAGATTAATCCTTTGTCAGTTGCTTCGTTTACAAATATTTTCTCCCATTCTGAGGGTTGTCTTTTCATCCTGATTTTCATTTCTTTTGCTGTGCAAAAGCTTTTCAGATTCACTAGGTCCCATTTGTTTCTTTCTGTTTTTATTTCCAGTTCTCTATGAGGGGGGCCCCAAAACGTCATTGTGTGATTTATGTCACAGAGTGTTCTGCCTTTATTTTCCTCTAAGAGTTTTAACGTGTCTGGCCTTACATTTAGGTCTGTAATCGATTTGCAGTTTATTTTTGTGTATGGAGTTAAGAAGTGTTGTAATTTCATTGTTTTACATGTACCTGTGCAGTTTCCCCAGAACCATTATTGAAGAGGCTATCTTTTCTCCATTGTATACTCTTGCCTCCTTTATCAAATAGAAAGGAGTGTGGGTTTATCCGTGGCTTACTGTCCTGTTTCCTTGATGTACACTTCTGTTTGTGTGCCAGTAGCATACCATCTTTATTATTATAGATGTTTTTTATAGTCTGAAGTCAGGGAACCTGATTCCTCCAGCTCTGTTTTTCTTTCTCAAGATACCTTTGGCTCTTCAGGCTCTTTTGTGTTTCCACAGAAATGGTGAAATATTTTGTTCTAGTTCTGTGACAAATGCCATTGGTAGTTCGATAGGGATTGCAATGAACTGTAGATTGCTTTGTGTAGCATAGTCATTTTTGCAATGTTGTTTCTACCAGTCCAAAAACATGGTATATGTCTCCATCTCTTTGTGTCACCTTTAATTTCTTTCCTCAGTGTGTCATGGTTTTCCTCACACATGTATTTTGTCTCTTTGGTAAGTTTACACTCAAGTATGTTATTCTTTTTGTAGCAATGGTAAATGAGAGTGTTTCCTTAATTTCTCTTTCGGATTTTTCATCATTAGTGCATAGTAATGCAAGAGATTTTTGTGCATTAACTTTGTATCCTGTCACTGTCCCAAATTCATTGATTCGTTCTGGTAGTTTTCTGGTAGCGTCTTTAGAATTCTCTATGTATACTATCTAGTCATCTGAAAAAAGTGACAGTTTGACTTCTTCTCTTCCAACTTGGATGCTTCTAATTTCTTTTTCTTCTCTGAATGCTGTGGTAAAACTTCCAAAACCTGCTTAAGTAATATTAGTTACAGTTTGCAAACTTGTCTTTTTCCTGATCTTAAAGGAAATGGTTTCAGTATTTCACCTTTGAGAACAAAGTTGGCTGTGGCTCTGTCATATATGGCCTTTATTATGTTGAGGTACATTCACTCTATGTGTACTTTCTGGAGAGTGTTATCCTAAACTCTTTTTGAATGTTTCCAGAAGATTTTTCTCCATTTATTGAGATAATCGTAGGATTTTTCTTCTTCACTTTGTTAGTATCGTGTATCATCTGGATTGATTTGCATATATCGAAAAATCCTACCTTCGTTGGATAAAGCCCACTTGATCATGGTGTATTATCCCTTTAATGTGCTGTTGGATTCTACTTTCTAGTATTTTCTTTGAGATTCTGACATTTAAGGTCATCAGTGATATTGGCCTGTAGTGTTCAATTTTAGTTGAGAACCTGTCTGATTTTAGTATCAGAGTGATTGTGGCCTCGTTTAATGATTTTGGGAGTGTCCCTCACTCTGTTATATTTTGGAAGAGTCTGAGAACGATAGGTGTTAGCCCTTGTCAAAAGTTTTGATAGAAATCGCCTGTGAAGCCATCTGATATTGGGCTTTTGCTTGTTGGAAAATTTTAATCACAATTTCAATTTCACTGCTTACGATTAGTCTGTTTATACTTTCTGTTTATCTTGGTTCAGTCTCAGAAGGTTGTGCTTTTCGAAGAATTTGTCCATTTCTTCCAGGTTGTCCATTTAATTGGCAAAAGATGTTTGTAGTAATCTCCCATGATCCTTTGTATTTCTGCAGGGTCAGTTGTTACTTCTCCTTTTTCTTTTCTAATTCTGTTGGTTTGGATCTTCTCCACTTCTTTTCTTAATAAATCTGGCTAATGGTGGATACATTATATGCATGCTCTTAAATATCTAGCTTTTAGGTTTACCGATCTTTGCTCCTGTTTTCTCCATTCTTTTTCATTTATTTCTGATCTGAACTTTCTTATTTCTTTCCTTCTGCTAATCCATTTTTGTTTTTTGGGTGTTTGTCCATTTTTCTCTAATGGCTTTAGGTGTAAGGCTAGGTTGTTTATATGGGGGATTTCTTGTTCCTTGATGGAGGATTTTATTGCTATCAACTTCCCTGTTAGAACTGCTTTTGCTGCATACCATAGGTTGGGGTGGTCGTATTTTCATTGTCATTTTTTTCCAGGTATTTTGCGATTTCATCTTTGTTTTCTTCAGTGATTGCTTGATTATTTAACAGCGTTTTGTTTAGCTTCCATGTGTTTCTATTTTTTACAGTTCTTTTTTTCCTTTCATTGATATCTAGTTTCATGGCACTGTGGTAGGAAATTATACCTCATACTATTTCAGTTTTCTTAAATTGACTAAGGCTCTATGTGTGACCCAAGATATGACATATCCTGGAGAATGTTCCATGAGCACTTGAGAAGAAACTGTTTTCTGGTGTTTTGCAAAGGAAAGTCATATACATATCAGTTAAGTCCCTCTTGTTCAATGTGTCATTTAAAGCCCACGTTTCCTTGTTTATTTTCATTTTGGGTGATCAGTCCATTGGTGAAAGAGGGGTGTTAATGTCCCCTACTATATTTGTGTTACTCTCAGTTTCCCCTTTTAGGGCTGTTAGGATATATCTTATGTATTGAAGTGCTACTACGTTGGCTTCATAAGGATTTGCATTTGCTGTGTCATCTTCTTTGTTTGATTCCTTCATCAGTATGTAGTGTTCTTCTTGGTTTCCTGCAATAGTCTTTATCTTGAAGTCTATTTCGTCTGATATGAGAATTGGCACTCCAGGTTTCCTTTGATTTCCATGTTCTTGGAATGTCTTTTTCCATCCCCTCACTTTCAGTTTGTATGTGTCCCCGGATCTAAAGTGGGTCGCTCCTAGACATCATATTTAACGGTCTTGTTTTTGTATCCCTTCGTCCACTCTATGTGCGTTGGTTGGAGCCTTGAATCCATTTACATTTAAGGTAATTATTCGTGTGTATGTTCCTGTTAGCATTTACTTAATTGTTTTTGGTTTGTTATTGGAGGTGTTTTATTTCCTTTGTGTTTCCTGCTTAGAGAAGTTCCTTTATCATTGGTGATATAGACGGTTTGGTGGTGCTGAATTCTCCTACCTTTGGTTTGTCTGTGAAGTTTTTACTTCCTCCCTCCAATCTGAATGAGAGTCTTGCTGAGTACAGTCACATTGGTGGTAGGTTTTTTTCCTTTAATCACTTGAAATATGTCCTGCCACTCCCTACTGTCTTGCAGAATTTCTGCTGAAAGATCAGCTGCTAACTTGATGGGGATTCCCAAATATGGAATTTCTTGCTTTTCCCTTGCTGCTTTTAATACCTTTTCTTTGTATTTCATTCTTGAGAGTTTGATGAATATGTGTCTTGGAGTGTTTCTCCTTGGATTTCTCCTGTTTGGGACTCTCTGAGCTTCCTGGACTTGATTAACTCTTTCCTTTCCCATATTAGAGAAGTTTTCAACTATAATCTTTCTGAATATTTTCTCAGTCCCTTTCTTTTTCTCTTCTTCTTCTGGGACCCGTCTGATTCGAATGTTGTTACATTTAATGTTGTTCCAGAGGTCTCTGAGACTGTCCTCAATCTTTTCAGTCTTATTTCTTCATACTGCTCTGCAGTAGTGAGTGAAACTATGTTATCTTCCAGGTCACTTATCCGTTCTTCTGCCAGAGTGTTTCTGCTATTGATCTCTTCTAGAGAATTTTTAATTTCATTTATTGTTTTCTTCATTATTGTTCGTTTGCCCTTCAGTTCTTCTAGGTCCTTGTGAAAAGTTTCTTGTATTTTCTCTATCCTATTTCCAAGATTTTGGATCATCTTTACTCTCATTATTCTGAATAATTGTTCAGGTAGACTGCCTATATCCTCTTCATTTGTTAGGTCTGGTGGGGTTTAAGTTGCTCCTTCATCTGCTGTGTGTTTTTCAGTCTCCTCTTTTTGCTTAATTCAGTGCTTGGGGGCTCCTTTTCACAGGCTGCAGCTTCATAGTTATCTTTGTTTTTGGTGTCTGTCCCAGGTGGCTAAGTTTGTTCAGTGGGTTGTGTAGGCTTCTTGGTGGAGGGGAGTTGTGCCTGTGTTCTGGTGGATGAAGCTGGATCTTGTCTTTCTGCTGGGCAGTTCCACGTCTGGTGGTGTGTGGTTGGGTGTCTGTGGCCTTACTGCGATTTTGGGCATCCTCTGTGATAATGGATGGGGCTGTGTTCCTGTCTTACTCGTTGTTTGGCATACGGTTTCCAGCACTGTAGCTTGCTGGTCATTGAGTGAAGGTGGATCTTGGCGTTGAGATGGAAATCTCTGGGAGATTTTCTCCGTTTGATATTACATGGAGCTGTAAGGTCTCCTGTGGACCAGTGTCCTGAGGTTGGCTCTGCCACCTGAGAGGCGCAGCACTGACTCCTGGTTGGAGCACCAAGAGACTTTCATCCACATGGCTCAGAATAAAAGGGACCAAAAAGAGAAAGAAACAAAGACAGAGGATAAACGAAGACACAATTATGTCAAATAAAATAAAATAAAGTTATTAAAATAAAAAATAATTTTTAAGAAAATATTTTAAACGTAAAAATAAGAAAACAGACGGACAGGACCCTAGCACAAATGGTTAAAGCTAAGCTTTCCAGACAAAATCACAAACAGAAGCATACACATAGACACTCAAAAAAAGAGAAAAAGTGGGAATAAAATATAGCTTTGCTCCCAAAGGCCACTACCTCAATTTTCGGATGATTCATTGTGTACTCAGGTAATCCACAGATGCAGGTTACTTCAGGTTGAAAGTCGGGATTTCACCCGCTCTTCCTGAGGCTGCTGAGACACATTTCCCTTTCTCTTCTTTGTTCGCACAGCTCCCGGGCTTCAGCTTTGGATTTGGATCCGCCTCTTTGTGTAGGTCGCTTGAGGGCCTCTGTTCTTTCCTCAGACAGGACAGGGTTAAAGGAGAAGCTCATTGGCGGCTGTGTCTCAATCAGGCCGGGGGAGTGAGGAGTACGGAATAGGAGTCAGCCTGTAGCGGTTATAGCACATAGTGACTTTGCAGCAGCCTGAGGTGCACGGTGCATCCTCTCAGGGAAGTTGTCCCTGCATCACGGGACACTATCAGTGGCGGGCTGCAGAAGCACCCTGGAGGGGCACTGTGGATAGTGACCTCTCTTTGTTAACAGGCTTCTTGGTGGTGGCAGCAGCCGCCTTACGTCTCATGCCAGTCTCTGGGGTCCACGCTGATAGCCGCACCTCACGCATATTTCTGCAGCTCCATTACGCGGCGCTCTTAATACCCTCTCCTCACGCACCAGGAAAGAAATTGGGAAGAAAAATTCTCTTGTCTCTTACGCAGTTGCAGGACTTTTCCAGGACTCCCTCTGAGCTAGACATGTTGCACTAGCACACTTCAGGCTATGTTTATGCCGCCAGCCCCAGTCCTCACCGTGGGATCCGGCTGAAACCGCAGCCTCAGCCTCCAACCCCTGCCTTCCGCGGCAGGTGAACAGTCAAGCCTCTCAGGCTGGTGAGTTCTGGTCGGCATCGCTCCTCTGTGCGGGAATCTGTCCACTTTGCCTTCCGCACCTCAGTTGCTGGGCTCTCCTCCGTGGCTCCGAAGCTTCCCCACTCCCTTGCACACACTGTCCACCTGCGAAGGGGCTTTCTAGTGTGTGGAAACCTTTCCTCTTTCACAGCTGCTTCCCACTGTTGCAAGTCCCATCCCTAGTCTCTTGTCTCCGTTATTTCGTTCCCCTTTTCCCCTACCCAGGTACGTGTGGAGTTTCTTGCCCTTTGGGAGGTGTGAGGATTCGGCCAGTGTTCGGTGGCTGTTCCATAGGAGCGGTTCTTCCTGCAGATTTATTTCTGATGAATCTGTGGGGAGGAAAGTGATCTCCGCATCTTACTCTTCCGTCATCTTCAAGTTCCTCCCCCATTGTTGTTTTGATCTGCATTTCTCTAATGATTAGTGATGTTGAGCATGGTTTCATGTGTTTTTTGGCAAATAGTATATATGCTTTGGAGAAATATCTTTTTCGGTCTTCTGGCCTATTTTGGATTGGGTTGTTTGTTTTTCTGATGTTGAGTTGCATGAGCTCAATGGAGATTAATCCTTTGTCAGTTGCTTCGTTTACAAATATTTTCTCCCATTCTGAGGGTTGTCTTTTCATCCTGATTTTCATTTCTTTTGCTGTGCAAAAGCTTTTCAGATTCACTAGGTCCCATTTGTTTCTTTCTGTTTTTATTTCCAGTTCTCTATGAGGGGGGCCCCAAAACGTCATTGTGTGATTTATGTCACAGAGTGTTCTGCCTTTATTTTCCTCTAAGAGTTTTAACGTGTCTGGCCTTACATTTAGGTCTGTAATCGATTTGCAGTTTATTTTTGTGTATGGAGTTAAGAAGTGTTGTAATTTCATTGTTTTACATGTAGCTGTGCAGTTTCCCCAGAACCATTATTGAAGAGGCTATCTTTTCTCCATTGTATACTCTTGCCCCCTTTATCAAATAGAAAGGAGTGTGGGTTTATCCGTGGCTTACTGTCCTGTTTCATTGATGTACACTTCTGTTTGTGTGCCAGTAGCATACCATCTTTATTATTATAGATGTTTTTTATAGTCTGAAGTCAGGGAACCTGATTCCTCCAGCTCTGTTTTTCTTTCTCAAGATACCTTTGGCTCTTCAGGCTCTTTTGTGTTTCCACAGAAATGGTGAAATATTTTGTTCTAGTTCTGTGACAAATGCCATTGGTAGTTCGATAGGGATTGCAATGAACTGTAGATTGCTTTGTGTAGCATAGTCATTTTTGCAATGTTGTTTCTACCAGTCCAAAAACATGGTATATGTCTCCATCTCTTTGTGTCACCTTTAATTTCTTTCCTCAGTGTGTCATGGTTTTCCTCACACATGTATTTTGTCTCTTTGGTAAGTTTACACTCAAGTATGTTATTCTTTTTGTAGCAATGGTAAATGAGAGTGTTTCCTTAATTTCTCTTTCGGATTTTTCATCATTAGTGCATAGTAATGCAAGAGATTTTTGTGCATTAACTTTGTATCCTGTCACTGTCCCAAATTCATTGATTCGTTCTGGTAGTTTTCTGGTAGCGTCTTTAGCATTCTCTATGTATACTATCTAGTCATCTGAAAAAAGTGACAGTTTGACTTCTTCTCTTCCAACTTGGATGCTTCTAATTTCTTTTTCTTCTCTGAATGCTGTGGTAAAACTTCCAAAACCTGCTTAAGTAATATTAGTTACAGTTTGCAAACTTGTCTTTTTCCTGATCTTAAAGGAAATGGTTTCAGTATTTCACCTTTGAGAACAAAGTTGGCTGTGGCTCTGTCATATATGGCCTTTATTATGTTGAGGTACATTCACTCTATGTGTACTTTCTGGAGAGTGTTATCCTAAACTCTTTTTGAATGTTTCCAGAAGATTTTTCTCCATTTATTGAGATAATCGTAGGATTTTTCTTCTTCACTTTGTTAGTATCGTGTATCATCTGGATTGATTTGCATATATCGAAAAATCCTACCTTCGTTGGATAAAGCCCACTTGATCATGGTGTATTATCCCTTTAATGTGCTGTTGGATTCTACTTTCTAGTATTTTCTTTGAGATTCTGACATTTAAGGTCATCAGTGATATTGGCCTGTAGTGTTCAATTTTAGTTGAGAACCTGTCTGATTTTAGTATCAGAGTGATTGTGGCCTCGTTTAATGATTTTGGGAGTGTCCCTCACTCTGTTATATTTTGGAAGAGTCTGAGAACGATAGGTGTTAGCCCTTGTCAAAAGTTTTGATAGAAATCGCCTGTGAAGCCATCTGATATTGGGCTTTTGCTTGTTGGAAAATTTTAATCACAATTTCAATTTCACTGCTTACGATTAGTCTGTTTATACTTTCTGTTTATCTTGGTTCAGTCTCAGAAGGTTGTGCTTTTCGAAGAATTTGTCCATTTCTTCCAGGTTGTCCATTTAATTGGCAAAAGATGTTTGTAGTAATCTCCCATGATCCTTTGTATTTCTGCAGGGTCAGTTGTTACTTCTCCTTTTTCTTTTCTAATTCTGTTGGTTTGGATCTTCTCCACTTCTTTTCTTAATAAATCTGGCTAATGGTGGATACATTATATGCATGCTCTTAAATATCTAGCTTTTAGGTTTACCGATCTTTGCTCCTGTTTTCTCCATTCTTTTTCATTTATTTCTGATCTGAACTTTCTTATTTCTTTCCTTCTGCTAATCCATTTTTGTTTTTTGGGTGTTTGTCCATTTTTCTCTAATGGCTTTAGGTGTAAGGCTAGGTTGTTTATATGGGGGATTTCTTGTTCCTTGATGGAGGATTTTATTGCTATCAACTTCCCTGTTAGAACTGCTTTTGCTGCATACCATAGGTTGGGGTGGTCGTATTTTCATTGTCATTTTTTTCCAGGTATTTTGCGATTTCATCTTTGTTTTCTTCAGTGATTGCTTGATTATTTAACAGCGTTTTGTTTAGCTTCCATGTGTTTCTATTTTTTACAGTTCTTTTTTTCCTTTCATTGATATCTAGTTTCATGGCACTGTGGTAGGAAATTATACCTCATACTATTTCAGTTTTCTTAAATTGACTAAGGCTCTATGTGTGACCCAAGATATGACATATCCTGGAGAATGTTCCATGAGCACTTGAGAAGAAACTGTTTTCTGGTGTTTTGCAAAGGAAAGTCATATACATATCAGTTAAGTCCCTCTTGTTCAATGTGTCATTTAAAGCCCACGTTTCCTTGTTTATTTTCATTTTGGGTGATCAGTCCATTGGTGAAAGAGGGGTGTTAATGTCCCCTACTATATTTGTGTTACTCTCAGTTTCCCCTTTTAGGGCTGTTAGGATATATCTTATGTATTGAAGTGCTACTACGTTGGCTTCATAAGGATTTGCATTTGCTGTGTCATCTTCTTTGTTTGATTCCTTCATCAGTATGTAGTGTTCTTCTTGGTTTCCTGCAATAGTCTTTATCTTGAAGTCTATTTCGTCTGATATGAGAATTGGCACTCCAGGTTTCCTTTGATTTCCATGTTCTTGGAATGTCTTTTTCCATCCCCTCACTTTCAGTTTGTATGTGTCCCCGGATCTAAAGTGGGTCGCTCCTAGACATCATATTTAACGGTCTTGTTTTTGTATCCCTTCGTCCACTCTATGTGCGTTGGTTGGAGCCTTGAATCCATTTACATTTAAGGTAATTATTCGTGTGTATGTTCCTGTTAGCATTTACTTAATTGTTTTTGGTTTGTTATTGGAGGTGTTTTATTTCCTTTGTGTTTCCTGCTTAGAGAAGTTCCTTTATCATTGGTGATATAGACGGTTTGGTGGTGCTGAATTCTCCTACCTTTGGTTTGTCTGTGAAGTTTTTACTTCCTCCCTCCAATCTGAATGAGAGTCTTGCTGAGTACAGTCACATTGGTGGTAGGTTTTTTTCCTTTAATCACTTGAAATATGTCCTGCCACTCCCTACTGTCTTGCAGAATTTCTGCTGAAAGATCAGCTGCTAACTTGATGGGGATTCCCAAATATGGAATTTCTTGCTTTTCCCTTGCTGCTTTTAATACCTTTTCTTTGTATTTCATTCTTGAGAGTTTGATGAATATGTGTCTTGGAGTGTTTCTCCTTGGATTTCTCCTGTTTGGGACTCTCTGAGCTTCCTGGACTTGATTAACTCTTTCCTTTCCCATATTAGAGAAGTTTTCAACTATAATCTTTCTGAATATTTTCTCAGTCCCTTTCTTTTTCTCTTCTTCTTCTGGGACCCGTCTGATTCGAATGTTGTTACATTTAATGTTGTTCCAGAGGTCTCTGAGACTGTCCTCAATCTTTTCAGTCTTATTTCTTCATACTGCTCTGCAGTAGTGAGTGAAACTATGTTATCTTCCAGGTCACTTATCCGTTCTTCTGCCAGAGTGTTTCTGCTATTGATCTCTTCTAGAGAATTTTTAATTTCATTTATTGTTTTCTTCATTATTGTTCGTTTGCCCTTCAGTTCTTCTAGGTCCTTGTGAAAAGTTTCTTGTATTTTCTCTATCCTATTTCCAAGATTTTGGATCATCTTTACTCTCATTATTCTGAATAATTGTTCAGGTAGACTGCCTATATCCTCTTCATTTGTTAGGTCTGGTGGGGTTTAAGTTGCTCCTTCATCTGCTGTGTGTTTTTCAGTCTCCTCTTTTTGCTTAATTCAGTGCTTGGGGGCTCCTTTTCACAGGCTGCAGCTTCATAGTTATCTTTGTTTTTGGTGTCTGTCCCAGGTGGCTAAGTTTGTTCAGTGGGTTGTGTAGGCTTCTTGGTGGAGGGGAGTTGTGCCTGTGTTCTGGTGGATGAAGCTGGATCTTGTCTTTCTGCTGGGCAGTTCCACGTCTGGTGGTGTGTGGTTGGGTGTCTGTGGCCTTACTGCGATTTTGGGCATCCTCTGTGATAATGGATGGGGCTGTGTTCCTGTCTTACTCGTTGTTTGGCATACGGTTTCCAGCACTGTAGCTTGCTGGTCATTGAGTGAAGGTGGATCTTGGCGTTGAGATGGAAATCTCTGGGAGATTTTCTCCGTTTGATATTACATGGAGCTGTAAGGTCTCCTGTGGACCAGTGTCCTGAGGTTGGCTCTGCCACCTGAGAGGCGCAGCACTGACTCCTGGTTGGAGCACCAAGAGACTTTCATCCACATGGCTCAGAATAAAAGGGACCAAAAAGAGAAAGAAACAAAGACAGAGGATAAACGAAGACACAATTATGTCAAATAAAATAAAATAAAGTTATTAAAATAAAAAATAATTTTTAAGAAAATATTTTAAACGTAAAAATAAGAAAACAGACGGACAGAACCCTAGCACAAATGGTTAAAGCTAAGCTTTCCAGACAAAATCACAAACAGAAGCATACACATAGACACTCAAAAAAAGAGAAAAAGTGGGAATAAAATATAGCTTTGCTCCCAAAGGCCACTACCTCAATTTTCGGATGATTCATTGTGTACTCAGGTAATCCACAGATGCAGGTTACTTCAGGTTGAAAGTCGGGATTTCACCCGCTCTTCCTGAGGCTGCTGAGACACATTTCCCTTTCTCTTCTTTGTTCGCACAGCTCCCGGGCTTCAGCTTTGGATTTGGATCCGCCTCTTTGTGTAGGTCGCTTGAGGGCCTCTGTTGTTTCCTCAGACAGGACAGGGTTAAAGGAGAAGCTCATTGGCGGCTGTGTCTCAATCAGGCCGGGGGAGTGAGGAGTACGGAATAGGAGTCAGCCTGTAGCGGTATAGCACATAGTGACTTTGCAGCAGCCTGAGGTGCACGGTGCATCCTCTCAGGGAAGTTGTCCCTGCATCACGGGACACTATCAGTGGCGGGCTGCAGAAGCACCCTGGAGGGGCACTGTGGATAGTGACCTCTCTTTGTTAACAGGCTTCTTGGTGGTGGCAGCAGCCGCCTTACGTCTCATGCCAGTCTCTGGGGTCCACGCTGATAGCCGCACCTCACGCATATTTCTGCAGCTCCATTACGCGGCGCTCTTAATACCCTCTCCTCACGCACCAGGAAAGAAATTGGGAAGAAAAATTCTCTTGTCTCTTACGCAGTTGCAGGACTTTTCCAGGACTCCCTCTGAGCTAGACATGTTGCACTAGCACACTTCAGGCTATGTTTATGCCGCCAGCCCCAGTCCTCACCGTGGGATCCGGCTGAAACCGCAGCCTCAGCCTCCAACCCCTGCCTTCCGCGGCAGGTGAACAGTCAAGCCTCTCAGGCTGGTGAGTTCTGGTCGGCATCGCTCCTCTGTGCGGGAATCTGTCCACTTTGCCTTCCGCACCTCAGTTGCTGGGCTCTCCTCCGTGGCTCCGAAGCTTCCCCACTCCCTTGCACACACTGTCCACCTGCGAAGGGGCTTTCTAGTGTGTGGAAACCTTTCCTCTTTCACAGCTGCTTCCCACTGTTGCAAGTCCCATCCCTAGTCTCTTGTCTCCGTTATTTCGTTCCCCTTTTCCCCTACCCAGGTACGTGTGGAGTTTCTTGCCCTTTGGGAGGTGTGAGGATTCGGCCAGTGTTCGGTGGCTGTTCCATAGGAGCGGTTCTTCCTGCAGATTTATTTCTGATGAATCTGTGGGGAGGAAAGTGATCTCCGCATCTTACTCTTCCGTCATCTTCAAGTTCCTCCCCCATTGTTGTTTTGATCTGCATTTCTCTAATGATTAGTGATGTTGAGCATGGTTTCATGTGTTTTTTGGCAAATAGTATATATGCTTTGGAGAAATATCTTTTTCGGTCTTCTGGCCTATTTTGGATTGGGTTGTTTGTTTTTCTGATGTTGAGTTGCATGAGCTCAATGGAGATTAATCCTTTGTCAGTTGCTTCGTTTACAAATATTTTCTCCCATTCTGAGGGTTGTCTTTTCATCCTGATTTTCATTTCTTTTGCTGTGCAAAAGCTTTTCAGATTCACTAGGTCCCATTTGTTTCTTTCTGTTTTTATTTCCAGTTCTCTATGAGGGGGGCCCCAAAACGTCATTGTGTGATTTATGTCACAGAGTGTTCTGCCTTTATTTTCCTCTAAGAGTTTTAACGTGTCTGGCCTTACATTTAGGTCTGTAATCGATTTGCAGTTTATTTTTGTGTATGGAGTTAAGAAGTGTTGTAATTTCATTGTTTTACATGTAGCTGTGCAGTTCCCCCAGAACCATTATTGAAGAGGCTCTCTTTTCTCCATTGTATACTCTTGCCTCCTTTATCAAATAGAAAGGAGTGTGGGTTTATCCGTGGCTCACTGTCCTGTTTCATTGATGTACACTTCTGTTTGTGTGCCAGTAGCATACCATCTTTATTATTATAGATGATTTTTATAGTCTGAAGTCAGGGAACCTGATTCCTCCAGCTCTGTTTTTCTTTCTCAAGATACCTTTGGGTCTTCAGGCTCTTTTGTGTTTCCACAGAAATGATGAAATATTTTGTTCTAGTTCTGTGACAAATGCCATTGGTAGTTCGATAGGGATTGCAATGAACTGTAGATTGCTTTGTGTAGCATAGTCATTTTTGCAATGTTGTTTCTACCAGTCCAAAAACATGGTATATGTCTCCATCTCTTTGTGTCACCTTTAATTTCTTTCCTCAGTGTGTCATGGTTTTCCTCACACATGTATTTTGTCTCTTTGGTAAGTTTACACTCAAGTATGTTATTCTTTTTGTAGCAATGGTAAATGAGAGTGTTTCCTTAATTTCTCTTTCGGATTTTTCATCATTAGTGCATAGTAATGCAAGAGATTTTTGTGCATTAACTTTGTATCCTGTCACTGTCCCAAATTCATTGATTCGTTCTGGTAGTTTTCTGGTAGCGTCTTTAGAATTCTCTATGTATACTATCTAGTCATCTGAAAAAAGTGACAGTTTGACTTCTTCTCTTCCAACTTGGATGCTTCTAATTTCTTTTTCTTCTCTGAATGCTGTGGGTAAAACTTCCAAAACCTGCTTAAGTAATATTAGTAACAGTTTGCAAACTTGTCTTTTTCCTGATCTTAAAGGAAATGGTTTCAGTATTTCACCTTTGAGAACAAAGTTGGCTGTGGGTCTGTCATATATGGCCTTTATTATGTTGAGGTACATTCACTCTATGTGTACTTTCTGGAGAGTGTTATCCTAAACTCTTTTTGAATGTTTCCAGAAGATTTTTCTCCATTTATTGAGATAATCGTAGGATTTTTCTTCTTCACTTTGTTAGTATCGTGTATCATCTGGATTGATTTGCATATATCGAAAAATCCTACCTTCGTTGGATAAAGCCCACTTGATCATGGTGTATTATCCCTTTAATGTGCTGTTGGATTCTACTTTCTAGTATTTTCTTTGAGATTCTGACATTTAAGGTCATCAGTGATATTGGCCTGTAGTGTTCAATTTTAGTTGAGAACCTGTCTGATTTTAGTATCAGAGTGATTGTGGCCTCGTTTAATGATTTTGGGAGTGTCCCTCACTCTGTTATATTTTGGAAGAGTCTGAGAACGATAGGTGTTAGCCCTTGTCAAAAGTTTTGATAGAAATCGCCTGTGAAGCCATCTGATATTGGGCTTTTGCTTGTTGGAAAATTTTAATCACAATTTCAATTTCAGTGCTTACGATTAGTCTGTTTATACTTTCTGTTTATCTTGGTTCAGTCTCAGAAGGTTGTGCTTTTCGAAGAATTTGTCCATTTCTTCCAGGTTGTCCATTTAATTGGCAAAAGATGTTTGTAGTAATCTCCCATGATCCTTTGTATTTCTGCAGGGTCAGTTGTTACTTCTCCTTTTTCTTTTCTAATTCTTTTGGTTTGGATCTTCTCCACTTCTTTTCTTAATAAATCTGGCTAATGGTGGATACATTATATGCATGCTCTTAAATATCTAGCTTTTAGGTTTACCGATCTTTGCTCCTGTTTTCTCCATTCTTTTTCATTTATTTCTGATCTGAACTTTCTTATTTCTTTCCTTCTGCTAATCCATTTTTGTTTGTTGGGTGTTTGTCCATTTTTCTCTAATGGCTTTAGGTGTAAGGCTAGGTTGTTTATATGGGGGATTTCTTGTTCCTTGATGGAGGATTTTATTGCTATCAACTTCCCTGTTAGAACTGCTTTTGCTGCATACCATAGGTTGGAGTGGTCGTATTTTCATTGTCATTTTTTTCCAGGTATTTTGCGATTTCATCTTTGTTTTCTTCAGTGATTGCTTGATTATTTAACAGCGTTTTGTTTAGCTTCCATGTGTTTCTATTGTTTACAGTTCTTTTTTTCCTTTCATTGATATCTAGTTTCATGGCACTGTGGTAGGAAATTATACCTCATACTATTTCAGTTTTCTTAAATTGACTAAGGCTCTATGTGTGACCCAAGATATGACATATCCTGGAGAATGTTCCATGAGCACTTGAGAAGAAACTGTTTTCTGGTGTTTTGCAAAGGAAAGTCATATACATATCAGTTAAGTCCCTCTTGTTCAATGTGTCATTTAAAGCCCACGTTTCCTTGTTTATTTTCATTTTGGGTGATCAGTCCATTGGTGAAAGAGGGGTGTTAATGTTCCCTACTATATTTGTGTTACTCTCAGTTTCCCCTTTTAGGGCTGTTAGGATATATCTTATGTATTGAAGTGCTACTACGTTGGCTTCATAAGGATTTGCATTTGCTGTGTCATCTTCTTTGTTTGATTCCTTCATCAGTATGTAGTGTTCTTCTTGGTTTCCTGCAATAGTCTTTATCTTGAAGTCTATTTCGTCTGATATGAGAATTGGCACTCCAGGTTTCCTTTGATTTCCATGTTCTTGGAATGTCTTTTTCCATCCCCTCACTTTCAGTTTGTATGTGTCCCCGGATCTAAAGTGGGTCGCTCCTAGACATCATATTTAACGGTCTTGTTTTTGTATCCCTTCGTCCACTCTATGTGCGTTGGTTGGAGCCTTGAATCCATTTACATTTAAGGTAATTATTCGTGTGTATGTTCCTGTTAGCATTTACTTAATTGTTTTTGGTTTGTTATTGGAGGTGTTTTATTTCCTTTGTGTTTCCTGCTTAGAGAAGTTCCTTTATCATTGGTGATATAGACGGTTTGGTGGTGCTGAATTCTCCTACCTTTGGTTTGTCTGTGAAGTTTTTACTTCCTCCCTCCAATCTGAATGAGAGTCTTGCTGAGTACAGTCACATTGGTGGTAGGTTTTTTTCCTTTAATCACTTGAAATATGTCCTGCCACTCCCTACTGTCTTGCAGAATTTCTGCTGAAAGATCAGCTGCTAACTTGATGGGGATTCCCAAATATGGAATTTCTTGCTTTTCCCTTGCTGCTTTTAATACCTTTTCTTTGTATTTCATTCTTGAGAGTTTGATGAATATGTGTCTTGGAGTGTTTCTCCTTGGATTTCTCCTGTTTGGGACTCTCTGAGTTTCCTGGACTTGATTAACTCTTTCCTTTCCCATATTAGAGAAGTTTTCAACTATAATCTTTCTGAATATTTTCTCAGTCCCTTTCTTTTTCTCTTCTTCTTCTGGGACCCGTCTGATTCGAATGTTGTTACATTTAATGTTGTTCCAGAGGTCTCTGAGACTGTCCTCAATCTTTTCAGTCTTATTTCTTCATACTGCTCTGCAGTAGTGAGTGAAACTATGTTATCTTCCAGGTCACTTATCCGTTCTTCTGCCAGAGTGTTTCTGCTATTGATCTCTTCTAGAGAATTTTTAATTTCATTTATTGTTTTCTTCATTATTGTTCGTTTGCCCTTCAGTTCTTCTAGGTCCTTGTGAAAAGTTTCTTGTATTTTCTCTATCCTATTTCCAAGATTTTGGATCATCTTTACTCTCATTATTCTGAATAATTGTTCAGGTAGACTGCCTATATCCTCTTCATTTGTTAGGTCTGGTGGGGTTTAAGTTGCTCCTTCATCTGCTGTGTGTTTTTCAGTCTCCTCTTTTTGCTTAATTCAGTGCTTGGGGGCTCCTTTTCACAGGCTGCAGCTTCATAGTTATCTTTGTTTTTGGTGTCTGTCCCAGGTGGCTATGTTTGTTCAGTGGGTTGTGTAGGCTTCTTGGTGGAGGGGAGTTGTGCCTGTGTTCTGGTGGATGAAGCTGGATCTTGTCTTTCTGCTGGGCAGTTCCACGTCTGGTGGTGTGTGGTTGGGTGTCTGTGGCCTTACTGCGATTTTGGGCATCCTCTGTGATAATGGATGGGGCTGTGTTCCTGTCTTACTCGTTGTTTGGCATACGGTTTCCAGCACTGTAGCTTGCTGGTCATTGAGTGAAGGTGGATCTTGGCGTTGAGATGGAAATCTCTGGGAGATTTTCTCCGTTTGATATTACATGGAGCTGTAAGGTCTCCTGTGGACCAGTGTCCTGAGGTTGGCTCTGCCACCTGAGAGGCGCAGCACTGACTCCTGGTTGGAGCACCAAGAGACTTTCATCCACATGGCTCAGAATAAAAGGGACCAAAAAGAGAAAGAAACAAAGACAGAGGATAAACGAAGACACAATTATGTCAAATAAAATAAAATAAAGTTATTAAAATAAAAAATAATTTTTAAGAAAATATTTTAAACGTAAAAATAAGAAAACAGACGGACAGAACCCTAGCACAAATGGTTAAAGCTAAGCTTTCCAGACAAAATCACAAACAGAAGCATACACATAGACACTCAAAGAAAGAGAAAAAGTGGGAATAAAATATAGCTTTGCTCCCAAAGGCCACTACCTCAATTTTCGGATGATTCATTGTGTACTCAGGTAATCCACAGATGCAGGTTACTTCAGGTTGAAAGTCGGGATTTCACCCGCTCTTCCTGAGGCTGCTGAGACACATTTCCCTTTCTCTTCTTTGTTCGCACAGCTCCCGGGCTTCAGCTTTGGATTTGGATCCGCCTCTTTGTGTAGGTCGCTTGAGGGCCTCTGTTGTTTCCTCAGACAGGACAGGGTTAAAGGAGAAGCTCATTGGCGGCTGTGTCTCAATCAGGCCGGGGGAGTGAGGAGTACGGAATAGGAGTCAGCCTGTAGCGGTATAGCACATAGTGACTTTGCAGCAGCCTGAGGTGCACGGTGCATCCTCTCAGGGAAGTTGTCCCTGCATCACGGGACACTATCAGTGGCGGGCTGCAGAAGCACCCTGGAGGGGCACTGTGGATAGTGACCTCTCTTTGTTAACAGGCTTCTTGGTGGTGGCAGCAGCCGCCTTACGTCTCATGCCAGTCTCTGGGGTCCACGCTGATAGCCGCACCTCACGCATATTTCTGCAGCTCCATTACGCGGCGCTCTTAATACCCTCTCCTCACGCACCAGGAAAGAAATTGGGAAGAAAAATTCTCTTGTCTCTTACGCAGTTGCAGGACTTTTCCAGGACTCCCTCTGAGCTAGACATGTTGCACTAGCACACTTCAGGCTATGTTTATGCCGCCAGCCCCAGTCCTCACCGTGGGATCCGGCTGAAACCGCAGCCTCAGCCTCCAACCCCTGCCTTCCGCGGCAGGTGAACAGTCAAGCCTCTCAGGCTGGTGAGTTCTGGTCGGCATCGCTCCTCTGTGCGGGAATCTGTCCACTTTGCCTTCCGCACCTCAGTTGCTGGGCTCTCCTCCGTGGCTCCGAAGCTTCCCCACTCCCTTGCACACACTGTCCACCTGCGAAGGGGCTTTCTAGTGTGTGGAAACCTTTCCTCTTTCACAGCTGCTTCCCACTGTTGCAAGTCCCATCCCTAGTCTCTTGTCTCTGTTATTTCGTTCCCCTTTTCCCCTACCCAGGTACGTGTGGAGTTTCTTGCCCTTTGGGAGGTGTGAGGATTCGGCCAGTGTTCGGTGGCTGTTCCATAGGAGCGGTTCTTCCTGCAGATTTATTTCTGATGAATCTGTGGGGAGGAAAGTGATCTCCGCATCTTACTCTTCCGTCATCTTCAAGTTCCTCCCCCATTGTTGTTTTGATCTGCATTTCTCTAATGATTAGTGATGTTGAGCATGGTTTCATGTGTTTTTTGGCAAATAGTATATATGCTTTGGAGAAATATCTTTTTCGGTCTTCTGGCCTATTTTGGATTGGGTTGTTTGTTTTTCTGATGTTGAGTTGCATGAGCTCAATGGAGATTAATCCTTTGTCAGTTGCTTCGTTTACAAATATTTTCTCCCATTCTGAGGGTTGTCTTTTCATCCTGATTTTCATTTCTTTTGCTGTGCAAAAGCTTTTCAGATTCACTAGGTCCCATTTGTTTCTTTCTGTTTTTATTTCCAGTTCTCTATGAGGTGGGCCCCAAAACGTCATTGTGTGATTTATGTCACAGAGTGTTCTGCCTTTATTTTCCTCTAAGAGTTTTAAACGTGTCTGGCCTTACATTTAGGTCTGTAATCGATTTGCAGTTTATTTTTGTGTATGGAGTTAAGAAGTGTTGTAATTTCATTGTTTTACATGTAGCTGTGCAGTTCCCCCAGAACCATTATTGAAGAGGCTCTCTTTTCTCCATTGTATACTCTTGCCTCCTTTATCAAATAGAAAGGAGTGTGGGTTTATCCGTGGCTCACTGTCCTGTTTCATTGATGTACACTTCTGTTTGTGTGCCAGTAGCATACCATCTTTATTATTATAGATGATTTTTATAGTCTGAAGTCAGGGAACCTGATTCCTCCAGCTCTGTTTTTCTTTCTCAAGATACCTTTGGCTCTTCAGGCTCTTTTGTGTTTCCACAGAAATGATGAAATATTTTGTTCTAGTTCTGTGACAAATGCCATTGGTAGTTCGATAGGGATTGCAATGAACTGTAGATTGCTTTGTGTAGCATAGTCATTTTTGCAATGTTGTTTCTACCAGTCCAAAAACATGGTATATGTCTCCATCTCTTTGTGTCACCTTTAATTTCTTTCCTCAGTGTGTCATGGTTTTCCTCACACATGTATTTTGTCTCTTTGGTAAGTTTACACTCAAGTATGTTATTCTTTTTGTAGCAATGGTAAATGAGAGTGTTTCCTTAATTTCTCTTTCGGATTTTTCATCATTAGTGCATAGTAATGCAAGAGATTTTTGTGCATTAACTTTGTATCCTGTCACTGTCCCAAATTCATTGATTCGTTCTGGTAGTTTTCTGGTAGCGTCTTTAGAATTCTCTATGTATACTATCTAGTCATCTGAAAAAAGTGACAGTTTGACTTCTTCTCTTCCAACTTGGATGCTTCTAATTTCTTTTTCTTCTCTGAATGCTGTGGGTAAAACTTCCAAAACCTGCTTAAGTAATATTAGTAACAGTTTGCAAACTTGTCTTTTTCCTGATCTTAAAGGAAATGGTTTCAGTATTTCACCTTTGAGAACAAAGTTGGCTGTGGGTCTGTCATATATGGCCTTTATTATGTTGAGGTACATTCACTCTATGTGTACTTTCTGGAGAGTGTTATCCTAAACTCTTTTTGAATGTTTCCAGAAGATTTTTCTCCATTTATTGAGATAATCGTAGGATTTTTCTTCTTCACTTTCTTAGTATCGTGTATCATCTGGATTGATTTGCATATATCGAAAAATCCTACCTTCGTTGGATAAAGCCCACTTGATCATGGTGTATTATCCCTTTAATGTGCTGTTGGATTCTACTTTCTAGTATTTTCTTTGAGATTCTGACATTTAAGGTCATCAGTGATATTGGCCTGTAGTGTTCAATTTTAGTTGAGAACCTGTCTGATTTTAGTATCAGAGTGATTGTGGCCTCGTTTAATGATTTTGGGAGTGTCCCTCACTCTGTTATATTTTGGAAGAGTCTGAGAACGATAGGTGTTAGCCCTTGTCAAAAGTTTGGATAGAAATCGCCTGTGAAGCCATCTGATATTGGGCTTTTGCTTGTTGGAAAATTTTAATCACAATTTCAATTTCAGTGCTTACGATTAGTCTGTTTATACTTTCTGTTTATCTTGGTTCAGTCTCAGAAGGTTGTGCTTTTCGAAGAATTTGTCCATTTCTTCCAGGTTGTCCATTTAATTGGCAAAAGATGTTTGTAGTAATCTCCCATGATCCTTTGTATTTCTGCAGGGTCAGTTGTTACTTCTCCTTTTTCTTTTCTAATTCTTTTGGTTTGGATCTTCTCCACTTCTTTTCTTAATAAATCTGGCTAATGGTGGATACATTATATGCATGCTCTTAAATATCTAGCTTTTAGGTTTACCGATCTTTGCTCCTGTTTTCTCCATTCTTTTTCATTTATTTCTGATCTGAACTTTCTTATTTCTTTCCTTCTGCTAATCCATTTTTGTTTGTTGGGTGTTTGTCCATTTTTCTCTAATGGCTTTAGGTGTAAGGCTAGGTTGTTTATATGGGGGATTTCTTGTTCCTTGATGGAGGATTTTATTGCTATCAACTTCCCTGTTAGAACTGCTTTTGCTGCATACCATAGGTTGGAGTGGTCGTATTTTCATTGTCATTTTTTTCCAGGTATTTTGCGATTTCATCTTTGTTTTCTTCAGTGATTGCTTGATTATTTAACAGCGTTTTGTTTAGCTTCCATGTGTTTCTATTGTTTACAGTTCTTTTTTTCCTTTCATTGATATCTAGTTTCATGGCACTGTGGTGGGAAATTATACCTCATACTATTTCAGTTTTCTTAAATTGACTAAGGCTCTATGTGTGACCCAAGATATGTCATATCCTGGAGAATGTTCCATGAGCACTTGAGAAGAAACTGTTTTCTGGTGTTTTGCAAAGGAAAGTCATATACATATCAGTTAAGTCCCTCTTGTTCAATGTGTCATTTAAAGCCCACGTTTCCTTGTTTATTTTCATTTTGGGTGATCAGTCCATTTGTGAAAGAGGGGTGTTAATGTCCCCTACTATTTTTGTGTTACTCTCAGTTTCCCCTTTTAGGGCTGTTAGGATATATCTTATGTATTGAAGTGCTACTACGTTGGTTTCATAAGGATTTGCATTTGCTATGTCATCTTCTTTGTTTGATTCCTTCATCAGTATGTAGTGTTCTTCTTGGTTTCCTGCAATAGTCTTTATCTTGAATTCTATTTCGTCTGATATGAGAATTGGCACTCCAGGTTTCCTTTGATTTCCATGTTCTTGGAATGTCTTTTTCCATCCCCTCACTTTCAGTTTGTATGTGTCCCCGGATCTAAAGTGGGTCGCTTCTAGACATCATATTTAACGGTCTTGTTTTTGTATCCCTTCGTCCACTCTATGTGCGTTGGTTGGAGCCTTGAATCCATTTACATTTAAGGTAATTATTCGTGTGTATGTTCCTGTTAGCATTTACTTAATTGTTTTTGGTTTGTTATTGGAGGTGTTTTATTTCCTTTGTGTTTCCTGCTTAGAGAAGTTCCTTTATCATTGGTGATATAGACGGTTTGGTGGTGCTGAATTCTCCTACCTTTGGTTTGTCTGTGAAGTTTTTACTTCCTCCCTCCAATCTGAATGAGAGTCTTGCTGAGTACAGTCACATTGGTGGTAGGTTTTTTTCCTTTAATCACTTGAAATATGTCCTGCCACTCCCTACTGTCTTGCAGAATTTCTGCTGAAAGATCAGCTGCTAACTTGATGGGGATTCCCAAATATGGAATTTCTTGCTTTTCCCTTGCTGCTTTTAATACCTTTTCTTTGTATTTCATTCTTGAGAGTTTGATGAATATGTGTCTTGGAGTGTTTCTCCTTGGATTTCTCCTGTTTGGGACTCTCTGAGCTTCCTGGACTTGATTAACTCTTTCCTTTCCCATATTAGAGAAGTTTTCAACTATAATCTTTCTGAATATTTTCTCAGTCCCTTTCTTTTTCTCTTCTTCTTCTGGGACCCGTCTGATTCGAATGTTGTTACATTTAATGTTGTTCCAGAGGTCTCTGAGACTGTCCTCAATCTTTTCAGTCTTATTTCTTCATACTGCTCTGCAGTAGTGAGTGAAACTATGTTATCTTCCAGGTCACTTATCCGTTCTTCTGCCAGAGTGTTTCTGCTATTGATCTCTTCTAGAGAATTTTTAATTTCATTTATTGTTTTCTTCATTATTGTTCGTTTGCCCTTCAGTTCTTCTAGGTCCTTGTGAAAAGTTTCTTGTATTTTCTCTATCCTATTTCCAAGATTTTGGATCATCTTTACTCTCATTATTCTGAATAATTGTTCAGGTAGACTGCCTATATCCTCTTCATTTGTTAGGTCTGGTGGGGTTTAAGTTGCTCCTTCATCTGCTATGTGTTTTTCAGTCTCCTCTTTTTGCTTAATTCAGTGCTTGGGGGCTCCTTTTCACAGGCTGCAGCTTCATAGTTATCTTTGTTTTTGGTGTCTGTCCCAGGTGGCTAAGTTTGTTCAGTGGGTTGTGTAGGCGTCTTGGTGGAGGGGAGTTGTGCCTGTGTTCTGGTGGATGAAGCTGGATCTTGTCTTTCTGCTGGGCAGTTCCACGTCTGGTGGTGTGTGGTTGGGTGTCTGTGGCCTTACTGCGATTTTGGGCATCCTCTGTGATAATGGATGGGGCTGTGTTCCTGTCTTACTCGTTGTTTGGCATACGGTTTCCAGCACTGTAGCTTGCTGGTCATTGAGTGAAGGTGGATCTTGGCGTTGAGATGGAAATCTCTGGGAGATTTTCTCCGTTTGATATTACATGGAGCTGTAAGGTCTCCTGTGGACCAGTGTCCTGAGGTTGGCTCTGCCACCTGAGAGGCGCAGCACTGACTCCTGGTTGGAGCACCAAGAGACTTTCATCCACATGGCTCAGAATAAAAGGGACCAAAAAGAGAAAGAAACAAAGACAGAAGATAAACGAAGACACAATTATGTCAAATAAAATAATAAAATAAATAAAGTTATTAAAATAAAAAATAATTTTTAAGAAAATATTTTAAACGTAAAAATAAGAAAACAGACGGACAGAACCCTAGCACAAATGGTTAAAGCTAAGCTTTCCAGACAAAATCACAAACAGAAGCATACACATAGACACTCAAAAAAAGAGAAAAAGTGGGAATAAAATATAGCTTTGCTCCCAAAGGCCACTACCTCAATTTCGGATGATTCATTGTGTACTCAGGTAATCCACAGATGCAGGTTACTTCAGGTTGAAAGTAGGGATTTCACCCGCTCTTCCTGAGGCTGCTGAGACACATTTCCCTTTCTCTTCTTTGTTCGCACAGCTCCCGGGCTTCAGCTTTGGATTTGGATCCTCCTGTTTGTGTAGGTCGCTTGAGGGCCTCTGTTCTTTCCTCAGACAGGACAGGGTTAAAGGAGAAGCTCATTGCGGCTGTGTCTCACTCAGGCCGGGGGAGTGAGGAGTACGGAATAGGAGTCAGCCTGTAGCGGTATAGCGCATCGTGAACTTTGCAGCAGCCTGAGGCGCACGGTGCATCCTCTCAGGGAAGTTGTCCCTGCATCACGGGACACTATCAGTGGCGGGCTGCAGAAGCCCCCTGGAGGGGCACTGTGGATAGTGGCCTGTCTTTGCTAACAGGGTTCTTGGTGGCGGCAGCAGCCGCCTTACGTCTCATGCCAGTCTCTGGGGTCCACGCTGATAGCCGCACCTCACGCCGATTTCTGCAGCTCCATTACGCGGCGCTCTTAATACCCTCTCCTCACGCACCAGGAAAGAAATTGGGAAGAAAAATTCTCTTGTCTCTTACGCAGTTGCAGGACTTTTCCAGGACTCCCTCTGAGCTAGACATGTTGCACTAGCACACTTCAGGCTATGTTTATGCCGCCAGCCCCAGTCCTCACCGTGGGATCCGGCTGAAACCGCAGCCTCAGCCTCCAACCCCTGCCTTCCGCGGCAGGTGAACAGTCAAGCCTCTCAGGCTGGTGAGTTCTGGTCGGCATCGCTCCTCTGTGCGGGAATCTGTCCACTTTGCCTTCCGCACCTCAGTTGCTGGGCTCTCCTCCGTGGCTCCGTAGCTTCCCCACTCCCTTGCACACACTGTCCACGCGAAGGGGCTTTCTAGTGTGTGGAAACCTTCCTCTTTCACAGCTGCTTCCACTGTTGCAAGTCCCATCCCTAGTCTCTTGTCTCCGTTATTTCGTTCCTCTTTTCCCCTACCCAGGTACGTGGGGAGTTTCTTGCCCTTTGGGAGGTGTGAGGATTCGGCCAGTTTCGGTGGCTGTTCTATTAGGAGCGGTTCTTTCCTGCAGATTTATTTCTGATGAATCTGTGGGAGGAAAGTGATCTCCGCATCTTACTCTTCCGTCATCTTCAAGTTCCTCCCCCATTGTTGTTTTGATCTGCATTTCTCTAATGATTAGTGATGTTGAGCATGGTTTCATGTGTTTTTTGGCAAATAGTATATATGCTTTGGAGAAATATATTTTTCGGTCTTCTGGCCTATTTTGGATTGGGTTGTTTGTTTCTGATGTTGAGTTGCATGAACTCAATGGAGATTAATCCTTTGTCAGTTGCTTCGTTTACAAATATTTCTCCCATTCTGAGGGTTGTCTTTTCATCCTGATTTTCATTTCTTTTGCTTTGCAAAAGCTTTTCAGATTCACTAGGTCCCATTTGTTTCTTTCTGTTTTTATTTCCAGTTCTCTATGAGGGGGGTCCCAAAACGTCATTGTGTGATTTATGTCACAGAGTGTTCTGCCTTTATTTCCTCTAAGAGTTTTAACGTGTCTGGCCTTACATTTAGGTCTGTAATCGATTGCATTTTATTTTTGTGTATGGAGTTAAGAAGTGTTGTAATTTCATTGTTTTACATGTAGCTGTGCAGTTTCCCCAGAACCATATTGAAGAGGCTATCTTTTCTCCATTGTATACTCTTGCCTCCTTTATTCAAATAGAAAGGAGTGTGGGTTTATCCGTGGCTTACTGTCCTGTTTCCTTGATGTACACTTCTGTTTGTGTGCCAGTAGCATACCATCTTTATTATTATAGATGTTTTTTATAGTCTGAAGTCAGGGAACCTGATTCCTCCAGCTCTGTTTTTGTTTCTCAAGATACCTTTGGCTCTTCAGGCTCTTTTGTGTTTCCACACAAATGGTGAAATATTTTGTTCTAGTTCTGTGACAAATGCCATTGGTAGTTCGATAGGGATTGCAATGAACTGTAGATTGCTTTGTGTAGCATAGTCATTTTGCAATGTTGTTTCTACCAGTCCAAAAACATGGTATATGTCTCCATCTCTTTGTGTCACCTTTAATTTCTTTCCTCAGTGTGTCATGGTTTTCCTCACACATGTATTTTTGTCTCTTTGGTAAGTTTACACTCAAGTATGTTATTTCTTTTTGTAGCAAATGGTAAATGAGAGTGTTTCCTTAATTTCTCTTTCGGATTTTTCATCATTAGTGCATAGTAATGCAAGAGATTTTTGTGCATTAACTTTGTATCCTGTCACTGTCCCAAATTCATTGATTCGTTCTGGTAGTTTTCTGGTAGCGTCTTTAGAATTCTCTATGTATACTATCTAGTCATCTGAAAAAAGTGACAGTTTGACTTCTTCTCTTCCAACTTGGATGCTTCTAATTTCTTTTTCTTCTCTGAATGCTGTGGGTAAAACTTCCAAAACCTGCTTAAGTAATATTAGTAACAGTTTGCAAACTTGTCTTTTTCCTGATCTTAAAGGAAATGGTTTCAGTATTTCACCTTTGAGAACAAAGTTGGCTGTGGCTCTGTCATATATGGCCTTTATTATGTTGAGGGTACATTCACTCTATGTGTACTTTCTGGAGAGTGTTATCCTAAACTCTTTTTGAATGTTTCCAGAAGATTTTTCTCCATTTATTGAGATAATCGTAGGATTTTTCTTCTTCACTTTGTTAGTATCGTGTATCATCTGGATTGATTTGCATATATCGAAAAATCCTACCTTCGTTGGATAAAGCCCACTTGATCATGGTGTATTATCCCTTTAATGTGCTGTTGGATTCTACTTTCTAGTATTTTCTTTGAGATTCTGACATTTAAGGTCATCAGTGATATTGGCCTGTAGTGTTCAATTTTAGTTGAGAACCTGTCTGATTTTAGTATCAGAGTGATTGTGGCCTCGTTTAATGATTTTGGGAGTGTCCCTCACTCTGTTATATTTTGGAAGAGTCTGAGAACGATAGGTGTTAGCCCTTGTCAAAAGTTTTGATAGAAATCGCCTGTGAAGCCATCTGATATTGGGCTTTTGCTTGTTGGAAAATTTTAATCACAATTTCAATTTCAGTGCTTACGATTAGTCTGTTTATACTTTCTGTTTATCTTGGTTCAGTCTCAGAAGGTTGTGCTTTTCGAAGAATTTGTCCATTTCTTCCAGGTTGTCCATTTAATTGGCAAAAGATGTTTGTAGTAATCTCCCATGATCCTTTGTATTTCTGCAGGGTCAGTTGTTACTTCTCCTTTTTCTTTTCTAATTCTGTTGGTTTGGATCTTCTCCACTTCTTTTCTTAATAAATCTGGCTAATGGTGGATACATTATATGCATGCTCTTAAATATCTAGCTTTTAGGTTTACCGATCTTTGCTCCTGTTTTCTCCATTCTTTTTCATTTATTTCTGATCTGAACTTTCTTATTTCTTTCCTTCTGCTAATCCATTTTTGTTTGTTGGGTGTTTGTCCATTTTTCTCTAATGGCTTTAGGTGTAAGGCTAGGTTGTTTATATGGGGGATTTCTTGTTCCTTGATGGAGGATTTTATTGCTATCAACTTCCCTGTTAGAACTGCTTTTGCTGCATACCATAGGTTGGGGTGGTCGTATTTTCATTGTCATTTTTTTCCAGGTATTTTGCGATTTCATCTTTGTTTTCTTCAGTGATTGCTTGATTATTTAACAGCGTTTTGTTTAGCTTCCATGTGTTTCTATTTTTTACAGTTCTTTTTTCCTTTCATTGATATCTAGTTTCATGGCACTGTGGTAGGAAATTATACCTCATACTATTTCAGTTTTCTTAAATTGACTAAGGCTCTATGTGTGACCCAAGATATGACATATCCTGGAGAATGTTCCATGAGCACTTGAGAAGAAACTGTTTTCTGGTGTTTTGCAAAGGAAAGTCATATACATATCAGTTAAGTCCCTCTTGTTCAATGTGTCATTTAAAGCCCACGTTTCCTTGTTTATTTTCATTTTGGGTGATCAGTCCATTGGTGAAAGAGGGGTGTTAATGTCCCCTACTATATTTGTGTTACTCTCAGTTTCCCCTTTTAGGGCTGTTAGGATATATCTTATGTATTGAAGTGCTACTACGTTGGCTTCATAAGGATTTGCATTTGCTGTGTCATCTTCTTTGTTTGATTCCTTCATCAGTATGTAGTGTTCTTCTTGGTTTCCTGCAATAGTCTTTATCTTGAAGTCTATTTCGTCTGATATGAGAATTGGCACTCCAGGTTTCCTTTGATTTCCATGTTCTTGGAATGTCTTTTTCCATCCCCTCACTTTCAGTTTGTATGTGTCCCCGGATCTAAAGTGGGTCGCTCCTAGACATCATATTTAACGGTCTTGTTTTTGTATCCCTTCGTCCACTCTATGTGCGTTGGTTGGAGCCTTGAATCCATTTACATTTAAGGTAATTATTCGTGTGTATGTTCCTGTTAGCATTTACTTAATTGTTTTTGGTTTGTTATTGGAGGTGTTTTATTTCCTTTGTGTTTCCTGCTTAGAGAAGTTCCTTTATCATTGGTGATATAGACGGTTTGGTGGTGCTGAATTCTCCTACCTTTGGTTTGTCTGTGAAGTTTTTACTTCCTCCCTCCAATCTGAATGAGAGTCTTGCTGAGTACAGTCACATTGGTGGTAGGTTTTTTTCCTTTAATCACTTGAAATATGTCCTGCCACTCCCTACTGTCTTGCAGAATTTCTGCTGAAAGATCAGCTGCTAACTTGATGGGGATTCCCAAATATGGAATTTCTTGCTTTTCCCTTGCTGCTTTTAATACCTTTTCTTTGTATTTCATTCTTGAGAGTTTGATGAATATGTGTCTTGGAGTGTTTCTCCTTGGATTTCTCCTGTTTGGGACTCTCTGAGCTTCCTGGACTTGATTAACTCTTTCCTTTCCCATATTAGAGAAGTTTTCAACTATAATCTTTCTGAATATTTTCTCAGTCCCTTTCTTTTTCTCTTCTTCTTCTGGGACCCGTCTGATTCGAATGTTGTTACATTTAATGTTGTTCCAGAGGTCTCTGAGACTGTCCTCAATCTTTTCAGTCTTATTTCTTCATACTGCTCTGCAGTAGTGAGTGAAACTATGTTATCTTCCAGGTCACTTATCCGTTCTTCTGCCAGAGTGTTTCTGCTATTGATCTCTTCTAGAGAATTTTTAATTTCATTTATTGTTTTCTTCATTATTGTTCGTTTGCCCTTCAGTTCTTCTAGGTCCTTGTGAAAAGTTTCTTGTATTTTCTCTATCCTATTTCCAAGATTTTGGATCATCTTTACTCTCATTATTCTGAATAATTGTTCAGGTAGACTGCCTATATCCTCTTCATTTGTTAGGTCTGGTGGGGTTTAAGTTGCTCCTTCATCTGCTGTGTGTTTTTCAGTCTCCTCTTTTTGCTTAATTCAGTGCTTGGGGGCTCCTTTTCACAGGCTGCAGCTTCATAGTTATCTTTGTTTTTGGTGTCTGTCCCAGGTGGCTAAGTTTGTTCAGTGGGTTGTGTAGGCTTCTTGGTGGAGGGGAGTTGTGCCTGTGTTCTGGTGGATGAAGCTGGATCTTGTCTTTCTGCTGGGCAGTTCCACGTCTGGTGGTGTGTGGTTGGGTGTCTGTGGCCTTACTGCGATTTTGGGCATCCTCTGTGATAATGGATGGGGCTGTGTTCCTGTCTTACTCGTTGTTTGGCATACGGTTTCCAGCACTGTAGCTTGCTGGTCATTGAGTGAAGGTGGATCTTGGCATTGAGATGGAAATCTCTGGGAGATTTTCTCCGTTTGATATTACATGGAGCTGTAAGGTCTCCTGTGGACCAGTGTCCTGAGGTTGGCTCTGCCACCTGAGAGGCGCAGCACTGACTCCTGGTTGGAGCACCAAGAGACTTTCATCCACATGGCTCAGAATAAAAGGGACCAAAAAGAGAAAGAAACAAAGACAGAGGATAAACGAAGACACAATTATGTCAAATAAAATAAAATAAAGTTATTAAAATAAAAAATAATTTTTAAGAAAATATTTTAAACGTAAAAATAAGAAAACAGACGGACAGAACCCTACCACAAATGGTTAAAGCTAAGCTTTCCAGACAAAATCACAAACAGAAGCATACACATAGACACTCAAAAAAAGAGAAAAAGTGGGAATAAAATATAGCTTTGCTCCCAAAGGCCACTACCTCAATTTTCGGATGATTCATTGTGTACTCAGGTAATCCACAGATGCAGGTTACTTCAGGTTGAAAGTAGGGATTTCACCCGCTCTTCCTGAGGCTGCTGAGACACATTTCCCTTTCTCTTCTTTGTTCGCACAGCTCCCGGGCTTCAGCTTTGGATTTGGATCCTCCTGTTTGTGTAGGTCGCTTGAGGGCCTCTGTTCTTTCCTCAGACAGGACAGGGTTAAAGGAGAAGCTCATTGGCGGCTGTGTCTCACTCAGGCCGGGGGAGTGAGGAGTACGGAATAGGAGTCAGCCTGTAACGGTATAGCGCATCGTGACTTTGCAGCAGCCTGAGGCGCACGGTGCATCCTCTCAGGGAAGTTGTCCCTGCATCACGGGACACTATCAGTGGCGGGCTGCAGAAGCCCCCTGGAGGGGCACTGTGGATAGTGGCCTGTCTTTGCTAACAGGGTTCTTGGTGGCGGCAGCAGCCGCCTTACGTCTCATGCCAGTCTCTGGGGTCCACGCTGATAGCCGCACCTCACGCCGATTTCTGCAGCTCCATTACGCGGCGCTCTTAATACCCTCTCCTCACGCACCAGGAAAGAAATTGGGAAGAAAAATTCTCTTGTCTCTTACGCAGTTGCAGGACTTTTCCAGGACTCCCTCTGAGCTAGACATGTTGCACTAGCACACTTCAGGCTATGTTTATGCCGCCAGCCCCAGTCCTCACCGTGGGATCCGGCTGAAACCGCAGCCTCAGCCTGCAACCCCTGCCTTCCGCGGCAGGTGAACAGTCAAGCCTCTCAGGCTGGTGAGTTCTGGTCGGCATCGCTCCTCTGTGCGGGAATCTGTCCACTTTGCCTTCCGCACCTCAGTTGCTGGGCTCTCCTCCGTGGCTCCGAAGCTTCCCCACTCCCTTGCACACACTGTCCACCTGCGAAGGGGCTTTCTAGTGTGTGGAAACCTTTCCTCTTTCACAGCTGCTTCCCACTGTTGCAAGTCCCATCCCTAGTCTCTTGTCTCCGTTATTTCGTTCCTCTTTTCCCCTACCCAGGTACGTGGGGAGTTTCTTGCCCTTTGGGAGGTGTGAGGATTCGGCCAGTGTTCGGTGGCTGTTCTATAGGAGCGGTTCTTCCTGCAGATTTATTTCTGATGAATCTGTGGGGAGGAAAGTGATCTCCGCATCTTACTCTTCCGTCATCTTCAAGTTCCTCCCCCATTGTTGTTTTGATCTGCATTTCTCTAATGATTAGTGATGTTGAGCATGGTTTCATGTGTTTTTTGGCAAATAGTATATATGCTTTGGAGAAATATATTTTTCGGTCTTCTGGCCTATTTTGGATTGGGTTGTTTGTTTTTCTGATGTTGAGTTGCATGAACTCAATGGAGATTAATCCTTTGTCAGTTGCTTCGTTTACAAATATTTTCTCCCATTCTGAGGGTTGTCTTTTCATCCTGATTTTCATTTCTTTTGCTTTGCAAAAGCTTTTCAGATTCACTAGGTCCCATTTGTTTCTTTCTGTTTTTATTTCCAGTTCTCTATGAGGGGGGTCCCAAAACGTCATTGTGTGATTTATGTCACAGAGTGTTCTGCCTTTATTTTCCTCTAAGAGTTTTAACGTGTCTGGCCTTACATTTAGGTCTGTAATCGATTTGCATTTTATTTTTGTGTATGGAGTTAAGAAGTGTTGTAATTTCATTGTTTTACATGTAGCTGTGCAGTTTCCCCAGAACCATTATTGAAGAGGCTATCTTTTCTCCATTGTATACTCTTGCCTCCTTTATCAAATAGAAAGGAGTGTGGGTTTATCCGTGGCTTACTGTCCTGTTTCCTTGATGTACACTTCTGTTTGTGTGCCAGTAGCATACCATCTTTATTATTATAGATGTTTTTTATAGTCTGAAGTCAGGGAACCTGATTCCTCCAGCTCTGTTTTTGTTTCTCAAGATACCTTTGGCTCTTCAGGCTCTTTTGTGTTTCCACACAAATGGTGAAATATTTTGTTCTAGTTCTGTGACAAATGCCATTGGTAGTTCGATAGGGATTGCAATGAACTGTAGATTGCTTTGTGTAGCATAGTCATTTTTGCAATGTTGTTTCTACCAGTCCAAAAACATGGTATATGTCTCCATCTCTTTGTGTCACCTTTAATTTCTTTCCTCAGTGTGTCATGGTTTTCCTCACACATGTATTTTGTCTCTTTGGTAAGTTTACACTCAAGTATGTTATTCTTTTTGTAGCAATGGTAAATGAGAGTGTTTCCTTAATTTCTCTTTCGGATTTTTCATCATTAGTGCATAGTAATGCAAGAGATTTTTGTGCATTAACTTTGTATCCTGTCACTGTCCCAAATTCATTGATTCGTTCTGGTAGTTTTCTGGTAGCGTCTTTAGAATTCTCTATGTATACTATCTAGTCATCTGAAAAAAGTGACAGTTTGACTTCTTCTCTTCCAACTTGGATGCTTCTAATTTCTTTTTCTTCTCTGAATGCTGTGGGTAAAACTTCCAAAACCTGCTTAAGTAATATTAGTAACAGTTTGCAAACTTGTCTTTTTCCTGATCTTAAAGGAAATGGTTTCAGTATTTCACCTTTGAGAACAAAGTTGGCTGTGGCTCTGTCATATATGGCCTTTATTATGTTGAGGTACATTCACTCTATGTGTACTTTCTGGAGAGTGTTATCCTAAACTCTTTTTGAATGTTTCCAGAAGATTTTTCTCCATTTATTGAGATAATCGTAGGATTTTTCTTCTTCACTTTGTTAGTATCGTGTATCATCTGGATTGATTTGCATATATCGAAAAATCCTACCTTCGTTGGATAAAGCCCACTTGATCATGGTGTATTATCCCTTTAATGTGCTGTTGGATTCTACTTTCTAGTATTTTCTTTGAGATTCTGACATTTAAGGTCATCAGTGATATTGGCCTGTAGTGTTCAATTTTAGTTGAGAACCTGTCTGATTTTAGTATCAGAGTGATTGTGGCCTCGTTTAATGATTTTGGGAGTGTCCCTCACTCTGTTATATTTTGGAAGAGTCTGAGAACGATAGGTGTTAGCCCTTGTCAAAAGTTTTGATAGAAATCGCCTGTGAAGCCATCTGATATTGGGCTTTTGCTTGTTGGAAAATTTTAATCACAATTTCAATTTCACTGCTTACGATTACTCTGTTTATACTTTCTGTTTATCTTGGTTCAGTCTCAGAAGGTTGTGCTTTTCGAAGAATTTGTCCATTTCTTCCAGGTTGTCCATTTAATTGGCAAAAGATGTTTGTAGTAATCTCCCATGATCCTTTGTATTTCTGCAGGGTCAGTTGTTACTTCTCCTTTTTCTTTTCTAATTCTTTTGGTTTGGATCTTCTCCACTTCTTTTCTTAATAAATCTGGCTAATGGTGGATACATTATATGCATGCTCTTAAATATCTAGCTTTTAGGTTTACCGATCTTTGCTCCTGTTTTCTCCATTCTTTTTCATTTATTTCTGATCTGAACTTTCTTATTTCTTTCCTTCTGCTAATCCATTTTTGTTTGTTGGGTGTTTGTCCATTTTTCTCTAATGGCTTTAGGTGTAAGGCTAGGTTGTTTATATGGGGGATTTCTTGTTCCTTGATGGAGGATTTTATTGCTATCAACTTCCCTGTTAGAACTGCTTTTGCTGCATACCATAGGTTGGGGTGGTCGTATTTTCATTGTCATTTTTTTCCAGGTATTTTGCGATTTCATCTTTGTTTTCTTCAGTGATTGCTTGATTATTTAACAGCGTTTTGTTTAGCTTCCATGTGTTTCTATTTTTTACAGTTCTTTTTTTCCTTTCATTGATATCTAGTTTCATGGCACTGTGGTAGGAAATTATACCTCATACTATTTCAGTTTTCTTAAATTGACTAAGGCTCTATGTGTGACCCAAGATATGACATATCCTGGAGAATGTTCCATGAGCACTTGAGAAGAAACTGTTTTCTGGTGTTTTGCAAAGGAAAGTCATATACATATCAGTTAAGTCCCTCTTGTTCAATGTGTCATTTAAAGCCCACGTTTCCTTGTTTATTTTCATTTTGGGTGATCAGTCCATTGGTGAAAGAGGGGTGTTAATGTCCCCTACTATATTTGTGTTACTCTCAGTTTCCCCTTTTAGGGCTGTTAGGATATATCTTATGTATTGAAGTGCTACTACGTTGGCTTCATAAGGATTTGCATTTGCTGTGTCATCTTCTTTGTTTGATTCCTTCATCAGTATGTAGTGTTCTTCTTGGTTTCCTGCAATAGTCTTTATCTTGAAGTCTATTTCGTCTGATATGAGAATTGGCACTCCAGGTTTCCTTTGATTTCCATGTTCTTGGAATGTCTTTTTCCATCCCCTCACTTTCAGTTTGTATGTGTCCCCGGATCTAAAGTGGGTCGCTCCTAGACATCATATTTAACGGTCTTGTTTTTGTATCCCTTCGTCCACTCTATGTGCGTTGGTTGGAGCCTTGAATCCATTTACATTTAAGGTAATTATTCGTGTGTATGTTCCTGTTAGCATTTACTTAATTGTTTTTGGTTTGTTATTGGAGGTGTTTTATTTCCTTTGTGTTTCCTGCTTAGAGAAGTTCCTTTATCATTGGTGATATAGACGGTTTGGTGGTGCTGAATTCTCCTACCTTTGGTTTGTCTGTGAAGTTTTTACTTCCTCCCTCCAATCTGAATGAGAGTCTTGCTGAGTACAGTCACATTGGTGGTAGGTTTTTTTCCTTTAATCACTTGAAATATGTCCTGCCACTCCCTACTGTCTTGCAGAATTTCTGCTGAAAGATCAGCTGCTAACTTGATGGGGATTCCCAAATATGGAATTTCTTGCTTTTCCCTTGCTGCTTTTAATACCTTTTCTTTGTATTTCATTCTTGAGAGTTTGATGAATATGTGTCTTGGAGTGTTTCTCCTTGGATTTCTCCTGTTTGGGACTCTCTGAGCTTCCTGGACTTGATTAACTCTTTCCTTTCCCATATTAGAGAAGTTTTCAACTATAATCTTTCTGAATATTTTCTCAGTCCCTTTCTTTTTCTCTTCTTCTTCTGGGACCCGTCTGATTCGAATGTTGTTACATTTAATGTTGTTCCAGAGGTCTCTGAGACTGTCCTCAATCTTTTCAGTCTTATTTCTTCATACTGCTCTGCAGTAGTGAGTGAAACTATGTTATCTTCCAGGTCACTTATCCGTTCTTCTGCCAGAGTGTTTCTGCTATTGATCTCTTCTAGAGAATTTTTAATTTCATTTATTGTTTTCTTCATTATTGTTCGTTTGCCCTTCAGTTCTTCTAGGTCCTTGTGAAAAGTTTCTTGTATTTTCTCTATCCTATTTCCAAGATTTTGGATCATCTTTACTCTCATTATTCTGAATAATTGTTCAGGTAGACTGCCTATATCCTCTTCATTTGTTAGGTCTGGTGGGGTTTAAGTTGCTCCTTCATCTGCTGTGTGTTTTTCAGTCTCCTCTTTTTGCTTAATTCAGTGCTTGGGGGCTCCTTTTCACAGGCTGCAGCTTCATAGTTATCTTTGTTTTTGGTGTCTGTCCCAGGTGGCTAAGTTTGTTCAGTGGGTTGTGTAGGCTTCTTGGTGGAGGGGAGTTGTGCCTGTGTTCTGGTGGATGAAGCTGGATCTTGTCTTTCTGCTGGGCAGTTCCACGTCTGGTGGTGTGTGGTTGGGTGTCTGTGGCCTTACTGCGATTTTGGGCATCCTCTGTGATAATGGATGGGGCTGTGTTCCTGTCTTACTCGTTGTTTGGCATACGGTTTCCAGCACTGTAGCTTGCTGGTCATTGAGTGAAGGTGGATCTTGGCGTTGAGATGGAAATCTCTGGGAGATTTTCTCCGTTTGATATTACATGGAGCTGTAAGGTCTCCTGTGGACCAGTGTCCTGAGGTTGGCTCTGCCACCTGAGAGGCGCAGCACTGACTCCTGGTTGGAGCACCAAGAGACTTTCATCCACATGGCTCAGAATAAAAGGGACCAAAAAGAGAAAGAAACAAAGACAGAGGATAAACGAAGACACAATTATGTCAAATAAAATAAAATAAAGTTATTAAAATAAAAAATAATTTTTAAGAAAATATTTTAAACGTAAAAATAAGAAAACAGACGGACAGAACCCTAGCACAAATGGTTAAAGCTAAGCTTTCCAGACAAAATCACAAACAGAAGCATACACATAGACACTCAAAAAAAGAGAAAAAGTGGGAATAAAATATAGCTTTGCTCCCAAAGGCCACTACCTCAATTTTCGGATGATTCATTGTGTACTCAGGTAATCCACAGATGCAGGTTACTTCAGGTTGAAAGTCGGGATTTCACCCGCTCTTCCTGAGGCTGCTGAGACACATTTCCCTTTCTCTTCTTTGTTCGCACAGCTCCCGGGCTTCAGCTTTGGATTTGGATCCGCCTCTTTGTGTAGGTCGCTTGAGGGCCTCTGTTCTTTCCTCAGACAGGACAGGGTTAAAGGAGAAGCTCATTGGCGGCTGTGTCTCAATCAGGCCGGGGGAGTGAGGAGTACGGAATAGGAGTCAGCCTGTAGCGGTATAGCACATAGTGACTTTGCAGCAGCCTGAGGTGCACGGTGCATCCTCTCAGGGAAGTTGTCCCTGCATCACGGGACACTATCAGTGGCGGGCTGCAGAAGCACCCTCAGGGGCACTGTGGATAGTGACCTCTCTTTGTTAACAGGCTTCTTGGTGGTGGCAGCAGCCGCCTTACGTCTCATGCCAGTCTCTGGGGTCCACGCTGATAGCCGCACCTCACGCATATTTCTGCAGCTCCATTACGCGGCGCTCTTAATACCCTCTCCTCACGCACCAGGAAAGAAATTGGGAAGAAAAATTCTCTTGTCTCTTACGCAGTTGCAGGACTTTTCCAGGACTCCCTCTGAGCTAGACATGTTGCACTAGCACACTTCAGGCTATGTTTATGCCGCCAGCCCCAGTCCTCACCGTGGGATCCGGCTGAAACCGCAGCCTCAGCCTCCAACCCCTGCCTTCCGCGGCAGGTGAACAGTCAAGCCTCTCAGGCTGGTGAGTTCTGGTCGGCATCGCTCCTCTGTGCGGGAATCTGTCCACTTTGCCTTCCGCACCTCAGTTGCTGGGCTCTCCTCCGTGGCTCCGAAGCTTCCCCACTCCCTTGCACACACTGTCCACCTGCGAAGGGGCTTTCTAGTGTGTGGAAACCTTTCCTCTTTCACAGCTGCTTCCCACTGTTGCAAGTCCCATCCCTAGTCTCTTGTCTCCGTTATTTCGTTCCTCTTTTCCCCTACCCAGGTACGTGTGGAGTTTCTTGCCCTTTGGGAGGTGTGAGGATTCGGCCAGTGTTCGGTGGCTGTTCCATAGGAGCGGTTCTTCCTGCAGATTTATTTCTGATGAATCTGTGGGGAGGAAAGTGATCTCCGCATCTTACTCTTCCGTCATCTTCAAGTTCCTCCCCCATTGTTGTTTTGATCTGCATTTCTCTAATGATTAGTGATGTTGAGCATGGTTTCATGTGTTTTTTGGCAAATAGTATATATGCTTTGGAGAAATATCTTTTTCGGTCTTCTGGCCTATTTTGGATTGGGTTGTTTGTTTTTCTGATGTTGAGTTGCATGAGCTCAATGGAGATTAATCCTTTGTCAGTTGCTTCGTTTACAAATATTTTCTCCCATTCTGAGGGTTGTCTTTTCATCCTGATTTTCATTTCTTTTGCTGTGCAAAAGCTTTTCAGATTCACTAGGTCCCATTTGTTTCTTTCTGTTTTTATTTCCAGTTCTCTATGAGGGGGGCCCCAAAACGTCATTGTGTGATTTATGTCACAGAGTGTTCTGCCTTTATTTTCCTCTAAGAGTTTTAACGTGTCTGGCCTTACATTTAGGTCTGTAATCGATTTGCAGTTTATTTTTGTGTATGGAGTTAAGAAGTGTTGTAATTTCATTGTTTTACATGTAGCTGTGCAGTTCCCCCAGAACCATTATTGAAGAGGCTCTCTTTTCTCCATTGTATACTCTTGCCTCCTTTATCAAATAGAAAGGAGTGTGGGTTTATCCGTGGCTCACTGTCCTGTTTCATTGATGTACACTTCTGTTTGTGTGCCAGTAGCATACCATCTTTATTATTATAGATGATTTTTATAGTCTGAAGTCAGGGAACCTGATTCCTCCAGCTCTGTTTTTGTTTCTCAAGATACCTTTGGCTCTTCAGGCTCTTTTGTGTTTCCACAGAAATGATGAAATATTTTGTTCTAGTTCTGTGACAAATGCCATTGGTAGTTCGATAGGGATTGCAATGAACTGTAGATTGCTTTGTGTAGCATAGTCATTTTTGCAATGTTGTTTCTACCAGTCCAAAAACATGGTATATGTCTCCATCTCTTTGTGTCACCTTTAATTTCTTTCCTCAGTGTGTCATGGTTTTCCTCACACATGTATTTTGTCTCTTTGGTAAGTTTACACTCAAGTATGTTATTCTTTTTGTAGCAATGGTAAATGAGAGTGTTTCCTTAATTTCTCTTTCGGATTTTTCATCATTAGTGCATAGTAATGCAAGAGATTTTTGTGCATTAACTTTGTATCCTGTCACTGTCCCAAATTCATTGATTCGTTCTGGTAGTTTTCTGGTAGCGTCTTTAGAATTCTCTATGTATACTATCTAGTCATCTGAAAAAAGTGACAGTTTGACTTCTTCTCTTCCAACTTGGATGCTTCTAATTTCTTTTTCTTCTCTGAATGCTGTGGGTAAAACTTCCAAAACCTGCTTAAGTAATATTAGTAACAGTTTGCAAACTTGTCTTTTTCCTGATCTTAAAGGAAATGGTTTCAGTATTTCACCTTTGAGAACAAAGTTGGCTGTGGGTCTGTCATATATGGCCTTTATTATGTTGAGGTACATTCACTCTATGTGTACTTTCTGGAGAGTGTTATCCTAAACTCTTTTTGAATGTTTCCAGAAGATTTTTCTCCATTTATTGAGATAATCGTAGGAATTTTCTTCTTCACTTTGTTAGTATCGTGTATCATCTGGATTGATTTGCATATATCGAAAAATCCTACCTTCGTTGGATAAAGCCCACTTGATCATGGTGTATTATCCCTTTAATGTGCTGTTGGATTCTACTTTCTAGTATTTTCTTTGAGATTCTGACATTTAAGGTCATCAGTGATATTGGCCTGTAGTGTTCAATTTTAGTTGAGAACCTGTCTGATTTTAGTATCAGAGTGATTGTGGCCTCGTTTAATGATTTTGGGAGTGTCCCTCACTCTGTTATATTTTGGAAGAGTCTGAGAACGATAGGTGTTAGCCCTTGTCAAAAGTTTTGATAGAAATCGCCTGTGAAGCCATCTGATATTGGGCTTTTGCTTGTTGGAAAATTTTAATCACAATTTCAATTTCAGTGCTTACGATTAGTCTGTTTATACTTTCTGTTTATCTTGGTTCAGTCTCAGAAGGTTGTGCTTTTCGAAGAATTTGTCCATTTCTTCCAGGTTGTCCATTTAATTGGCAAAAGATGTTTGTAGTAATCTCTCATGATCCTTTGTATTTCTGCAGGGTCAGTTGTTACTTCTCCTTTTTCTTTTCTAATTCTTTTGGTTTGGATCTTCTCCACTTCTTTTCTTAATAAATCTGGCTAATGGTGGATACATTATATGCATGCTCTTAAATATCTAGCTTTTAGGTTTACCGATCTTTGCTCCTGTTTTCTCCATTCTTTTTCATTTATTTCTGATCTGAACTTTCTTATTTCTTTCCTTCTGCTAATCCATTTTTGTTTGTTGGGTGTTTGTCCATTTTTCTCTAATGGCTTTAGGTGTAAGGCTAGGTTGTTTATATGGGGGATTTCTTGTTCCTTGATGGAGGATTTTATTGCTATCAACTTCCCTGTTAGAACTGCTTTTGCTGCATACCATAGGTTGGAGTGATCGTATTTTCATTGTCATTTTTTTCCAGGTATTTTGCGATTTCATCTTTGTTTTCTTCAGTGATTGCTTGATTATTTAAGAGCGTTTTGTTTAGCTTCCATGTGTTTCTATTGTTTACAGTTCTTTTTTTCCTTTCATTGATATCTAGTTTCATGGCACTGTGGTGGGAAATTATACCTCATACTATTTCAGTTTTCTTAAATTGACTAAGGCTCTATGTGTGACCCAAGATATGTCATATCCTGGAGAATGTTCCATGAGCACTTGAGAAGAAACTGTTTTCTGGTGTTTTGCAAAGGAAAGTCATATACATATCAGTTAAGTCCCTCTTGTTCAATGTGTCATTTAAAGCCCACGTTTCCTTGTTTATTTTCATTTTGGGTGATCAGTCCATTGGTGAAAGAGGGGTGTTAATGTCCCCTACTATTTTTGTGTTACTCTCAGTTTCCCCTTTTAGGGCTGTTAGGATATATCTTATGTATTGAAGTGCTACTACGTTGGTTTCATAAGGATTTGCATTTGCTATGTCATCTTCTTTGTTTGATTCCTTCATCAGTATGTAGTGTTCTTCTTGGTTTCCTGCAATAGTCTTTATCTTGAATTCTATTTCGTCTGATATGAGAATTGGCACTCCAGGTTTCCTTTGATTTCCATGTTCTTGGAATGTCTTTTTCCATCCCCTTACTTTCAGTTTGTATGTGTCCCCGGATCTAAAGTGGGTCGCTTCTAGACATCATATTTAACGGTCTTGTTTTTGTATCCCTTCGTCCACTCTATGTGCGTTGGTTGGAACCTTGAATCCATTTACATTTAAGGTAATTATTCGTGTGTATGTTCCTGTTAGCATTTACTTAATTGTTTTTGGTTTGTTATTGGAGGTGTTTTATTTCCTTTGTGTTTCCTGCTTAGAGAAGTTCCTTTATCATTGGTGATATAGACGGTTTGGTGGTGCTGAATTCTCCTACCTTTGGTTTGTCTGTGAAGTTTTTACTTCCTCCCTCCAATCTGAATGAGAGTCTTGCTGAGTACAGTCACATTGGTGGTAGGTTTTTTTCCTTTAATCACTTGAAATATGTCCTGCCACTCCCTACTGTCTTGCAGAATTTCTGCTGAAAGATCAGCTGCTAACTTGATGGGGATTCCCAAATATGGTATTTCTTGCTTTTCCCTTGCTGCTTTTAATACCTTTTCTTTGTATTTCATTCTTGAGAGTTTGATGAATATGTGTCTTGGAGTGTTTCTCCTTGGATTTCTCCTGTTTGGGACTCTCTGAGCTTCCTGGACTTGATTAACTCTTTCCTTTCCCATATTAGAGAAGTTTTCAACTATAATCTTTCTGAATATTTTCTCAGTCCCTTTCTTTTTCTCTTCTTCTTCTGGGACCCGTCTGATTCGAATGTTGTTACATTTAATGTTGTTCCAGAGGTCTCTGAGACTGTCCTCAATCTTTTCAGTCTTATTTCTTCATACTGCTCTGCAGTAGTGAGTGAAACTATGTTATCTTCCAGGTCACTTATCCGTTCTTCTGCCAGAGTGTTTCTGCTATTGATCTCTTCTAGAGAATTTTTAATTTCATTTATTGTTTTCTTCATTATTGTTCGTTTGCCCTTCAGTTCTTCTAGGTCCTTGTGAAAAGTTTCTTGTATTTTCTCTATCCTATTTCCAAGATTTTGGATCATCTTTACTCTCATTATTCTGAATAATTGTTCAGGTAGACTGCCTATATCCTCTTCATTTGTTAGGTCTGGTGGGGTTTAAGTTGCTCCTTCATCTGCTGTGTGTTTTTCAGTCTCCTCTTTTTGCTTAATTCAGTGCTTGGGGGCTCCTTTTCACAGGCTGCAGCTTCATAGTTATCTTTGTTTTTGGTGTCTGTCCCAGGTGGCTAAGTTTGTTCAGTGGGTTGTGTAGGCTTCTTGGTGGAGGGGAGTTGTGCCTGTGTTCTGGTGGATGAAGCTGGATCTTGTCTTTCTGCTGGGCAGTTCCACGTCTGGTGGTGTGTGGTTGGGTGTCTGTGGCCTTACTGCGATTTTGGGCATCCTCTGTGATAATGGATGGGGCTGTGTTCCTGTCTTACTCGTTGTTTGGCATACGGTTTCCAGCACTGTAGCTTGCTGGTCATTGAGTGAAGGTGGATCTTGGCGTTGAGATGGAAATCTCTGGGAGATTTTCTCCGTTTGATATTACATGGAGCTGTAAGGTCTCCTGTGGACCAGTGTCCTGAGGTTGGCTCTGCCACCTGAGAGGCGCAGCACTGACTCCTGGTTGGAGCACCAAGAGACTTTCATCCACATGGCTCAGAATAAAAGGGACCAAAAAGAGAAAGAAACAAAGACAGAGGATAAACGAAGACACAATTATGTCAAATAAAATAAAATAAAGTTATTAAAATAAAAAATAATTTTTAAGAAAATATTTTAAACGTAAAAATAAGAAAACAGACGGACAGAACCCTAGCACAAATGGTTAAAGCTAAGCTTTCCAGACAAAATCACAAACAGAAGCATACACATAGACACTCAAAAAAAGAGAAAAAGTGGGAATAAAATATAGCTTTGCTCCCAAAGGCCACTACCTCAATTTTCGGATGATTCATTGTGTACTCAGGTAATCCACAGATGCAGGTTACTTCAGGTTGAAAGTCGGGATTTCACCCGCTCTTCCTGAGGCTGCTGAGACACATTTCCCTTTCTCTTCTTTGTTCGCACAGCTCCCGGGCTTCAGCTTTGGATTTGGATCCTCCTGTTTGTGTAGGTCGCTTGAGGGCCTCTGTTCTTTCCTCAGACAGGACAGGGTTAAAGGAGAAGCTCATTGGCGGCTGTGTCTCACTCAGGCCGGGGGAGTGAGGAGTACGGAATAGGAGTCAGCCTCTAGCGGTATAGCGCATCGTGACTTTGCAGCAGCCTGAGGCGCACGGTGCATCCTCTCAGGGAAGTTGTCCCTGCATCACGGGACACTATCAGTGGCGGGCTGCAGAAGCCCCCTGGAGGGGCACTGTGGATAGTGGCCTGTCTTTGCTAACAGGGTTCTTGGTGGCGGCAGCAGCCGCCTTACGTCTCATGCCAGTCTCTGGGGTCCACGCTGATAGCCGCACCTCACGCCGATTTCTGCAGCTCCATTACGCGGCGCTCTTAATACCCTCTCCTCACGCACCAGGAAAGAAATTGGGAAGAAAAATTCTCTTGTCTCTTACGCAGTTGCAGGACTTTTCCAGGACTCCCTCTGAGCTAGACATGTTGCACTAGCACACTTCAGGCTATGTTTATGCCGCCAGCCCCAGTCCTCACCGTGGGATCCGGCTGAAACCGCAACCTCAGCCTCCAAACACTGCCTTCCGCGGCAGGTGAACAGTCAAGCCTCTCAGGCTGGTGAGTTCTGGTCAGCATCGCTCCTCTGTGCGGGAATCTGTCCACTTTGCCTTCCGCACCTCAGTTGCTGGGCTCTCCTCCGTGGCTCCGAAGCTTCCCCACTCCCTTGCACACACTGTCCACCTGCGAAGGGGCTTTCTAGTGTGTGGAAACCTTTCCTCTTTCACAGCTGCTTCCCACTGTTGCAAGTCCCATCCCTAGTCTCTTGTCTCCGTTATTTCGTTCCTCTTTTCCCCTACCCAGGTACGTGGGGAGTTTCTTGCCCTTTGGGAGGTGTGAGGATTCGGCCAGTGTTCGGTGGCTGTTCTATAGGAGCGGTTCTTCCTGCAGATTTATTTCTGATGAATCTGTGGGGAGGAAAGTGATCTCCGCATCTTACTCTTCCGTCATCTTCAAGTTCCTCCCCCATTGTTGTTTTGATCTGCATTTCTCTAATGATTAGTGATGTTGAGCATGGTTTCATGTGTTTTTTGGCAAATAGTATATATGCTTTGGAGAAATATATTTTTCGGTCTTCTGGCCTATTTTGGATTGGGTTGTTTGTTTTTCTGATGTTGAGTTGCATGAACTCAATGGAGATTAATCCTTTGTCAGTTGCTTCGTTTACAAATATTTTCTCCCATTCTGAGGGTTGTCTTTTCATCCTGATTTTCATTTCTTTTGCTTTGCAAAAGCTTTTCAGATTCACTAGGTCCCATTTGTTTCTTTCTGTTTTTATTTCCAGTTCTCTATGAGGGGGGTCCCAAAACGTCATTGTGTGATTTATGTCACAGAGTGTTCTGCCTTTATTTTCCTCTAAGAGTTTTAACGTGTCTGGCCTTACATTTAGGTCTGTAATCGATTTGAAGTTTATTTTTGTGTATGGAGTTAAGAAGTGTTGTAATTTCATTGTTTTACATGTAGCTGTGCAGTTTCCCCAGAACCATTATTGAAGAGGCTATCTTTTCTCCATTGTATACTCTTGCCTCCTTTATCAAATAGAAAGGAGTGTGGGTTTATCCGTGGCTTACTGTCCTGTTTCCTTGATGTACACTTCTGTTTGTGTGCCAGTAGCATACCATCTTTATTATTATAGATGTTTTTTATAGTCTGAAGTCAGGGAACCTGATTCCTCCAGCTCTGTTTTTGTTTCTCAAGATACCTTTGGCTCTTCAGGCTCTTTTGTGTTTCCACAGAAATGGTGAAATATTTTGTTCTAGTTCTGTGACAAATGCCATTGGTAGTTCGATAGGGATTGCAATGAACTGTAGATTGCTTTGTGTAGCATAGTCATTTTTGCAATGTTGTTTCTACCAGTCCAAAAACATGGTATATGTCTCCATCTCTTTGTGTCACCTTTAATTTCTTTCCTCAGTGTGTCATGGTTTTCCTCACACATGTATTTTGTCTCTTTGGTAAGTTTACACTCAAGTATGTTATTCTTTTTGTAGCAATGGTAAATGAGAGTGTTTCCTTAATTTCTCTTTCGGATTTTTCATCATTAGTGCATAGTAATGCAAGAGATTTTTGTGCATTAACTTTGTATCCTGTCACTGTCCCAAATTCATTGATTCGTTCTGGTAGTTTTCTGGTAGCGTCTTTAGAATTCTCTATGTATACTATCTAGTCATCTGAAAAAAGTGACAGTTTGACTTCTTCTCTTCCAACTTGGATGCTTCTAATTTCTTTTTCTTCTCTGAATGCTGTGGGTAAAACTTCCAAAACCTGCTTAAGTAATATTAGTAACAGTTTGCAAACTTGTCTTTTTCCTGATCTTAAAGGAAATGGTTTCAGTATTTCACCTTTGAGAACAAAGTTGGCTGTGGGTCTGTCATATATGGCCTTTATTATGTTGAGGTACATTCACTCTATGTGTACTTTCTGGAGAGTGTTATCCTAAACTCTTTTTGAATGTTTCCAGAAGATTTTTCTCCATTTATTGAGATAATCGTAGGAATTTTCTTCTTCACTTTGTTAGTATCGTGTATCATCTGGATTGATTTGCATATATCGAAAAATCCTACCTTCGTTGGATAAAGCCCACTTGATCATGGTGTATTATCCCTTTAATGTGCTGTTGGATTCTACTTTCTAGTATTTTCTTTGAGATTCTGACATTTAAGGTCATCAGTGATATTGGCCTGTAGTGTTCAATTTTAGTTGAGAACCTGTCTGATTTTAGTATCAGAGTGATTGTGGCCTCGTTTAATGATTTTGGGAGTGTCCCTCACTCTGTTATATTTTGGAAGAGTCTGAGAACGATAGGTGTTAGCCCTTGTCAAAAGTTTTGATAGAAATCGCCTGTGAAGCCATCTGATATTGGGCTTTTGCTTGTTGGAAAATTTTAATCACAATTTCAATTTCAGTGCTTACGATTAGTCTGTTTATACTTTCTGTTTATCTTGGTTCAGTCTCAGAAGGTTGTGCTTTTCGAAGAATTTGTCCATTTCTTCCAGGTTGTCCATTTAATTGGCAAAAGATGTTTGTAGTAATCTCCCATGATCCTTTGTATTTCTGCAGGGTCAGTTGTTACTTCTCCTTTTTCTTTTCTAATTCTGTTGGTTTGGATCTTCTCCACTTCTTTTCTTAATAAATCTGGCTAATGGTGGATACATTATATGCATGCTCTTAAATATCTAGCTTTTAGGTTTACCGATCTTTGCTCTTGTTTTCTCCATTCTTTTTCATTTATTTCTGATCTGAACTTTCTTATTTCTTTCCTTCTGCTAATCCATTTTTGTTTGTTGGGTGTTTGTCCATTTATCTCTAATGGCTGTAGGTGTAAGGCTAGGTTGTTTATATGGGGGATTTCTTGTTCCTTGATGGAGGATTTTATTGCTATCAACTTCCCTGTTAGAACTGCTTTTGCTGCATACCATAGGTTGGGGTGGTCGTATTTTCATTGTCATTTTTTTCCAGGTATTTTGCGATTTCATCTTTGTTTTCTTCAGTGATTGCTTGATTATTTAACAGCGTTTTGTTTAGCTTCCATGTGTTTCTATTTTTTACAGTTCTTTTTTTCCTTTCATTGATATCTAGTTTCATGGCACTGTGGTAGGAAATTATACCTCATACTATTTCAGTTTTCTTAAATTGACTAAGGCTCTATGTGTGACCCAAGATATGACATATCCTGGAGAATGTTCCATGAGCACTTGAGAAGAAACTGTTTTCTGGTGTTTTGCAAAGGAAAGTCATATACATATCAGTTAAGTCCCTCTTGTTCAATGTGTCATTTAAAGCCCACGTTTCCTTGTTTATTTTCATTTTGGGTGATCAGTCCATTGGTGAAAGAGGGGTGTTAATGTCCCCTACTATATTTGTGTTACTCTCAGTTTCCCCTTTTAGGGCTGTTAGGATATATCTTATGTATTGAAGTGCTACTACGTTGGCTTCATAAGGATTTGCATTTGCTGTGTCATCTTCTTTGTTTGATTCCTTCATCAGTATGTAGTGTTCTTCTTGGTTTCCTGCAATAGTCTTTATCTTGAAGTCTATTTCGTCTGATATGAGAATTGGCACTCCAGGTTTCCTTTGATTTCCATGTTCTTGGAATGTCTTTTTCCATCCCCTCACTTTCAGTTTGTATGTGTCCCCGGATCTAAAGTGGGTCGCTCCTAGACATCGTATTTAACGGTCTTGTTTTTGTATCCCTTCGTCCACCATATGTGCGTTGGTTGGAGCCTTGAATCCATTTACATTTAAGGTAATTATTCGTGTGTATGTTCCTGTTAGCATTTACTTAATTGTTTTTGGTTTGTTATTGGAGGTGTTTTATTTCCTTTGTGTTTCCTGCTTAGAGAAGTTCCTTTATCATTGGTGATATAGACGGTTTGGTGGTGCTGAATTCTCCTACCTTTGGTTTGTCTGTGAAGTTTTTACTTCCTCCCTCCAATCTGAATGAGAGTCTTGCTGAGTACAGTCACATTGGTGGTAGGTTTTTTTCCTTTAATCACTTGAAATATGTCCTGCCACTCCCTACTGTCTTGCAGAATTTCTGCTGAAAGATCAGCTGCTAACTTGATGGGGATTCCCAAATATGGAATTTCTTGCTTTTCCCTTGCTGCTTTTAATACCTTTTCTTTGTATTTCATTCTTGAGAGTTTGATGAATATGTGTCTTGGAGTGTTTCTCCTTGGATTTCTCCTGTTTGGGACTCTCTGAGCTTCCTGGACTTGATTAACTCTTTCCTTTCCCATATTAGAGAAGTTTTCAACTATAATCTTTCTGAATATTTTCTCAGTCCCTTTCTTTTTCTCTTCTTCTCCTGGGACCCGTCTGATTCGAATGTTGTTACATTTAATGTTGTTCCAGAGGTCTCTGAGACTGTCCTCAATCTTTTCAGTCTTATTTCTTCATACTGCTCTGCAGTAGTGAGTTAAACTATGTTATCTTCCAGGTCACTTATCCGTTCTTCTGCCAGAGTGTTTCTGCTATTGATCTCTTCTAGAGAATTTTTAATTTCATTTATTGTTTTCTTCATTATTGTTCGTTTGCCCTTCAGTTCTTCTAGGTCCTTGTGAAAAGTTTCTTGTATTTTCTCTATCCTATTTCCAAGATTTTGGATCATCTTTACTCTCATTATTCTGAATAATTGTTCAGGTAGACTGCCTATATCCTCTTCATTTGTTAGGTCTGGTGGGGTTTAAGTTGCTCCTTCATCTGCTGTGTGTTTTTCAGTCTCCTCTTTTTGCTTAATTCAGTGCTTGGGGGCTCCTTTTCACAGGCTGCAGCTTCATAGTTATCTTTGTTTTTGGTGTCTGTCCCAGGTGGCTAAGTTTGTTCAGTGGGTTGTGTAGGCTTCTTGGTGGAGGGGAGTTGTGCCTGTGTTCTGGTGGATGAAGCTGGATCTTGTCTTTCTGCTGGGCAGTTCCACGTCTGGTGGTGTGTGGTTGGGTGTCTGTGGCCTTACTGCGATTTTGGGCATCCTCTGTGATAATGGATGGGGCTGTGTTCCTGTCTTACTCGTTGTTTGGCATACGGTTTCCAGCACTGTCGCTTGCTGGTCATTGAGTGAAGGTGGATCTTGGCGTTGAGATGGAAATCTCTGGGAGATTTTCTCCGTTTGATATTACATGGAGCTGTAAGGTCTCCTGTGGACCAGTGTCCTGAGGTTGGCTCTGCCACCTGAGAGGCGCAGCACTGACTCCTGGTTGGAGCACCAAGAGACTTTCATCCACATGGCTCAGAATAAAAGGGACCAAAAAGAGAAAGAAACAAAGACAGAGGATAAACGAAGACACAATTATGTCAAATAAAATAAAATAAAGTTATTAAAATAAAAAATAATTTTTAAGAAAATATTTTAAACGTAAAAATAAGAAAACAGACGGACAGAACCCTAGCACAAATGGTTAAAGCTAAGCTTTCCAGACAAAATCACAAACAGAAGCATACACATAGACACTCAAAAAAAGAGAAAAAGTGGGAATAAAATATAGCTTTGCTCCCAAAGGCCACTACCTCAATTTTCGGATGATTCATTGTGTACTCAGGTAATCCACAGATGCAGGTTACTTCAGGTTGAAAGTAGGGATTTCACCCGCTCTTCCTGAGGCTGCTGAGACACATTTCCCTTTCTCTTCTTTGTTGACACAGCTCCCGGGCTGCAGGTTTGGATTTGGATCCACCTCTTTGTGTAGGTCGCTTGAGGGCCTCTGTTCTTTCCTCAGACAGGACAGGGTTAAAGGAGAAGCTCATTGGCGTCTGTGTCTCAATCAGGCCGGGTGAGTGAGGAGTACGGAATAGGAGTCAGCCTGTAGCGGTATAGCGCATCGTGACTTTGCAGCAGCCTGAGGTGCACGGTGCATCCTCTCAGGGAAGTTGTCCCTGCATCACGGGACACTATCAGTGGCGGGCTGCAGAAGCCCCCTGGAGGGGCACTGTGGATAGTGGCCTGTCTTTGCTAACAGGGTTCTTGGTGGCGGCAGCAGCCGCCTTACGTCTCATGCCAGTCTCTGGGGTCCACGCTGATAGCCGCACCTCACGCCGATTTCTGCAGCTCCATTACGCGGCGCTCTTAATACCCTCTCCTCACGCACCAGGAAAGAAATTGGGAAGAAAAATTCTCTTGTCTCTTACGCAGTTGCAGGACTTTTCCAGGACTCCCTCTGAGCTAGACATGTTGCACTAGCACACTTCAGGCTATGTTTATGCCGCCAGCCCCAGTCCTCACCGTGGGATCCGGCTGAAACCGCAGCCTCAGCCTCCAACCCCTGCCTTCCGCGGCAGGTGAACATTCAAGCCTCTCAGGCTGGTGAGTTCTGTTCGGCATCGCTCCTCTGTGCGGGAATCTGTCCACTTTGCCTTCCGCACCTCAGTTGCTGGGCTCTCCTCCGTGGCTCCGAAGCTTCCCCACTCCCTTGCACACACTGTCCACCTGCGAAGGGGCTTTCTAGTGTGTGGAAACCTTTCCTCTTTCACAGCTGCTTCCCACTGTTGCAAGTCCCATCCCTAGTCTCTTGTCTCCGTTATTTCGTTCCTCTTTTCCCCTACCCAGGTACGTGGGGAGTTTCTTGCCCTTTGGGAGGTGTGAGGATTCGGCCAGTGTTCGGTGGCTGTTCTATAGGAGCGGTTCTTCCTGCAGATTTATTTCTGATCAATCTGTGGGGAGGAAAGTGATCTCCGCATCTTACTCTTCCGTCATCTTCAAGTTCCTCCCCCATTGTTGTTTTGATCTGCATTTCTCTAATGATTAGTGATGTTGAGCATGGTTTCATGTGTTTTTTGGCAAATAGTATATATGCTTTGGAGAAATATATTTTTCGGTCTTCTGGCCTATTTTGGATTGGGTTGTTTGTTTTTCTGATGTTGAGTTGCATGAGCTCAATGGAGATTAATCCTTTGTCAGTTGCTTCGTTTACAAATATTTTCTCCCATTCTGAGGGTTGTCTTTTCATCCTGATTTTCATTTCTTTTGCTTTGCAAAAGCTTTTCAGATTCACTAGGTCCCATTTGTTTCTTTCTGTTTTTATTTCCAGTTCTCTATGAGGGGGGTCCCAAAACGTCATTGTGTGATTTATGTCACAGAGTGTTCTGCCTTTATTTTCCTCTAAGAGTTTTAACGTGTCTGGCCTTACATTTAGGTCTGTAATCGATTTGAAGTTTATTTTTGTGTATGGAGTTAAGAAGTGTTGTAATTTCATTGTTTTACATGTAGCTGTGCAGTTTCCCCAGAACCATTATTGAAGAGGCTATCTTTTCTCCATTGTATACTCTTGCCTCCTTTATCAAATAGAAAGGAGTGTGGGTTTATCCGTGGCTTACTGTCCTGTTTCATTGATGTACACTTCTGTTTGTGTGCCAGTAGCATACCATCTTTATTATTATAGATTTTTTTATAGTCTGAAGTCAGGGAACCTGATTCCTCCAGCTCTGTTTTTCTTTCTCAAGATACCTTTGGCTCTTCAGGCTCTTTTGTGTTTCCACACAAATGGTGAAATATTTTGTTCTAGTTCTGTGACAAATGCCATTGGTAGTTCGATAGGGATTCCAATGAACTGTAGATTGCTTTGTGTAGCATAGTCATTTTTGCAATGTTGTTTCTACCAGTCCAAAAACATGGTATATGTCTCCATCTCTTTGTGCCACCTTTAATTTCTTTCCTCAGTGTGTCATGGTTTTCCTCACACATGTATTTTGTCTCTTTGGTAAGTTTACACTCAAGTATGTTATTCTTTTTGTAGCAATGGTAAATGAGAGTGTTTCCTTAATTTCTCTTTCGGATTTTTCATCATTAGTGCATAGTAATGCAAGAGATTTTTGTGCATTAACTTTGTATCCTGTCACTGTCCCAAATTCATTGATTCGTTCTGGTAGTTTTCTGGTAGCGTCTTTAGGATTCTCTATGTATACTATCTAGTCATCTGAAAAAAGTGACAGTTTGACTTCTTCTCTTCCATCTTGGATGCTTTTAATTTCTTTTTCTTCTCTGAATGCTGTGGGTAAAACTTCCAAAACCTGCTTAAGTAATATTAGTAACAGATTGCAAACTTGTCTTTTTCCTGATCTTAAAGGAAATGGTTTCAGTATTTCACCTTTGAGAACAAAGTTGGCTGTGGGTCTGTCATATATGGCCCTTATTATGTTGAGGTACATTCACTCTATGTGTACTTTCTGGAGAGTGTTATCCTAAACTCTTTTTGAATGTTTCCAGAAGATTTTTCTCCATTTATTGAGATAATCGTAGGATTTTTCTCCTTCACTTTGTTAGTATGGTTTATCATCTGAATTGATTTGCATATATCGAAAAATCCTACCTTCGTTGGATAAAGCCCACTTGATCATGGTGTATTATCCCTTTAATGTGCTGTTGGATTCTACTTTCTAGTATTTTCTTTGAGATTCTGACATTTAAGGTCATCAGTGATATTGGCCTGTAGTGTTCAATTTTAGTTGAGAACCTGTCTGATTTTAGTATCAGAGTGATTGTGGCCTCGTTTAATGATTTTGGGAGTGTCCCTCACTCTGTTATATTTTGGAAGAGTCTGAGAACGATAGGTGTTAGCCCTTGTCAAAAGTTTTGATAGAAATCGCCTGTGAAGCCATCTGATATTGGGCTTTTGCTTGTTGGAAAATTTTAATCACAATTTCAATTTCAGTGCTTACGATTAGTCTGTTTATACTTTCTGTTTATCTTGGTTCAGTCTCAGAAGGTTGTGCTTTTCGAAGAATTTGTCCATTTCTTCCAGGTTGTCCATTTAATTGGCAAAAGATGTTTGTAGTAATCTCTCATGATCCTTTGTATTTCTGCAGGGTCAGTTGTCACTTCTCCTTTTTCTTTTCTAATTCTGTTGGTTTGGATCTTCTCCACTTCTTTTCTTAATAAATCTGGCTAATGGTGGATACATTATATGCATGCTCTTAAATATCTAGCTTTTAGGTTTACCGATCTTTGCTCTTGTTTTCTCCATTCTTTTTCATTTATTTCTGATCTGAACTTTCTTATTTCTTTCCTTCTGCTAATCCATTTTTGTTTGTTGGGTGTTTGTCCATTTTTCTCTAATGGCTTTAGGTGTAAGGCTAGGTTGTTTATATGGGGGATTTCTTGTTCCTTGATGGAGGATTTTATTGCTATCAACTTCCCTGTTAGAACTGCTTTTGCTGCATACCATAGGTTGGGGTGGTCGTATTTTCATTGTCATTTTTTTCCAGGTATTTTGCGATTTCATCTTTGTTTTCTTCAGTGATTGCTTGATTATTTAACAGCGTTTTGTTTAGCTTCCATGTGTTTCTATTGTTTACAGTTCTTTTTTTCCTTTCATTGATATCTAGTTTCATGGCACTGTGGTGGGAAATTATACCTCATACTATTTCAGTTTTCTTAAATTGACTAAGGCTCTATGTGTGACCCAAGATATGTCATATCCTGGAGAATGTTCCATGAGCACTTGAGAAGAAACTGTTTTCTGGTGTTTTGCAAAGGAAAGTCATATACATATCAGTTAAGTCCCTCTTGTTCAATGTGTCATTTAAAGCCCACGTTTCCTTGTTTATTTTCATTTTGGGTGATCAGTCCATTGGTGAAAGAGGGGTGTTAATGTCCCCTACTATTTTTGTGTTACTCTCAGTTTCCCCTTTTAGGGCTGTTAGGATATATCTTATGTATTGAAGTGCTACTACGTTGGCTTCATAAGGATTTGCATTTGCTGTGTCATCTTCTTTGTTTGATTCCTTCATCAGTATGTAGTGTTCTTCTTGGTTTCCTGCAATAGTCTTTATCTTGAAGTCTATTTCGTCTGATATGAGAATTGGCACTCCAGGTTTCCTTTGATTTCCATGTTCTTGGAATGTCTTTTTCCATCCCCTCACTTTCAGTTTGTATGTGTCCCCGGATCTAAAGTGGGTCGCTCCTAGACATCGTATTTAACGGTCTTGTTTTTGTATCCCTTCGTCCACCATATGTGCGTTGGTTGGAGCCTTGAATCCATTTACATTTAAGGTAATTATTCGTGTGTATGTTCCTGTTAGCATTTACTTAATTGTTTTTGGTTTGTTATTGGAGGTGTTTTATTTCCTTTGTGTTTCCTGCTTAGAGAAGTTCCTTTATCATTGGTGATATAGACGGTTTGGTGGTGCTGAATTCTCCTACCTTTGGTTTGTCTGTGAAGTTTTTACTTCCTCCCTCCAATCTGAATGAGAGTCTTGCTGAGTACAGTCACATTGGTGGTAGGTTTTTTTCCTTTAATCACTTGAAATATGTCCTGCCACTCCCTACTGTCTTGCAGAATTTCTGCTGAAAGATCAGCTGCTAACTTGATGGGGATTCCCAAATATGGAATTTCTTGCTTTTCCCTTGCTGCTTTTAATACCTTTTCTTTGTATTTCATTCTTGAGAGTTTGATGAATATGTGTCTTGGAGTGTTTCTCCTTGGATTTCTCCTGTTTGGGACTCTCTGAGCTTCCTGGACTTGATTAACTCTTTCCTTTCCCATATTAGAGAAGTTTTCAACTATAATCTTTCTGAATATTTTCTCAGTCCCTTTCTTTTTCTCTTCTTCTTCTGGGACCCGTCTGATTCGAATGTTGTTACATTTAATGTTGTTCCAGAGGTCTCTGAGACTGTCCTCAATCTTTTCAGTCTTATTTCTTCATACTGCTCTGCAGTAGTGAGTTAAACTATGTTATCTTCCAGGTCACTTATCCGTTCTTCTGCCAGAGTGTTTCTGCTATTGATCTCTTCTAGAGAATTTTTAATTTCATTTATTGTTTTCGTCATTATTGTTCGTTTGCCCTTCAGTTCTTCTAGGTCCTTGTGAAAAGTTTCTTGTATTTTCTCTATCCTATTTCCAAGATTTTGGATCATCTTTACTCTCATTATTCTGAATAATTGTTCAGGTAGACTGCCTATATCCTCTTCATTTGTTAGGTCTGGTGGGGTTTAAGTTGCTCCTTCATCTGCTGTGTGTTTTTCAGTCTCCTCTTTTTGCTTAATTCAGTGCTTGGGGGCTCCTTTTCACAGGCTGCAGCTTCATAGTTATCTTTGTTTTTGGTGTCTGTCCCAGGTGGCTAAGTTTGTTCAGTGGGTTGTGTAGGCTTCTTGGTGGAGGGGAGTTGTGCCTGTGCTCTGGTGGATGAAGCTGGATCTTGTCTTTCTGCTGGGCAGTTCCACGTCTGGTGGTGTGTGGTTGGGTGTCTGTGGCCTTACTGCGATTTTGGGCATCCTCTGTGATAATGGATGGGGCTGTGTTCCTGTCTTACTCGTTGTTTGGCATACGGTTTCCAGCACTGTAGCTTGCTGGTCATTGAGTGAAGGTGGATCTTGGCGTTGAGATGGAAATCTCTGGGAGATTTTCTCCGTTTGATATTACATGGAGCTGTAAGGTCTCCTGTGGACCAGTGTCCTGAGGTTGGCTCTGCCACCTGAGAGGCGCAGCACTGACTCCTGGTTGGAGCACCAAGAGACTTTCATCCACATGGCTCAGAATAAAAGGGACCAAAAAGAGAAAGAAACAAAGACAGAGGATAAACGAAGACACAATTATGTCAAATAAAATAAAATAAAGTTATTAAAATAAAAAATAATTTTTAAGAAAATATTTTAAACGTAAAAATAAGAAAACAGACGGACAGAACCCTAGCACAAATGGTTAAAGCTAAGCTTTCCAGACAAAATCACAAACAGAAGCATACACATAGACACTCAAAAAAAGAGAAAAAGTGGGAATAAAATATAGCTTTGCTCCCAAAGGCCACTACCTCAATTTTCGGATGATTCATTGTGTACTCAGGTAATCCACAGATGCAGGTTACTTCAGGTTGAAAGTAGGGATTTCACCCGCTCTTCCTGAGGCTGCTGAGACACATTTCCCTTTCTCTTCTTTGTTGACACAGCTCCCGGGCTGCAGCTTTGGATTTGGATCCGCCTCTTTGTGTAGGTCGCTTGAGGGCCTCTGTTCTTTCCTCAGACAGGACAGGGTTAAAGGAGAAGCTCATTGGCGTCTGTGTCTCAATCAGGCCGGGTGAGTGAGGAGTACGGAATAGGAGTCAGCCTGTAGCGGTATAGCGCATCGTGACTTTGCAGCAGCCTGAGGTGCACGGGGCATCCTCTCAGGGAAGTTGTCCCTGCATCACGGGACACTATCAGTGGCGGGCTGCAGAAGCCCCCTGGAGGGGCACTGTGGATAGTGGCCTGTCTTTGCTAACAGGGTTCTTGGTGGCGGCAGCAGCCGCCTTACGTCTCATGCCAGTCTCTGGGGTCCACGCTGATAGCCGCACCTCACGCCGATTTCTGCAGCTCCATTACGCGGCGCTCTTAATACCCTCTCCTCACGCACCAGGAAAGAAATTGGGAAGAAAAATTCTCTTGTCTCTTACGCAGTTGCAGGACTTTTCCAGGACTCCCTCTGAGCTAGACATGTTGCACTAGCACACTTCAGGCTATGTTTATGCTGCCAGCCCCAGTCCTCACCGTGGGATCCGGCTGAAACCGCAGCCTCAGCCTCCAACCCCTGCCTTCCGCGGCAGGTGAACAGTCAAGCCTCTCAGGCTGGTGAGTTCTGGTCGGCATCGCTCCTCTGTGCGGGAATCTGTCCACTTTGCCTTCCGCACCTCAGTTGCTGGGCTCTCCTCCATGGCTCCGAAGATTCCCCACTCCCTTGCACACACTGTCCACCTGCGAAGGGGCTTTCTAGTGTGTGGAAACCTTTCCTCTTTCACAGCTGCTTCCCACTGTTGCAAGTCCCATCCCTAGTCTCTTGTCTCCGTTATTTCGTTCCTCTTTTCCCCTACCCAGGTACGTGGGGAGTTTCTTGCCCTTTGGGAGGTGTGAGGATTCGGCCAGTGTTCGGTGGCTGTTCTATAGGAGCGGTTCTTCCTGCAGATTTATTTCTGATCAATCTGTGGGGAGGAAAGTGATCTCCGCATCTTACTCTTCCGTCATCTTCAAGTTCCTCCCCCATTGTTGTTTTGATCTGCATTTCTCTTATGATTAGTGATGTTGAGCATGGTTTCATGTGTTTTTTGGCAAATAGTATATATGCTTTGGAGAAATATATTTTTCGGTCTTCTGGCCTATTTTGGATTGGGTTGTTTGTTTTTCTGATGTTGAGTTGCATGAGCTCAATGGAGATTAATCCTTTGTCAGTTGCTTCGTTTACAAATATTTTCTCCCATTCTGAGGGTTGTCTTTTTATCCTGATTTTCATTTCTTTTGCTTTGCAAAAGCTTTTCAGATTCACTAGGTCCCATTTGTTTCTTTCTGTTTTTATTTCCAGTTCTCTATGAGGGGGGTCCCAAAACGTCATTGTGTGATTTATGTCACAGAGTGTTCTGCCTTTATTTTCCTCTAAGAGTTTTAACGTGTCTGGCCTTACATTTAGGTCTGTAATCGATTTGCATTTTATTTTTGTGTATGGAGTTAAGAAGTGTTGTAATTTCATTGTTTTACATGTAGCTGTGCAGTTTCCCCAGAACCATTATTGAAGAGGCTATCTTTTCTCCATTGTATACTCTTGCCTCCTTTATCAAATAGAAAGGAGTGTGGGTTTATCCGTGGCTTACTGTCCTGTTTCATTGATGTACACTTCTGTTTGTGTGCCAGTAGCATACCATCTTTATTATTATAGATGTTTTTTATAGTCTGAAGTCAGGGAACCTGATTCCTCCAGCTCTGTTTTTCTTTCTCAAGATACCTTTGGCTCTTCAGGCTCTTTTGTGTTTCCACACAAATGGTGAAATATTTTGTTCTAGTTCTGTGACAAATGACATTGGTAGTTCGATAGGGATTGCAATGAACTGTAGATTGCTTTGTGTAGCATAGTCATTTTTGCAATGTTGTTTCTACCAGTCCAAAAACATGGTATATGTCTCCATCTCTTTGTGTCACCTTTAATTTCTTTCCTCAGTGTGTCATGGTTTTCCTCACACATGTATTTTGTCTCTTTGGTAAGTTTACACTCAAGTATGTTATTCTTTTTGTAGCAATGGTAAATGAGAGTGTTTCCTTAATTTCTCTTTCGGATTTTTCATCATTAGTGCATAGTAATGCAAGAGATTTTTGTGCATTAACTTTGTATCCTGTCACTGTCCCAAATTCATTGATTCGTTCTGGTAGTTTTCTGGTAGCGTCTTTAGGATTCTCTATGTATACTATCTAGTCATCTGAAAAAAGTGACAGTTTGACTTCTTCTCTTCCAACTTGGATGCTTTTAATTTCTTTTTCTTCTCTGAATGCTGTGGGTAAAACTTCCAAAACCTGCTTAAGTAATATTAGTAACAGATTGCAAACTTGTCTTTTTCCTGATCTTAAAGGAAATGGTTTCAGTATTTCACCTTTGAGAACAAAGTTGGCTGTGGGTCTGTCATATATGGCCTTTATTATGTTGAGGTACATTCACTCTATGTGTACTTTCTGGAGAGTGTTATCCTAAACTCTTTTTGAATGTTTCCAGAAGATTTTTCTCCATTTATTGAGATAATCGTAGGATTTTTCTCCTTCACTTTGTTAGTATGGTTTATCATCTGAATTGATTTGCATATATCGAAAAATCCTACCTTCGTTGGATAAAGCCCACTTGATCATGGTGTATTATCCGTTTAATGTGCTGTTGGATTCTACTTTCTAGTATTTTCTTTGAGATTCTGACATTTAAGGTCATCAGTGATATTGGCCTGTAGTGTTCAATTTTAGTTGAGAACCTGTCTGATTTTAGTATCAGAGTGATTGTGGCCTCGTTTAATGATTTTGGGAGTGTCCCTCACTCTGTTATATTTTGGAAGAGTCTGAGAACGATAGGTGTTAGCCCTTGTCAAAAGTTTTGATAGAAATCGCCTGTGAAGCCATCTGATATTGGGCTTTTGCTTGTTGGAAAATTTTAATCACAATTTCAATTTCAGTGCTTACGATTAGTCTGTTTATACTTTCTGTTTATCTTGGTTCAGTCTCAGAAGGTTGTGCTTTTCGAAGAATTTGTCCATTTCTTCCAGGTTGTCCATTTAATTGGCAAAAGATGTTTGTAGTAATCTCTCATGATCCTTTGTATTTCTGCAGGGTCAGTTGTTACTTCTCCTTTTTCTTTTCTAATTCTGTTGGTTTGGATCTTCTCCACTTCTTTTCTTAATAAATCTGGGTAATGGTGGATACATTATATGCATGCTCTTAAATATCTAGCTTTTAGGTTTACCGATCTTTGCTCTTGTTTTCTCCATTCTTTTTCATTTATTTCTGATCTGAACTTTCTTATTTCTTTCCTTCTGCTAATCCATTTTTGTTTGTTGGGTGTTTGTCCATTTTTCTCTAATGGCTTTAGGTGTAAGGCTAGGTTGTTTGTATGGGGGATTTCTTGTTCCTTGATGGAGGATTTTATTGCTATCAACTTCCCTGTTAGAACTGCTTTTGCTGCATACCATAGGTTGGGGTGGTCGTATTTTCATTGTCATTTTTTTCCAGGTATTTTGCGATTTCATCTTTGTTTTCTTCAGTGATTGCTTGATTATTTAACAGCGTTTTGTTTAGCTTCCATGTGTTTCTATTGTTTACAGTTCTTTTTTTCCTTTCATTGATATCTAGTTTCATGGCACTGTGGTGGGAAATTATACCTCATACTATTTCAGTTTTCTTAAATTGACTAAGGCTCTATGTGTGACCCAAGATATGACATATCCTGGAGAATGTTCCATGAGCACTTGAGAAGAAACTGTTTTCTGGTGTTTTGCAAAGGAAAGTCATATACATATCAGTTAAGTCCCTCTTGTTCAATGTGTTATTTAAAGCCCACGTTTCCTTGTTTATTTTCATTTTGGGTGATCAGTCCATTGGTGAAAGAGGGGTGTTAATGTCCCCTACTATTTTTGTGTTACTCTCAGTTTCCCCTTTTAGGGCTGTTAGGATATATCTTATGTATTGAAGTGCTACTACGTTGGCTTCATAAGGATTTGCATTTGCTGTGTCATCTTCTTTGTTTGATTCCTTCATCAGTATGTAGTGTTCTTCTTGGTTTCCTGCAATAGTCTTTATCTTGAAGTCTATTTCGTCTGATATGAGAATTGGCACTCCAGGTTTCCTTTGATTTCCATGTTCTTGGAATGTCTTTTTCCATCCCCTCACTTTCAGTTTGTATGTGTCCCCGGATCTAAAGTGGGTCGCTCCTAGACATCGTATTTAACGGTCTTGTTTTTGTATCCCTTCGTCCACTCTATGTGCGTTGGTTGGAGCCTTGAATCCATTTACATTTAAGGTAATTATTCGTGTGTATGTTCCTGTTAGCATTTACTTAATTGTTTTTGGTTTGTTATTGGAGGTGTTTTATTTCCTTTGTGTTTCCTGCTTAGAGAAGTTCCTTTATCATTGGTGATATAGACGGTTTGGTGGTGCTGAATTCTCCTACCTTTGGTTTGTCTGTGAAGTTTTTACTTCCTCCCTCCAATCTGAATGAGAGTCTTGCTGAGTACAGTCACATTGGTGGTAGGTTTTTTTCCTTTAATCACTTGAAATATGTCCTGCCACTCCCTACTGTCTTGCAGAATTTCTGCTGAAAGATCAGCTGCTAACTTGATGGGGATTCCCAAATATGGAATTTCTTGCTTTTCCCTTGCTGCTTTTAATACCTTTTCTTTGTATTTCATTCTTGAGAGTTTGATGAATATGTGTCTTGGAGTGTTTCTCCTTGGATTTCTCCTGTTTGGGACTCTCTGAGCTTCCTGGACTTGATTAACTCTTTCCTTTCCCATATTAGAGAAGTTTTCAACTATAATCTTTCTGAATATTTTCTCAGTCCCTTTCTTTTTCTCTTCTTCTTCTGGGACCCGTCTGATTCGAATGTTGTTACATTTAATGTTGTTCCAGAGGTCTCTGAGACTGTCCTCAATCTTTTCAGTCTTATTTCTTCATACTGCTCTGCAGTAGTGAGTGAAACTATGTTATCTTCCAGGTCACTTATCCGTTCTTCTGCCAGAGTGTTTCTGCTATTGATCTCTTCTAGAGAATTTTTAATTTCATTTATTGTTTTCTTCATTATTGTTCGTTTGCCCTTCAGTTCTTCTAGGTCCTTGTGAAAAGTTTCTTGTATTTTCTCTATCCTATTTCCAAGATTTTGGATCATCTTTACTCTCATTATTCTGAATAATTGTTCAGGTAGACTGCCTATATCCTCTTCATTTGTTAGGTCTGGTGGGGTTTAAGTTGCTCCTTCATCTGCTGTGTGTTTTTCAGTCTCCTCTTTTTGCTTAATTCAGTGCTTGGGGGCTCCTTTTCACAGGCTGCAGCTTCATAGTTATCTTTGTTTTTGGTGTCTGTCCCAGGTGGCTAAGTTTGTTCAGTGGGTTGTGTAGGCTTCTTGGTGGAGGGGAGTTGTGCCTGTGTTCTGGTGGATGAAGCTGGATCTTGTCTTTCTGCTGGGCAGTTCCACGTCTGGTGGTGTGTGGTTGGGTGTCTGTGGCCTTACTGCGATTTTGGGCATCCTCTGTGATAATGGATGGGGCTGTGTTCCTGTCTTACTCGTTGTTTGGCATACGGTTTCCAGCACTGTAGCTTGCTGGTCATTGAGTGAAGGTGGATCTTGGCGTTGAGATGGAAATCTCTGGGAGATTTTCTCCGTTTGATATTACATGGAGCTGTAAGGTCTCCTGTGGACCAGTGTCCTGAGGTTGGCTCTGCCACCTGAGAGGCGCAGCACTGACTCCTGGTTGGAGCACCAAGAGACTTTCATCCACATGGCTCAGAATAAAAGGGACCAAAAAGAGAAAGAAACAAAGACAGAGGATAAACGAAGACACAATTATGTCAAATAAAATAAAATAAAGTTATTAAAATAAAAAATAATTTTTAAGAAAATATTTTAAACGTAAAAATAAGAAAACAGACGGACAGAACCCTAGCACAAATGGTTAAAGCTAAGCTTTCCAGACAAAATCACAAACAGAAGCATACACATAGACACTCAAAAAAAGAGAAAAAGTGGGAATAAAATATAGCTTTGCTCCCAAAGGCCACTACCTCAATTTTCGGATGATTCATTGTGTACTCAGGTAATCCACAGATGCAGGTTACTTCAGGTTGAAAGTCGGGATTTCACCCGCTCTTCCTGAGGCTGCTGAGACACATTTCCCTTTCTCTTCTTTGTTCGCACAGCTCCCGGGCTTCAGCTTTGGATTTGGATCCTCCTGTTTGTGTAGGTCGCTTGAGGGCCTCTGTTCTTTCCTCAGACAGGACAGGGTTAAAGGAGAAGCTCATTGGCGGCTGTGTCTCACTCAGGCCGGGGGAGTGAGGAGTACGGAATAGGAGTCAGCCTCTAGCGGTATAGCGCATCGTGACTTTGCAGCAGCCTGAGGCGCACGGTGCATCCTCTCAGGGAAGTTGTCCCTGCATCACGGGACACTATCAGTGGCGGGCTGCAGAAGCCCCCTGGAGGGGCACTGTGGATAGTGGCCTGTCTTTGCTAACAGGGTTCTTGGTGGCGGCAGCAGCCGCCTTACGTCTCATGCCAGTCTCTGGGGTCCACGCTGATAGCCGCACCTCACGCCGATTTCTGCAGCTCCATTACGCGGCGCTCTTAATACCCTCTCCTCACGCACCAGGAAAGAAATTGGGAAGAAAAATTCTCTTGTCTCTTACGCAGTTGCAGGACTTTTCCAGGACTCCCTCTGAGCTAGACATGTTGCACTAGCACACTTCAGGCTATGTTTATGCCGCCAGCCCCAGTCCTCACCGTGGGATCCGGCTGAAACCGCAACCTCAGCCTCCAAACACTGCCTTCCGCGGCAGGTGAACAGTCAAGCCTCTCAGGCTGGTGAGTTCTGGTCAGCATCGCTCCTCTGTGCGGGAATCTGTCCACTTTGCCTTCCGCACCTCAGTTGCTGGGCTCTCCTCCGTGGCTCCGAAGCTTCCCCACTCCCTTGCACACACTGTCCACCTGCGAAGGGGCTTTCTAGTGTGTGGAAACCTTTCCTCTTTCACAGCTGCTTCCCACTGTTGCAAGTCCCATCCCTAGTCTCTTGTCTCCGTTATTTCGTTCCTCTTTTCCCCTACCCAGGTACGTGGGGAGTTTCTTGCCCTTTGGGAGGTGTGAGGATTCGGCCAGTGTTCGGTGGCTGTTCTATAGGAGCGGTTCTTCCTGCAGATTTATTTCTGATGAATCTGTGGGGAGGAAAGTGATCTCCGCATCTTACTCTTCCGTCATCTTCAAGTTCCTCCCCCATTGTTGTTTTGATCTGCATTTCTCTAATGATTAGTGATGTTGAGCATGGTTTCATGTGTTTTTTGGCAAATAGTATATATGCTTTGGAGAAATATATTTTTCGGTCTTCTGGCCTATTTTGGATTGGGTTGTTTGTTTTTCTGATGTTGAGTTGCATGAACTCAATGGAGATTAATCCTTTGTCAGTTGCTTCGTTTACAAATATTTTCTCCCATTCTGAGGGTTGTCTTTTCATCCTGATTTTCATTTCTTTTGCTTTGCAAAAGCTTTTCAGATTCACTAGGTCCCATTTGTTTCTTTCTGTTTTTATTTCCAGTTCTCTATGAGGGGGGTCCCAAAACGTCATTGTGTGATTTATGTCACAGAGTGTTCTGCCTTTATTTTCCTCTAAGAGTTTTAACGTGTCTGGCCTTACATTTAGGTCTGTAATCGATTTGAAGTTTATTTTTGTGTATGGAGTTAAGAAGTGTTGTAATTTCATTGTTTTACATGTAGCTGTGCAGTTTCCCCAGAACCATTATTGAAGAGGCTATCTTTTCTCCATTGTATACTCTTGCCTCCTTTATCAAATAGAAAGGAGTGTGGGTTTATCCGTGGCTTACTGTCCTGTTTCCTTGATGTACACTTCTGTTTGTGTGCCAGTAGCATACCATCTTTATTATTATAGATGTTTTTTATAGTCTGAAGTCAGGGAACCTGATTCCTCCAGCTCTGTTTTTGTTTCTCAAGATACCTTTGGCTCTTCAGGCTCTTTTGTGTTTCCACAGAAATGGTGAAATATTTTGTTCTAGTTCTGTGACAAATGCCATTGGTAGTTCGATAGGGATTGCAATGAACTGTAGATTGCTTTGTGTAGCATAGTCATTTTTGCAATGTTGTTTCTACCAGTCCAAAAACATGGTATATGTCTCCATCTCTTTGTGTCACCTTTAATTTCTTTCCTCAGTGTGTCATGGTTTTCCTCACACATGTATTTTGTCTCTTTGGTAAGTTTACACTCAAGTATGTTATTCTTTTTGTAGCAATGGTAAATGAGAGTGTTTCCTTAATTTCTCTTTCGGATTTTTCATCATTAGTGCATAGTAATGCAAGAGATTTTTGTGCATTAACTTTGTATCCTGTCACTGTCCCAAATTCATTGATTCGTTCTGGTAGTTTTCTGGTAGCGTCTTTAGGATTCTCTATGTATACTATCTAGTCATCTGAAAAAAGTGACAGTTTGACTTCTTCTCTTCCAACTTGGATGCTTTTAATTTCTTTTTCTTCTCTGAATGCTGTGGGTAAAACTTCCAAAACCTGCTTAAGTAATATTAGTAACAGATTGCAAACTTGTCTTTTTCCTGATCTTAAAGGAAATGGTTTCAGTATTTCACCTTTGAGAACAAAGTTGGCTGTGGGTCTGTCATATATGGCCTTTATTATGTTGAGGTACATTCACTCTATGTGTACTTTCTGGAGAGTGTTATCCTAAACTCTTTTTGAATGTTTCCAGAAGATTTTTCTCCATTTATTGAGATAATCGTAGGATTTTTCTCCTTCACTTTGTTAGTATGGTTTATCATCTGAATTGATTTGCATATATCGAAAAATCCTACCTTCGTTGGATAAAGCCCACTTGATCATGGTGTATTATCCGTTTAATGTGCTGTTGGATTCTACTTTCTAGTATTTTCTTTGAGATTCTGACATTTAAGGTCATCAGTGATATTGGCCTGTAGTGTTCAATTTTAGTTGAGAACCTGTCTGATTTTAGTATCAGAGTGATTGTGGCCTCGTTTAATGATTTTGGGAGTGTCCCTCACTCTGTTATATTTTGGAAGAGTCTGAGAACGATAGGTGTTAGCCCTTGTCAAAAGTTTTGATAGAAATCGCCTGTGAAGCCATCTGATATTGGGCTTTTGCTTGTTGGAAAATTTTAATCACAATTTCAATTTCAGTGCTTACGATTAGTCTGTTTATACTTTCTGTTTATCTTGGTTCAGTCTCAGAAGGTTGTGCTTTTCGAAGAATTTGTCCATTTCTTCCAGGTTGTCCATTTAATTGGCAAAAGATGTTTGTAGTAATCTCTCATGATCCTTTGTATTTCTGCAGGGTCAGTTGTTACTTCTCCTTTTTCTTTTCTAATTCTGTTGGTTTGGATCTTCTCCACTTCTTTTCTTAATAAATCTGGGTAATGGTGGATACATTATATGCATGCTCTTAAATATCTAGCTTTTAGGTTTACCGATCTTTGCTCTTGTTTTCTCCATTCTTTTTCATTTATTTCTGATCTGAACTTTCTTATTTCTTTCCTTCTGCTAATCCATTTTTGTTTGTTGGGTGTTTGTCCATTTTTCTCTAATGGCTTTAGGTGTAAGGCTAGGTTGTTTGTATGGGGGATTTCTTGTTCCTTGATGGAGGATTTTATTGCTATCAACTTCCCTGTTAGAACTGCTTTTGCTGCATACCATAGGTTGGGGTGGTCGTATTTTCATTGTCATTTTTTTCCAGGTATTTTGCGATTTCATCTTTGTTTTCTTCAGTGATTGCTTGATTATTTAACAGCGTTTTGTTTAGCTTCCATGTGTTTCTATTGTTTACAGTTCTTTTTTTCCTTTCATTGATATCTAGTTTCATGGCACTGTGGTGGGAAATTATACCTCATACTATTTCAGTTTTCTTAAATTGACTAAGGCTCTATGTGTGACCCAAGATATGTCATATCCTGGAGAATGTTCCATGAGCACTTGAGAAGAAACTGTTTTCTGGTGTTTTGCAAAGGAAAGTCATATACATATCAGTTAAGTCCCTCTTGTTCAATGTGTTATTTAAAGCCCACGTTTCCTTGTTTATTTTCATTTTGGGTGATCAGTCCATTGGTGAAAGAGGGGTGTTAATGTCCCCTACTATTTTTGTGTTACTCTCAGTTTCCCCTTTTAGGGCTGTTAGGATATATCTTATGTATTGAAGTGCTACTACGTTGGCTTCATAAGGATTTGCATTTGCTGTGTCATCTTCTTTGTTTGATTCCTTCATCAGTATGTAGTGTTCTTCTTGGTTTCCTGCAATAGTCTTTATCTTGAAGTCTATTTCGTCTGATATGAGAATTGGCACTCCAGGTTTCCTTTGATTTCCATGTTCTTGGAATGTCTTTTTCCATCCCCTCACTTTCAGTTTGTATGTGTCCCCGGATCTAAAGTGGGTCGCTCCTAGACATCGTATTTAACGGTCTTGTTTTTGTATCCCTTCGTCCACTCTATGTGCGTTGGTTGGAGCCTTGAATCCATTTACATTTAAGGTAATTATTCGTGTGTATGTTCCTGTTAGCATTTACTTAATTGTTTTTGGTTTGTTATTGGAGGTGTTTTATTTCCTTTGTGTTTCCTGCTTAGAGAAGTTCCTTTATCATTGGTGATATAGACGGTTTGGTGGTGCTGAATTCTCCTACCTTTGGTTTGTCTGTGAAGTTTTTACTTCCTCCCTCCAATCTGAATGAGAGTCTTGCTGAGTACAGTCACATTGGTGGTAGGTTTTTTTCCTTTAATCACTTGAAATATGTCCTGCCACTCCCTACTGTCTTGCAGAATTTCTGCTGAAAGATCAGCTGCTAACTTGATGGGGATTCCCAAATATGGAATTTCTTGCTTTTCCCTTGCTGCTTTTAATACCTTTTCTTTGTATTTCATTCTTGAGAGTTTGATGAATATGTGTCTTGGAGTGTTTCTCCTTGGATTTCTCCTGTTTGGGACTCTCTGAGCTTCCTGGACTTGATTAACTCTTTCCTTTCCCATATTAGAGAAGTTTTCAACTATAATCTTTCTGAATATTTTCTCAGTCCCTTTCTTTTTCTCTTCTTCTTCTGGGACCCGTCTGATTCGAATGTTGTTACATTTAATGTTGTTCCAGAGGTCTCTGAGACTGTCCTCAATCTTTTCAGTCTTATTTCTTCATACTGCTCTGCAGTAGTGAGTGAAACTATGTTATCTTCCAGGTCACTTATCCGTTCTTCTGCCAGAGTGTTTCTGCTATTGATCTCTTCTAGAGAATTTTTAATTTCATTTATTGTTTTCTTCATTATTGTTCGTTTGCCCTTCAGTTCTTCTAGGTCCTTGTGAAAAGTTTCTTGTATTTTCTCTATCCTATTTCCAAGATTTTGGATCATCTTTACTCTCATTATTCTGAATAATTGTTCAGGTAGACTGCCTATATCCTCTTCATTTGTTAGGTCTGGTGGGGTTTAAGTTGCTCCTTCATCTGCTGTGTGTTTTTCAGTCTCCTCTTTTTGCTTAATTCAGTGCTTGGGGGCTCCTTTTCACAGGCTGCAGCTTCATAGTTATCTTTGTTTTTGGTGTCTGTCCCAGGTGGCTAAGTTTGTTCAGTGGGTTGTGTAGGCTTCTTGGTGGAGGGGAGTTGTGCCTGTGTTCTGGTGGATGAAGCTGGATCTTGTCTTTCTGCTGGGCAGTTCCACGTCTGGTGGTGTGTGGTTGGGTGTCTGTGGCCTTACTGCGATTTTGGGCATCCTCTGTGATAATGGATGGGGCTGTGTTCCTGTCTTACTCGTTGTTTGGCATACGGTTTCCAGCACTGTAGCTTGCTGGTCATTGAGTGAAGGTGGATCTTGGCGTTGAGATGGAAATCTCTGGGAGATTTTCTCCGTTTGATATTACATGGAGCTGTAAGGTCTCCTGTGGACCAGTGTCCTGAGGTTGGCTCTGCCACCTGAGAGGCGCAGCACTGACTCCTGGTTGGAGCACCAAGAGACTTTCATCCACATGGCTCAGAATAAAAGGGACCAAAAAGAGAAAGAAACAAAGACAGAGGATAAACGAAGACACAATTATGTCAAATAAAATAAAATAAAGTTATTAAAATAAAAAATAATTTTTAAGAAAATATTTTAAACGTAAAAATAAGAAAACAGACGGACAGAACCCTAGCACAAATGGTTAAAGCTAAGCTTTCCAGACAAAATCACAAACAGAAGCATACACATAGACACTCAAAAAAAGAGAAAAAGTGGGAATAAAATATAGCTTTGCTCCCAAAGGCCACTACCTCAATTTTCGGATGATTCATTGTGTACTCAGGTAATCCACAGATGCAGGTTACTTCAGGTTGAAAGTCGGGATTTCACCCGCTCTTCCTGAGGCTGCTGAGACACATTTCCCTTTCTCTTCTTTGTTCGCACAGCTCCCGGGCTTCAGCTTTGGATTTGGATCCTCCTGTTTGTGTAGGTCGCTTGAGGGCCTCTGTTCTTTCCTCAGACAGGACAGGGTTAAAGGAGAAGCTCATTGGCGGCTGTGTCTCACTCAGGCCGGGGGAGTGAGGAGTACGGAATAGGAGTCAGCCTCTAGCGGTATAGCGCATCGTGACTTTGCAGCAGCCTGAGGCGCACGGTGCATCCTCTCAGGGAAGTTGTCCCTGCATCACGGGACACTATCAGTGGCGGGCTGCAGAAGCCCCCTGGAGGGGCACTGTGGATAGTGGCCTGTCTTTGCTAACAGGGTTCTTGGTGGCGGCAGCAGCCGCCTTACGTCTCATGCCAGTCTCTGGGGTCCACGCTGATAGCCGCACCTCACGCCGATTTCTGCAGCTCCATTACGCGGCGCTCTTAATACCCTCTCCTCACGCACCAGGAAAGAAATTGGGAAGAAAAATTCTCTTGTCTCTTACGCAGTTGCAGGACTTTTCCAGGACTCCCTCTGAGCTAGACATGTTGCACTAGCACACTTCAGGCTATGTTTATGCCGCCAGCCCCAGTCCTCACCGTGGGATCCGGCTGAAACCGCAACCTCAGCCTCCAAACACTGCCTTCCGCGGCAGGTGAACAGTCAAGCCTCTCAGGCTGGTGAGTTCTGGTCAGCATCGCTCCTCTGTGCGGGAATCTGTCCACTTTGCCTTCCGCACCTCAGTTGCTGGGCTCTCCTCCGTGGCTCCGAAGCTTCCCCACTCCCTTGCACACACTGTCCACCTGCGAAGGGGCTTTCTAGTGTGTGGAAACCTTTCCTCTTTCACAGCTGCTTCCCACTGTTGCAAGTCCCATCCCTAGTCTCTTGTCTCCGTTATTTCGTTCCTCTTTTCCCCTACCCAGGTACGTGGGGAGTTTCTTGCCCTTTGGGAGGTGTGAGGATTCGGCCAGTGTTCGGTGGCTGTTCTATAGGAGCGGTTCTTCCTGCAGATTTATTTCTGATGAATCTGTGGGGAGGAAAGTGATCTCCGCATCTTACTCTTCCGTCATCTTCAAGTTCCTCCCCCATTGTTGTTTTGATCTGCATTTCTCTAATGATTAGTGATGTTGAGCATGGTTTCATGTGTTTTTTGGCAAATAGTATATATGCTTTGGAGAAATATATTTTTCGGTCTTCTGGCCTATTTTGGATTGGGTTGTTTGTTTTTCTGATGTTGAGTTGCATGAACTCAATGGAGATTAATCCTTTGTCAGTTGCTTCGTTTACAAATATTTTCTCCCATTCTGAGGGTTGTCTTTTCATCCTGATTTTCATTTCTTTTGCTTTGCAAAAGCTTTTCAGATTCACTAGGTCCCATTTGTTTCTTTCTGTTTTTATTTCCAGTTCTCTATGAGGGGGGTCCCAAAACGTCATTGTGTGATTTATGTCACAGAGTGTTCTGCCTTTATTTTCCTCTAAGAGTTTTAACGTGTCTGGCCTTACATTTAGGTCTGTAATCGATTTGAAGTTTATTTTTGTGTATGGAGTTAAGAAGTGTTGTAATTTCATTGTTTTACATGTAGCTGTGCAGTTTCCCCAGAACCATTATTGAAGAGGCTATCTTTTCTCCATTGTATACTCTTGCCTCCTTTATCAAATAGAAAGGAGTGTGGGTTTATCCGTGGCTTACTGTCCTGTTTCCTTGATGTACACTTCTGTTTGTGTGCCAGTAGCATACCATCTTTATTATTATAGATGTTTTTTATAGTCTGAAGTCAGGGAACCTGATTCCTCCAGCTCTGTTTTTGTTTCTCAAGATACCTTTGGCTCTTCAGGCTCTTTTGTGTTTCCACAGAAATGGTGAAATATTTTGTTCTAGTTCTGTGACAAATGCCATTGGTAGTTCGATAGGGATTGCAATGAACTGTAGATTGCTTTGTGTAGCATAGTCATTTTTGCAATGTTGTTTCTACCAGTCCAAAAACATGGTATATGTCTCCATCTCTTTGTGTCACCTTTAATTTCTTTCCTCAGTGTGTCATGGTTTTCCTCACACATGTATTTTGTCTCTTTGGTAAGTTTACACTCAAGTATGTTATTCTTTTTGTAGCAATGGTAAATGAGAGTGTTTCCTTAATTTCTCTTTCGGATTTTTCATCATTAGTGCATAGTAATGCAAGAGATTTTTGTGCATTAACTTTGTATCCTGTCACTGTCCCAAATTCATTGATTCGTTCTGGTAGTTTTCTGGTAGCGTCTTTAGAATTCTCTATGTATACTATCTAGTCATCTGAAAAAAGTGACAGTTTGACTTCTTCTCTTCCAACTTGGATGCTTCTAATTTCTTTTTCTTCTCTGAATGCTGTGGGTAAAACTTCCAAAACCTGCTTAAGTAATATTAGTAACAGTTTGCAAACTTGTCTTTTTCCTGATCTTAAAGGAAATGGTTTCAGTATTTCACCTTTGAGAACAAAGTTGGCTGTGGGTCTGTCATATATGGCCTTTATTATGTTGAGGTACATTCACTCTATGTGTACTTTCTGGAGAGTGTTATCCTAAACTCTTTTTGAATGTTTCCAGAAGATTTTTCTCCATTTATTGAGATAATCGTAGGAATTTTCTTCTTCACTTTGTTAGTATCGTGTATCATCTGGATTGATTTGCATATATCGAAAAATCCTACCTTCGTTGGATAAAGCCCACTTGATCATGGTGTATTATCCCTTTAATGTGCTGTTGGATTCTACTTTCTAGTATTTTCTTTGAGATTCTGACATTTAAGGTCATCAGTGATATTGGCCTGTAGTGTTCAATTTTAGTTGAGAACCTGTCTGATTTTAGTATCAGAGTGATTGTGGCCTCGTTTAATGATTTTGGGAGTGTCCCTCACTCTGTTATATTTTGGAAGAGTCTGAGAACGATAGGTGTTAGCCCTTGTCAAAAGTTTTGATAGAAATCGCCTGTGAAGCCATCTGATATTGGGCTTTTGCTTGTTGGAAAATTTTAATCACAATTTCAATTTCAGTGCTTACGATTAGTCTGTTTATACTTTCTGTTTATCTTGGTTCAGTCTCAGAAGGTTGTGCTTTTCGAAGAATTTGTCCATTTCTTCCAGGTTGTCCATTTAATTGGCAAAAGATGTTTGTAGTAATCTCCCATGATCCTTTGTATTTCTGCAGGGTCAGTTGTTACTTCTCCTTTTTCTTTTCTAATTCTGTTGGTTTGGATCTTCTCCACTTCTTTTCTTAATAAATCTGGCTAATGGTGGATACATTATATGCATGCTCTTAAATATCTAGCTTTTAGGTTTACCGATCTTTGCTCTTGTTTTCTCCATTCTTTTTCATTTATTTCTGATCTGAACTTTCTTATTTCTTTCCTTCTGCTAATCCATTTTTGTTTGTTGGGTGTTTGTCCATTTATCTCTAATGGCTGTAGGTGTAAGGCTAGGTTGTTTATATGGGGGATTTCTTGTTCCTTGATGGAGGATTTTATTGCTATCAACTTCCCTGTTAGAACTGCTTTTGCTGCATACCATAGGTTGGGGTGGTCGTATTTTCATTGTCATTTTTTTCCAGGTATTTTGCGATTTCATCTTTGTTTTCTTCAGTGATTGCTTGATTATTTAACAGCGTTTTGTTTAGCTTCCATGTGTTTCTATTTTTTACAGTTCTTTTTTTCCTTTCATTGATATCTAGTTTCATGGCACTGTGGTAGGAAATTATACCTCATACTATTTCAGTTTTCTTAAATTGACTAAGGCTCTATGTGTGACCCAAGATATGACATATCCTGGAGAATGTTCCATGAGCACTTGAGAAGAAACTGTTTTCTGGTGTTTTGCAAAGGAAAGTCATATACATATCAGTTAAGTCCCTCTTGTTCAATGTGTCATTTAAAGCCCACGTTTCCTTGTTTATTTTCATTTTGGGTGATCAGTCCATTGGTGAAAGAGGGGTGTTAATGTCCCCTACTATATTTGTGTTACTCTCAGTTTCCCCTTTTAGGGCTGTTAGGATATATCTTATGTATTGAAGTGCTACTACGTTGGCTTCATAAGGATTTGCATTTGCTGTGTCATCTTCTTTGTTTGATTCCTTCATCAGTATGTAGTGTTCTTCTTGGTTTCCTGCAATAGTCTTTATCTTGAAGTCTATTTCGTCTGATATGAGAATTGGCACTCCAGGTTTCCTTTGATTTCCATGTTCTTGGAATGTCTTTTTCCATCCCCTCACTTTCAGTTTGTATGTGTCCCCGGATCTAAAGTGGGTCGCTCCTAGACATCGTATTTAACGGTCTTGTTTTTGTATCCCTTCGTCCACCATATGTGCGTTGGTTGGAGCCTTGAATCCATTTACATTTAAGGTAATTATTCGTGTGTATGTTCCTGTTAGCATTTACTTAATTGTTTTTGGTTTGTTATTGGAGGTGTTTTATTTCCTTTGTGTTTCCTGCTTAGAGAAGTTCCTTTATCATTGGTGATATAGACGGTTTGGTGGTGCTGAATTCTCCTACCTTTGGTTTGTCTGTGAAGTTTTTACTTCCTCCCTCCAATCTGAATGAGAGTCTTGCTGAGTACAGTCACATTGGTGGTAGGTTTTTTTCCTTTAATCACTTGAAATATGTCCTGCCACTCCCTACTGTCTTGCAGAATTTCTGCTGAAAGATCAGCTGCTAACTTGATGGGGATTCCCAAATATGGAATTTCTTGCTTTTCCCTTGCTGCTTTTAATACCTTTTCTTTGTATTTCATTCTTGAGAGTTTGATGAATATGTGTCTTGGAGTGTTTCTCCTTGGATTTCTCCTGTTTGGGACTCTCTGAGCTTCCTGGACTTGATTAACTCTTTCCTTTCCCATATTAGAGAAGTTTTCAACTATAATCTTTCTGAATATTTTCTCAGTCCCTTTCTTTTTCTCTTCTTCTCCTGGGACCCGTCTGATTCGAATGTTGTTACATTTAATGTTGTTCCAGAGGTCTCTGAGACTGTCCTCAATCTTTTCAGTCTTATTTCTTCATACTGCTCTGCAGTAGTGAGTTAAACTATGTTATCTTCCAGGTCACTTATCCGTTCTTCTGCCAGAGTGTTTCTGCTATTGATCTCTTCTAGAGAATTTTTAATTTCATTTATTGTTTTCTTCATTATTGTTCGTTTGCCCTTCAGTTCTTCTAGGTCCTTGTGAAAAGTTTCTTGTATTTTCTCTATCCTATTTCCAAGATTTTGGATCATCTTTACTCTCATTATTCTGAATAATTGTTCAGGTAGACTGCCTATATCCTCTTCATTTGTTAGGTCTGGTGGGGTTTAAGTTGCTCCTTCATCTGCTGTGTGTTTTTCAGTCTCCTCTTTTTGCTTAATTCAGTGCTTGGGGGCTCCTTTTCACAGGCTGCAGCTTCATAGTTATCTTTGTTTTTGGTGTCTGTCCCAGGTGGCTAAGTTTGTTCAGTGGGTTGTGTAGGCTTCTTGGTGGAGGGGAGTTGTGCCTGTGTTCTGGTGGATGAAGCTGGATCTTGTCTTTCTGCTGGGCAGTTCCACGTCTGGTGGTGTGTGGTTGGGTGTCTGTGGCCTTACTGCGATTTTGGGCATCCTCTGTGATAATGGATGGGGCTGTGTTCCTGTCTTACTCGTTGTTTGGCATACGGTTTCCAGCACTGTCGCTTGCTGGTCATTGAGTGAAGGTGGATCTTGGCGTTGAGATGGAAATCTCTGGGAGATTTTCTCCGTTTGATATTACATGGAGCTGTAAGGTCTCCTGTGGACCAGTGTCCTGAGGTTGGCTCTGCCACCTGAGAGGCGCAGCACTGACTCCTGGTTGGAGCACCAAGAGACTTTCATCCACATGGCTCAGAATAAAAGGGACCAAAAAGAGAAAGAAACAAAGACAGAGGATAAACGAAGACACAATTATGTCAAATAAAATAAAATAAAGTTATTAAAATAAAAAATAATTTTTAAGAAAATATTTTAAACGTAAAAATAAGAAAACAGACGGACAGAACCCTAGCACAAATGGTTAAAGCTAAGCTTTCCAGACAAAATCACAAACAGAAGCATACACATAGACACTCAAAAAAAGAGAAAAAGTGGGAATAAAATATAGCTTTGCTCCCAAAGGCCACTACCTCAATTTTCGGATGATTCATTGTGTACTCAGGTAATCCACAGATGCAGGTTACTTCAGGTTGAAAGTAGGGATTTCACCCGCTCTTCCTGAGGCTGCTGAGACACATTTCCCTTTCTCTTCTTTGTTGACACAGCTCCCGGGCTGCAGGTTTGGATTTGGATCCACCTCTTTGTGTAGGTCGCTTGAGGGCCTCTGTTCTTTCCTCAGACAGGACAGGGTTAAAGGAGAAGCTCATTGGCGTCTGTGTCTCAATCAGGCCGGGTGAGTGAGGAGTACGGAATAGGAGTCAGCCTGTAGCGGTATAGCGCATCGTGACTTTGCAGCAGCCTGAGGTGCACGGTGCATCCTCTCAGGGAAGTTGTCCCTGCATCACGGGACACTATCAGTGGCGGGCTGCAGAAGCCCCCTGGAGGGGCACTGTGGATAGTGGCCTGTCTTTGCTAACAGGGTTCTTGGTGGCGGCAGCAGCCGCCTTACGTCTCATGCCAGTCTCTGGGGTCCACGCTGATAGCCGCACCTCACGCCGATTTCTGCAGCTCCATTACGCGGCGCTCTTAATACCCTCTCCTCACGCACCAGGAAAGAAATTGGGAAGAAAAATTCTCTTGTCTCTTACGCAGTTGCAGGACTTTTCCAGGACTCCCTCTGAGCTAGACATGTTGCACTAGCACACTTCAGGCTATGTTTATGCCGCCAGCCCCAGTCCTCACCGTGGGATCCGGCTGAAACCGCAGCCTCAGCCTCCAACCCCTGCCTTCCGCGGCAGGTGAACATTCAAGCCTCTCAGGCTGGTGAGTTCTGTTCGGCATCGCTCCTCTGTGCGGGAATCTGTCCACTTTGCCTTCCGCACCTCAGTTGCTGGGCTCTCCTCCGTGGCTCCGAAGCTTCCCCACTCCCTTGCACACACTGTCCACCTGCGAAGGGGCTTTCTAGTGTGTGGAAACCTTTCCTCTTTCACAGCTGCTTCCCACTGTTGCAAGTCCCATCCCTAGTCTCTTGTCTCCGTTATTTCGTTCCTCTTTTCCCCTACCCAGGTACGTGGGGAGTTTCTTGCCCTTTGGGAGGTGTGAGGATTCGGCCAGTGTTCGGTGGCTGTTCTATAGGAGCGGTTCTTCCTGCAGATTTATTTCTGATCAATCTGTGGGGAGGAAAGTGATCTCCGCATCTTACTCTTCCGTCATCTTCAAGTTCCTCCCCCATTGTTGTTTTGATCTGCATTTCTCTAATGATTAGTGATGTTGAGCATGGTTTCATGTGTTTTTTGGCAAATAGTATATATGCTTTGGAGAAATATATTTTTCGGTCTTCTGGCCTATTTTGGATTGGGTTGTTTGTTTTTCTGATGTTGAGTTGCATGAGCTCAATGGAGATTAATCCTTTGTCAGTTGCTTCGTTTACAAATATTTTCTCCCATTCTGAGGGTTGTCTTTTCATCCTGATTTTCATTTCTTTTGCTTTGCAAAAGCTTTTCAGATTCACTAGGTCCCATTTGTTTCTTTCTGTTTTTATTTCCAGTTCTCTATGAGGGGGGTCCCAAAACGTCATTGTGTGATTTATGTCACAGAGTGTTCTGCCTTTATTTTCCTCTAAGAGTTTTAACGTGTCTGGCCTTACATTTAGGTCTGTAATCGATTTGAAGTTTATTTTTGTGTATGGAGTTAAGAAGTGTTGTAATTTCATTGTTTTACATGTAGCTGTGCAGTTTCCCCAGAACCATTATTGAAGAGGCTATCTTTTCTCCATTGTATACTCTTGCCTCCTTTATCAAATAGAAAGGAGTGTGGGTTTATCCGTGGCTTACTGTCCTGTTTCATTGATGTACACTTCTGTTTGTGTGCCAGTAGCATACCATCTTTATTATTATAGATTTTTTTATAGTCTGAAGTCAGGGAACCTGATTCCTCCAGCTCTGTTTTTCTTTCTCAAGATACCTTTGGCTCTTCAGGCTCTTTTGTGTTTCCACACAAATGGTGAAATATTTTGTTCTAGTTCTGTGACAAATGCCATTGGTAGTTCGATAGGGATTCCAATGAACTGTAGATTGCTTTGTGTAGCATAGTCATTTTTGCAATGTTGTTTCTACCAGTCCAAAAACATGGTATATGTCTCCATCTCTTTGTGCCACCTTTAATTTCTTTCCTCAGTGTGTCATGGTTTTCCTCACACATGTATTTTGTCTCTTTGGTAAGTTTACACTCAAGTATGTTATTCTTTTTGTAGCAATGGTAAATGAGAGTGTTTCCTTAATTTCTCTTTCGGATTTTTCATCATTAGTGCATAGTAATGCAAGAGATTTTTGTGCATTAACTTTGTATCCTGTCACTGTCCCAAATTCATTGATTCGTTCTGGTAGTTTTCTGGTAGCGTCTTTAGGATTCTCTATGTATACTATCTAGTCATCTGAAAAAAGTGACAGTTTGACTTCTTCTCTTCCATCTTGGATGCTTTTAATTTCTTTTTCTTCTCTGAATGCTGTGGGTAAAACTTCCAAAACCTGCTTAAGTAATATTAGTAACAGATTGCAAACTTGTCTTTTTCCTGATCTTAAAGGAAATGGTTTCAGTATTTCACCTTTGAGAACAAAGTTGGCTGTGGGTCTGTCATATATGGCCCTTATTATGTTGAGGTACATTCACTCTATGTGTACTTTCTGGAGAGTGTTATCCTAAACTCTTTTTGAATGTTTCCAGAAGATTTTTCTCCATTTATTGAGATAATCGTAGGAATTTTCTTCTTCACTTTGTTAGTATCGTGTATCATCTGGATTGATTTGCATATATCGAAAAATCCTACCTTCGTTGGATAAAGCCCACTTGATCATGGTGTATTATCCCTTTAATGTGCTGTTGGATTCTACTTTCTAGTATTTTCTTTGAGATTCTGACATTTAAGGTCATCAGTGATATTGGCCTGTAGTGTTCAATTTTAGTTGAGAACCTGTCTGATTTTAGTATCAGAGTGATTGTGGCCTCGTTTAATGATTTTGGGAGTGTCCCTCACTCTGTTATATTTTGGAAGAGTCTGAGAACGATAGGTGTTAGCCCTTGTCAAAAGTTTTGATAGAAATCGCCTGTGAAGCCATCTGATATTGGGCTTTTGCTTGTTGGAAAATTTTAATCACAATTTCAATTTCAGTGCTTACGATTAGTCTGTTTATACTTTCTGTTTATCTTGGTTCAGTCTCAGAAGGTTGTGCTTTTCGAAGAATTTGTCCATTTCTTCCAGGTTGTCCATTTAATTGGCAAAAGATGTTTGTAGTAATCTCCCATGATCCTTTGTATTTCTGCAGGGTCAGTTGTTACTTCTCCTTTTTCTTTTCTAATTCTGTTGGTTTGGATCTTCTCCACTTCTTTTCTTAATAAATCTGGCTAATGGTGGATACATTATATGCATGCTCTTAAATATCTAGCTTTTAGGTTTACCGATCTTTGCTCTTGTTTTCTCCATTCTTTTTCATTTATTTCTGATCTGAACTTTCTTATTTCTTTCCTTCTGCTAATCCATTTTTGTTTGTTGGGTGTTTGTCCATTTATCTCTAATGGCTGTAGGTGTAAGGCTAGGTTGTTTATATGGGGGATTTCTTGTTCCTTGATGGAGGATTTTATTGCTATCAACTTCCCTGTTAGAACTGCTTTTGCTGCATACCATAGGTTGGGGTGGTCGTATTTTCATTGTCATTTTTTTCCAGGTATTTTGCGATTTCATCTTTGTTTTCTTCAGTGATTGCTTGATTATTTAACAGCGTTTTGTTTAGCTTCCATGTGTTTCTATTTTTTACAGTTCTTTTTTTCCTTTCATTGATATCTAGTTTCATGGCACTGTGGTAGGAAATTATACCTCATACTATTTCAGTTTTCTTAAATTGACTAAGGCTCTATGTGTGACCCAAGATATGACATATCCTGGAGAATGTTCCATGAGCACTTGAGAAGAAACTGTTTTCTGGTGTTTTGCAAAGGAAAGTCATATACATATCAGTTAAGTCCCTCTTGTTCAATGTGTCATTTAAAGCCCACGTTTCCTTGTTTATTTTCATTTTGGGTGATCAGTCCATTGGTGAAAGAGGGGTGTTAATGTCCCCTACTATATTTGTGTTACTCTCAGTTTCCCCTTTTAGGGCTGTTAGGATATATCTTATGTATTGAAGTGCTACTACGTTGGCTTCATAAGGATTTGCATTTGCTGTGTCATCTTCTTTGTTTGATTCCTTCATCAGTATGTAGTGTTCTTCTTGGTTTCCTGCAATAGTCTTTATCTTGAAGTCTATTTCGTCTGATATGAGAATTGGCACTCCAGGTTTCCTTTGATTTCCATGTTCTTGGAATGTCTTTTTCCATCCCCTCACTTTCAGTTTGTATGTGTCCCCGGATCTAAAGTGGGTCGCTCCTAGACATCGTATTTAACGGTCTTGTTTTTGTATCCCTTCGTCCACCATATGTGCGTTGGTTGGAGCCTTGAATCCATTTACATTTAAGGTAATTATTCGTGTGTATGTTCCTGTTAGCATTTACTTAATTGTTTTTGGTTTGTTATTGGAGGTGTTTTATTTCCTTTGTGTTTCCTGCTTAGAGAAGTTCCTTTATCATTGGTGATATAGACGGTTTGGTGGTGCTGAATTCTCCTACCTTTGGTTTGTCTGTGAAGTTTTTACTTCCTCCCTCCAATCTGAATGAGAGTCTTGCTGAGTACAGTCACATTGGTGGTAGGTTTTTTTCCTTTAATCACTTGAAATATGTCCTGCCACTCCCTACTGTCTTGCAGAATTTCTGCTGAAAGATCAGCTGCTAACTTGATGGGGATTCCCAAATATGGAATTTCTTGCTTTTCCCTTGCTGCTTTTAATACCTTTTCTTTGTATTTCATTCTTGAGAGTTTGATGAATATGTGTCTTGGAGTGTTTCTCCTTGGATTTCTCCTGTTTGGGACTCTCTGAGCTTCCTGGACTTGATTAACTCTTTCCTTTCCCATATTAGAGAAGTTTTCAACTATAATCTTTCTGAATATTTTCTCAGTCCCTTTCTTTTTCTCTTCTTCTCCTGGGACCCGTCTGATTCGAATGTTGTTACATTTAATGTTGTTCCAGAGGTCTCTGAGACTGTCCTCAATCTTTTCAGTCTTATTTCTTCATACTGCTCTGCAGTAGTGAGTTAAACTATGTTATCTTCCAGGTCACTTATCCGTTCTTCTGCCAGAGTGTTTCTGCTATTGATCTCTTCTAGAGAATTTTTAATTTCATTTATTGTTTTCTTCATTATTGTTCGTTTGCCCTTCAGTTCTTCTAGGTCCTTGTGAAAAGTTTCTTGTATTTTCTCTATCCTATTTCCAAGATTTTGGATCATCTTTACTCTCATTATTCTGAATAATTGTTCAGGTAGACTGCCTATATCCTCTTCATTTGTTAGGTCTGGTGGGGTTTAAGTTGCTCCTTCATCTGCTGTGTGTTTTTCAGTCTCCTCTTTTTGCTTAATTCAGTGCTTGGGGGCTCCTTTTCACAGGCTGCAGCTTCATAGTTATCTTTGTTTTTGGTGTCTGTCCCAGGTGGCTAAGTTTGTTCAGTGGGTTGTGTAGGCTTCTTGGTGGAGGGGAGTTGTGCCTGTGTTCTGGTGGATGAAGCTGGATCTTGTCTTTCTGCTGGGCAGTTCCACGTCTGGTGGTGTGTGGTTGGGTGTCTGTGGCCTTACTGCGATTTTGGGCATCCTCTGTGATAATGGATGGGGCTGTGTTCCTGTCTTACTCGTTGTTTGGCATACGGTTTCCAGCACTGTCGCTTGCTGGTCATTGAGTGAAGGTGGATCTTGGCGTTGAGATGGAAATCTCTGGGAGATTTTCTCCGTTTGATATTACATGGAGCTGTAAGGTCTCCTGTGGACCAGTGTCCTGAGGTTGGCTCTGCCACCTGAGAGGCGCAGCACTGACTCCTGGTTGGAGCACCAAGAGACTTTCATCCACATGGCTCAGAATAAAAGGGACCAAAAAGAGAAAGAAACAAAGACAGAGGATAAACGAAGACACAATTATGTCAAATAAAATAAAATAAAGTTATTAAAATAAAAAATAATTTTTAAGAAAATATTTTAAACGTAAAAATAAGAAAACAGACGGACAGAACCCTAGCACAAATGGTTAAAGCTAAGCTTTCCAGACAAAATCACAAACAGAAGCATACACATAGACACTCAAAAAAAGAGAAAAAGTGGGAATAAAATATAGCTTTGCTCCCAAAGGCCACTACCTCAATTTTCGGATGATTCATTGTGTACTCAGGTAATCCACAGATGCAGGTTACTTCAGGTTGAAAGTAGGGATTTCACCCGCTCTTCCTGAGGCTGCTGAGACACATTTCCCTTTCTCTTCTTTGTTGACACAGCTCCCGGGCTGCAGGTTTGGATTTGGATCCACCTCTTTGTGTAGGTCGCTTGAGGGCCTCTGTTCTTTCCTCAGACAGGACAGGGTTAAAGGAGAAGCTCATTGGCGTCTGTGTCTCAATCAGGCCGGGTGAGTGAGGAGTACGGAATAGGAGTCAGCCTGTAGCGGTATAGCGCATCGTGACTTTGCAGCAGCCTGAGGTGCACGGTGCATCCTCTCAGGGAAGTTGTCCCTGCATCACGGGACACTATCAGTGGCGGGCTGCAGAAGCCCCCTGGAGGGGCACTGTGGATAGTGGCCTGTCTTTGCTAACAGGGTTCTTGGTGGCGGCAGCAGCCGCCTTACGTCTCATGCCAGTCTCTGGGGTCCACGCTGATAGCCGCACCTCACGCCGATTTCTGCAGCTCCATTACGCGGCGCTCTTAATACCCTCTCCTCACGCACCAGGAAAGAAATTGGGAAGAAAAATTCTCTTGTCTCTTACGCAGTTGCAGGACTTTTCCAGGACTCCCTCTGAGCTAGACATGTTGCACTAGCACACTTCAGGCTATGTTTATGCCGCCAGCCCCAGTCCTCACCGTGGGATCCGGCTGAAACCGCAGCCTCAGCCTCCAACCCCTGCCTTCCGCGGCAGGTGAACATTCAAGCCTCTCAGGCTGGTGAGTTCTGTTCGGCATCGCTCCTCTGTGCGGGAATCTGTCCACTTTGCCTTCCGCACCTCAGTTGCTGGGCTCTCCTCCGTGGCTCCGAAGCTTCCCCACTCCCTTGCACACACTGTCCACCTGCGAAGGGGCTTTCTAGTGTGTGGAAACCTTTCCTCTTTCACAGCTGCTTCCCACTGTTGCAAGTCCCATCCCTAGTCTCTTGTCTCCGTTATTTCGTTCCTCTTTTCCCCTACCCAGGTACGTGGGGAGTTTCTTGCCCTTTGGGAGGTGTGAGGATTCGGCCAGTGTTCGGTGGCTGTTCTATAGGAGCGGTTCTTCCTGCAGATTTATTTCTGATCAATCTGTGGGGAGGAAAGTGATCTCCGCATCTTACTCTTCCGTCATCTTCAAGTTCCTCCCCCATTGTTGTTTTGATCTGCATTTCTCTAATGATTAGTGATGTTGAGCATGGTTTCATGTGTTTTTTGGCAAATAGTATATATGCTTTGGAGAAATATATTTTTCGGTCTTCTGGCCTATTTTGGATTGGGTTGTTTGTTTTTCTGATGTTGAGTTGCATGAGCTCAATGGAGATTAATCCTTTGTCAGTTGCTTCGTTTACAAATATTTTCTCCCATTCTGAGGGTTGTCTTTTCATCCTGATTTTCATTTCTTTTGCTTTGCAAAAGCTTTTCAGATTCACTAGGTCCCATTTGTTTCTTTCTGTTTTTATTTCCAGTTCTCTATGAGGGGGGTCCCAAAACGTCATTGTGTGATTTATGTCACAGAGTGTTCTGCCTTTATTTTCCTCTAAGAGTTTTAACGTGTCTGGCCTTACATTTAGGTCTGTAATCGATTTGAAGTTTATTTTTGTGTATGGAGTTAAGAAGTGTTGTAATTTCATTGTTTTACATGTAGCTGTGCAGTTTCCCCAGAACCATTATTGAAGAGGCTATCTTTTCTCCATTGTATACTCTTGCCTCCTTTATCAAATAGAAAGGAGTGTGGGTTTATCCGTGGCTTACTGTCCTGTTTCATTGATGTACACTTCTGTTTGTGTGCCAGTAGCATACCATCTTTATTATTATAGATTTTTTTATAGTCTGAAGTCAGGGAACCTGATTCCTCCAGCTCTGTTTTTCTTTCTCAAGATACCTTTGGCTCTTCAGGCTCTTTTGTGTTTCCACACAAATGGTGAAATATTTTGTTCTAGTTCTGTGACAAATGCCATTGGTAGTTCGATAGGGATTCCAATGAACTGTAGATTGCTTTGTGTAGCATAGTCATTTTTGCAATGTTGTTTCTACCAGTCCAAAAACATGGTATATGTCTCCATCTCTTTGTGCCACCTTTAATTTCTTTCCTCAGTGTGTCATGGTTTTCCTCACACATGTATTTTGTCTCTTTGGTAAGTTTACACTCAAGTATGTTATTCTTTTTGTAGCAATGGTAAATGAGAGTGTTTCCTTAATTTCTCTTTCGGATTTTTCATCATTAGTGCATAGTAATGCAAGAGATTTTTGTGCATTAACTTTGTATCCTGTCACTGTCCCAAATTCATTGATTCGTTCTGGTAGTTTTCTGGTAGCGTCTTTAGGATTCTCTATGTATACTATCTAGTCATCTGAAAAAAGTGACAGTTTGACTTCTTCTCTTCCATCTTGGATGCTTTTAATTTCTTTTTCTTCTCTGAATGCTGTGGGTAAAACTTCCAAAACCTGCTTAAGTAATATTAGTAACAGATTGCAAACTTGTCTTTTTCCTGATCTTAAAGGAAATGGTTTCAGTATTTCACCTTTGAGAACAAAGTTGGCTGTGGGTCTGTCATATATGGCCCTTATTATGTTGAGGTACATTCACTCTATGTGTACTTTCTGGAGAGTGTTATCCTAAACTCTTTTTGAATGTTTCCAGAAGATTTTTCTCCATTTATTGAGATAATCGTAGGATTTTTCTCCTTCACTTTGTTAGTATGGTTTATCATCTGAATTGATTTGCATATATCGAAAAATCCTACCTTCGTTGGATAAAGCCCACTTGATCATGGTGTATTATCCCTTTAATGTGCTGTTGGATTCTACTTTCTAGTATTTTCTTTGAGATTCTGACATTTAAGGTCATCAGTGATATTGGCCTGTAGTGTTCAATTTTAGTTGAGAACCTGTCTGATTTTAGTATCAGAGTGATTGTGGCCTCGTTTAATGATTTTGGGAGTGTCCCTCACTCTGTTATATTTTGGAAGAGTCTGAGAACGATAGGTGTTAGCCCTTGTCAAAAGTTTTGATAGAAATCGCCTGTGAAGCCATCTGATATTGGGCTTTTGCTTGTTGGAAAATTTTAATCACAATTTCAATTTCAGTGCTTACGATTAGTCTGTTTATACTTTCTGTTTATCTTGGTTCAGTCTCAGAAGGTTGTGCTTTTCGAAGAATTTGTCCATTTCTTCCAGGTTGTCCATTTAATTGGCAAAAGATGTTTGTAGTAATCTCTCATGATCCTTTGTATTTCTGCAGGGTCAGTTGTCACTTCTCCTTTTTCTTTTCTAATTCTGTTGGTTTGGATCTTCTCCACTTCTTTTCTTAATAAATCTGGCTAATGGTGGATACATTATATGCATGCTCTTAAATATCTAGCTTTTAGGTTTACCGATCTTTGCTCTTGTTTTCTCCATTCTTTTTCATTTATTTCTGATCTGAACTTTCTTATTTCTTTCCTTCTGCTAATCCATTTTTGTTTGTTGGGTGTTTGTCCATTTTTCTCTAATGGCTTTAGGTGTAAGGCTAGGTTGTTTATATGGGGGATTTCTTGTTCCTTGATGGAGGATTTTATTGCTATCAACTTCCCTGTTAGAACTGCTTTTGCTGCATACCATAGGTTGGGGTGGTCGTATTTTCATTGTCATTTTTTTCCAGGTATTTTGCGATTTCATCTTTGTTTTCTTCAGTGATTGCTTGATTATTTAACAGCGTTTTGTTTAGCTTCCATGTGTTTCTATTGTTTACAGTTCTTTTTTTCCTTTCATTGATATCTAGTTTCATGGCACTGTGGTGGGAAATTATACCTCATACTATTTCAGTTTTCTTAAATTGACTAAGGCTCTATGTGTGACCCAAGATATGTCATATCCTGGAGAATGTTCCATGAGCACTTGAGAAGAAACTGTTTTCTGGTGTTTTGCAAAGGAAAGTCATATACATATCAGTTAAGTCCCTCTTGTTCAATGTGTCATTTAAAGCCCACGTTTCCTTGTTTATTTTCATTTTGGGTGATCAGTCCATTGGTGAAAGAGGGGTGTTAATGTCCCCTACTATTTTTGTGTTACTCTCAGTTTCCCCTTTTAGGGCTGTTAGGATATATCTTATGTATTGAAGTGCTACTACGTTGGCTTCATAAGGATTTGCATTTGCTGTGTCATCTTCTTTGTTTGATTCCTTCATCAGTATGTAGTGTTCTTCTTGGTTTCCTGCAATAGTCTTTATCTTGAAGTCTATTTCGTCTGATATGAGAATTGGCACTCCAGGTTTCCTTTGATTTCCATGTTCTTGGAATGTCTTTTTCCATCCCCTCACTTTCAGTTTGTATGTGTCCCCGGATCTAAAGTGGGTCGCTCCTAGACATCGTATTTAACGGTCTTGTTTTTGTATCCCTTCGTCCACCATATGTGCGTTGGTTGGAGCCTTGAATCCATTTACATTTAAGGTAATTATTCGTGTGTATGTTCCTGTTAGCATTTACTTAATTGTTTTTGGTTTGTTATTGGAGGTGTTTTATTTCCTTTGTGTTTCCTGCTTAGAGAAGTTCCTTTATCATTGGTGATATAGACGGTTTGGTGGTGCTGAATTCTCCTACCTTTGGTTTGTCTGTGAAGTTTTTACTTCCTCCCTCCAATCTGAATGAGAGTCTTGCTGAGTACAGTCACATTGGTGGTAGGTTTTTTTCCTTTAATCACTTGAAATATGTCCTGCCACTCCCTACTGTCTTGCAGAATTTCTGCTGAAAGATCAGCTGCTAACTTGATGGGGATTCCCAAATATGGAATTTCTTGCTTTTCCCTTGCTGCTTTTAATACCTTTTCTTTGTATTTCATTCTTGAGAGTTTGATGAATATGTGTCTTGGAGTGTTTCTCCTTGGATTTCTCCTGTTTGGGACTCTCTGAGCTTCCTGGACTTGATTAACTCTTTCCTTTCCCATATTAGAGAAGTTTTCAACTATAATCTTTCTGAATATTTTCTCAGTCCCTTTCTTTTTCTCTTCTTCTTCTGGGACCGGTCTGATTCGAATGTTGTTACATTTAATGTTGTTCCAGAGGTCTCTGAGACTGTCCTCAATCTTTTCAGTCTTATTTCTTCATACTGCTCTGCAGTAGTGAGTTAAACTATGTTATCTTCCAGGTCACTTATCCGTTCTTCTGCCAGAGTGTTTCTGCTATTGATCTCTTCTAGAGAATTTTTAATTTCATTTATTGTTTTCTTCATTATTGTTCGTTTGCCCTTCAGTTCTTCTAGGTCCTTGTGAAAAGTTTCTTGTATTTTCTCTATCCTATTTCCAAGATTTTGGATCATCTTTACTCTCATTATTCTGAATAATTGTTCAGGTAGACTGCCTATATCCTCTTCATTTGTTAGGTCTGGTGGGGTTTAAGTTGCTCCTTCATCTGCTGTGTGTTTTTCAGTCTCCTCTTTTTGCTTAATTCAGTGCTTGGGGGCTCCTTTTCACAGGCTGCAGCTTCATAGTTATCTTTGTTTTTGGTGTCTGTCCCAGGTGGCTAAGTTTGTTCAGTGGGTTGTGTAGGCTTCTTGGTGGAGGGGAGTTGTGCCTGTGCTCTGGTGGATGAAGCTGGATCTTGTCTTTCTGCTGGGCAGTTCCACGTCTGGTGGTGTGTGGTTGGGTGTCTGTGGCCTTACTGCGATTTTGGGCATCCTCTGTGATAATGGATGGGGCTGTGTTCCTGTCTTACTCGTTGTTTGGCATACGGTTTCCAGCACTGTAGCTTGCTGGTCATTGAGTGAAGGTGGATCTTGGCGTTGAGATGGAAATCTCTGGGAGATTTTCTCCGTTTGATATTACATGGAGCTGTAAGGTCTCCTGTGGACCAGTGTCCTGAGGTTGGCTCTGCCACCTGAGAGGCGCAGCACTGACTCCTGGTTGGAGCACCAAGAGACTTTCATCCACATGGCTCAGAATAAAAGGGACCAAAAAGAGAAAGAAACAAAGACAGAGGATAAACGAAGACACAATTATGTCAAATAAAATAAAATAAAGTTATTAAAATAAAAAATAATTTTTAAGAAAATATTTTAAACGTAAAAATAAGAAAACAGACGGACAGAACCCTAGCACAAATGGTTAAAGCTAAGCTTTCCAGACAAAATCACAAACAGAAGCATACACATAGACACTCAAAAAAAGAGAAAAAGTGGGAATAAAATATAGCTTTGCTCCCAAAGGCCACTACCTCAATTTTCGGATGATTCATTGTGTACTCAGGTAATCCACAGATGCAGGTTACTTCAGGTTGAAAGTAGGGATTTCACCCGCTCTTCCTGAGGCTGCTGAGACACATTTCCCTTTCTCTTCTTTGTTCGCACAGCTCCCGGGCTGCAGCTTTGGATTTGGATCCGCCTCTTTGTGTAGGTCGCTTGAGGGCCTCTGTTCTTTCCTCAGACAGGACAGGGTTAAAGGAGAAGCTCATTGGCGTCTGTGTCTCAATCAGGCCGGGTGAGTGAGGAGTACGGAATAGGAGTCAGCCTGTAGCGGTATAGCGCATCGTGACTTTGCAGCAGCCTGAGGTGCACGGTGCATCCTCTCAGGGAAGTTGTCCCTGCATCACGGGACACTATCAGTGGCGGGCTGCAGAAGCCCCCTGGAGGGGCACTGTGGATAGTGGCCTGTCTTTGCTAACAGGGTTCTTGGTGGCGGCAGCAGCCGCCTTACGTCTCATGCCAGTCTCTGGGGTCCACGCTGATAGCCGCACCTCACGCCGATTTCTGCAGCTCCATTACGCGGCGCTCTTAATACCCTCTCCTCACGCACCAGGAAAGAAATTGGGAAGAAAAATTCTCTTGTCTCTTACGCAGTTGCAGGACTTTTCCAGGACTCCCTCTGAGCTAGACATGTTGCACTAGCACACTTCAGGCTATGTTTATGCTGCCAGCCCCAGTCCTCACCGTGGGATCCGGCTGAAACCGCAGCCTCAGCCTCCAACCCCTGCCTTCCGCGGCAGGTGAACAGTCAAGCCTCTCAGGCTGGTGAGTTCTGGTCGGCATCGCTCCTCTGTGCGGGAATCTGTCCACTTTGCCTTCCGCACCTCAGTTGCTGGGCTCTCCTCCATGGCTCCGAAGATTCCCCACTCCCTTGCACACACTGTCCACCTGCGAAGGGGCTTTCTAGTGTGTGGAAACCTTTCCTCTTTCACAGCTGCTTCCCACTGTTGCAAGTCCCATCCCTAGTCTCTTGTCTCCGTTATTTCGTTCCTCTTTTCCCCTACCCAGGTACGTGGGGAGTTTCTTGCCCTTTGGGAGGTGTGAGGATTCGGCCAGTGTTCGGTGGCTGTTCTATAGGAGCGGTTCTTCCTGCAGATTTATTTCTGATCAATCTGTGGGGAGGAAAGTGATCTCCGCATCTTACTCTTCCGTCATCTTCAAGTTCCTCCCCCATTGTTGTTTTGATCTGCATTTCTCTTATGATTAGTGATGTTGAGCATGGTTTCATGTGTTTTTTGGCAAATAGTATATATGCTTTGGAGAAATATATTTTTCGGTCTTCTGGCCTATTTTGGATTGGGTTGTTTGTTTTTCTGATGTTGAGTTGCATGAGCTCAATGGAGATTAATCCTTTGTCAGTTGCTTCGTTTACAAATATTTTCTCCCATTCTGAGGGTTGTCTTTTTATCCTGATTTTCATTTCTTTTGCTTTGCAAAAGCTTTTCAGATTCACTAGGTCCCATTTGTTTCTTTCTGTTTTTATTTCCAGTTCTCTATGAGGGGGGTCCCAAAACGTCATTGTGTGATTTATGTCACAGAGTGTTCTGCCTTTATTTTCCTCTAAGAGTTTTAACGTGTCTGGCCTTACATTTAGGTCTGTAATCGATTTGCATTTTATTTTTGTGTATGGAGTTAAGAAGTGTTGTAATTTCATTGTTTTACATGTAGCTGTGCAGTTTCCCCAGAACCATTATTGAAGAGGCTATCTTTTCTCCATTGTATACTCTTGCCTCCTTTATCAAATAGAAAGGAGTGTGGGTTTATCCGTGGCTTACTGTCCTGTTTCATTGATGTACACTTCTGTTTGTGTGCCAGTAGCATACCATCTTTATTATTATAGATGTTTTTTATAGTCTGAAGTCAGGGAACCTGATTCCTCCAGCTCTGTTTTTCTTTCTCAAGATACCTTTGGCTCTTCAGGCTCTTTTGTGTTTCCACACAAATGGTGAAATATTTTGTTCTAGTTCTGTGACAAATGACATTGGTAGTTCGATAGGGATTCCAATGAACTGTAGATTGCTTTGTGTAGCATAGTCATTTTTGCAATGTTGTTTCTACCAGTCCAAAAACATGGTATATGTCTCCATCTCTTTGTGTCACCTTTAATTTCTTTCCTCAGTGTGTCATGGTTTTCCTCACACATGTATTTTGTCTCTTTGGTAAGTTTACACTCAAGTATGTTATTCTTTTTGTAGCAATGGTAAATGAGAGTGTTTCCTTAATTTCTCTTTCGGATTTTTCATCATTAGTGCATAGTAATGCAAGAGATTTTTGTGCATTAACTTTGTATCCTGTCACTGTCCCAAATTCATTGATTCGTTCTGGTAGTTTTCTGGTAGCGTCTTTAGGATTCTCTATGTATACTATCTAGTCATCTGAAAAAAGTGACAGTTTGACTTCTTCTCTTCCAACTTGGATGCTTTTAATTTCTTTTTCTTCTCTGAATGCTGTGGGTAAAACTTCCAAAACCTGCTTAAGTAATATTAGTAACAGATTGCAAACTTGTCTTTTTCCTGATCTTAAAGGAAATGGTTTCAGTATTTCACCTTTGAGAACAAAGTTGGCTGTGGGTCTGTCATATATGGCCTTTATTATGTTGAGGTACATTCACTCTATGTGTACTTTCTGGAGAGTGTTATCCTAAACTCTTTTTGAATGTTTCCAGAAGATTTTTCTCCATTTATTGAGATAATCGTAGGATTTTTCTCCTTCACTTTGTTAGTATGGTTTATCATCTGAATTGATTTGCATATATCGAAAAATCCTACCTTCGTTGGATAAAGCCCACTTGATCATGGTGTATTATCCGTTTAATGTGCTGTTGGATTCTACTTTCTAGTATTTTCTTTGAGATTCTGACATTTAAGGTCATCAGTGATATTGGCCTGTAGTGTTCAATTTTAGTTGAGAACCTGTCTGATTTTAGTATCAGAGTGATTGTGGCCTCGTTTAATGATTTTGGGAGTGTCCCTCACTCTGTTATATTTTGGAAGAGTCTGAGAACGATAGGTGTTAGCCCTTGTCAAAAGTTTTGATAGAAATCGCCTGTGAAGCCATCTGATATTGGGCTTTTGCTTGTTGGAAAATTTTAATCACAATTTCAATTTCAGTGCTTACGATTAGTCTGTTTATACTTTCTGTTTATCTTGGTTCAGTCTCAGAAGGTTGTGCTTTTCGAAGAATTTGTCCATTTCTTCCAGGTTGTCCATTTAATTGGCAAAAGATGTTTGTAGTAATCTCTCATGATCCTTTGTATTTCTGCAGGGTCAGTTGTTACTTCTCCTTTTTCTTTTCTAATTCTGTTGGTTTGGATCTTCTCCACTTCTTTTCTTAATAAATCTGGGTAATGGTGGATACATTATATGCATGCTCTTAAATATCTAGCTTTTAGGTTTACCGATCTTTGCTCTTGTTTTCTCCATTCTTTTTCATTTATTTCTGATCTGAACTTTCTTATTTCTTTCCTTCTGCTAATCCATTTTTGTTTGTTGGGTGTTTGTCCATTTTTCTCTAATGGCTTTAGGTGTAAGGCTAGGTTGTTTGTATGGGGGATTTCTTGTTCCTTGATGGAGGATTTTATTGCTATCAACTTCCCTGTTAGAACTGCTTTTGCTGCATACCATAGGTTGGGGTGGTCGTATTTTCATTGTCATTTTTTTCCAGGTATTTTGCGATTTCATCTTTGTTTTCTTCAGTGATTGCTTGATTATTTAACAGCGTTTTGTTTAGCTTCCATGTGTTTCTATTGTTTACAGTTCTTTTTTTCCTTTCATTGATATCTAGTTTCATGGCACTGTGGTGGGAAATTATACCTCATACTATTTCAGTTTTCTTAAATTGACTAAGGCTCTATGTGTGACCCAAGATATGTCATATCCTGGAGAATGTTCCATGAGCACTTGAGAAGAAACTGTTTTCTGGTGTTTTGCAAAGGAAAGTCATATACATATCAGTTAAGTCCCTCTTGTTCAATGTGTTATTTAAAGCCCACGTTTCCTTGTTTATTTTCATTTTGGGTGATCAGTCCATTGGTGAAAGAGGGGTGTTAATGTCCCCTACTATTTTTGTGTTACTCTCAGTTTCCCCTTTTAGGGCTGTTAGGATATATCTTATGTATTGAAGTGCTACTACGTTGGCTTCATAAGGATTTGCATTTGCTGTGTCATCTTCTTTGTTTGATTCCTTCATCAGTATGTAGTGTTCTTCTTGGTTTCCTGCAATAGTCTTTATCTTGAAGTCTATTTCGTCTGATATGAGAATTGGCACTCCAGGTTTCCTTTGATTTCCATGTTCTTGGAATGTCTTTTTCCATCCCCTCACTTTCAGTTTGTATGTGTCCCCGGATCTAAAGTGGGTCGCTCCTAGACATCGTATTTAACGGTCTTGTTTTTGTATCCCTTCGTCCACTCTATGTGCGTTGGTTGGAGCCTTGAATCCATTTACATTTAAGGTAATTATTCGTGTGTATGTTCCTGTTAGCATTTACTTAATTGTTTTTGGTTTGTTATTGGAGGTGTTTTATTTCCTTTGTGTTTCCTGCTTAGAGAAGTTCCTTTATCATTGGTGATATAGACGGTTTGGTGGTGCTGAATTCTCCTACCTTTGGTTTGTCTGTGAAGTTTTTACTTCCTCCCTCCAATCTGAATGAGAGTCTTGCTGAGTACAGTCACATTGGTGGTAGGTTTTTTTCCTTTAATCACTTGAAATATGTCCTGCCACTCCCTACTGTCTTGCAGAATTTCTGCTGAAAGATCAGCTGCTAACTTGATGGGGATTCCCAAATATGGAATTTCTTGCTTTTCCCTTGCTGCTTTTAATACCTTTTCTTTGTATTTCATTCTTGAGAGTTTGATGAATATGTGTCTTGGAGTGTTTCTCCTTGGATTTCTCCTGTTTGGGACTCTCTGAGCTTCCTGGACTTGATTAACTCTTTCCTTTCCCATATTAGAGAAGTTTTCAACTATAATCTTTCTGAATATTTTCTCAGTCCCTTTCTTTTTCTCTTCTTCTTCTGGGACCCGTCTGATTCGAATGTTGTTACATTTAATGTTGTTCCAGAGGTCTCTGAGACTGTCCTCAATCTTTTCAGTCTTATTTCTTCATACTGCTCTGCAGTAGTGAGTGAAACTATGTTATCTTCCAGGTCACTTATCCGTTCTTCTGCCAGAGTGTTTCTGCTATTGATCTCTTCTAGAGAATTTTTAATTTCATTTATTGTTTTCTTCATTATTGTTCGTTTGCCCTTCAGTTCTTCTAGGTCCTTGTGAAAAGTTTCTTGTATTTTCTCTATCCTATTTCCAAGATTTTGGATCATCTTTACTCTCATTATTCTGAATAATTGTTCAGGTAGACTGCCTATATCCTCTTCATTTGTTAGGTCTGGTGGGGTTTAAGTTGCTCCTTCATCTGCTGTGTGTTTTTCAGTCTCCTCTTTTTGCTTAATTCAGTGCTTGGGGGCTCCTTTTCACAGGCTGCAGCTTCATAGTTATCTTTGTTTTTGGTGTCTGTCCCAGGTGGCTAAGTTTGTTCAGTGGGTTGTGTAGGCTTCTTGGTGGAGGGGAGTTGTGCCTGTGTTCTGGTGGATGAAGCTGGATCTTGTCTTTCTGCTGGGCAGTTCCACGTCTGGTGGTGTGTGGTTGGGTGTCTGTGGCCTTACTGCGATTTTGGGCATCCTCTGTGATAATGGATGGGGCTGTGTTCCTGTCTTACTCGTTGTTTGGCATACGGTTTCCAGCACTGTAGCTTGCTGGTCATTGAGTGAAGGTGGATCTTGGCGTTGAGATGGAAATCTCTGGGAGATTTTCTCCGTTTGATATTACATGGAGCTGTAAGGTCTCCTGTGGACCAGTGTCCTGAGGTTGGCTCTGCCACCTGAGAGGCGCAGCACTGACTCCTGGTTGGAGCACCAAGAGACTTTCATCCACATGGCTCAGAATAAAAGGGACCAAAAAGAGAAAGAAACAAAGACAGAGGATAAACGAAGACACAATTATGTCAAATAAAATAAAATAAAGTTATTAAAATAAAAAATAATTTTTAAGAAAATATTTTAAACGTAAAAATAAGAAAACAGACGGACAGAACCCTAGCACAAATGGTTAAAGCTAAGCTTTCCAGACAAAATCACAAACAGAAGCATACACATAGACACTCAAAAAAAGAGAAAAAGTGGGAATAAAATATAGCTTTGCTCCCAAAGGCCACTACCTCAATTTTCGGATGATTCATTGTGTACTCAGGTAATCCACAGATGCAGGTTACTTCAGGTTGAAAGTAGGGATTTCACCCGCTCTTCCTGAGGCTGCTGAGACACATTTCCCTTTCTCTTCTTTGTTCGCACAGCTCCCGGGCTGCAGCTTTGGATTTGGATCCGCCTCTTTGTGTAGGTCGCTTGAGGGCCTCTGTTCTTTCCTCAGACAGAACAGGGTTAAAGGAGAAGCTCATTGGCGTCTGTGTCTCAATCAGGCCGGGTGAGTGAGGAGTACGGAATAGGAGTCAGCCTGTAGCGGTATAGCGCATCGTGACTTTGCAGCAGCCTGAGGTGCACGGTGCATCCTCTCAGGGAAGTTGTCCCTGCATCACGGGACACTATCAGTGGCGGGCTGCAGAAGCCCCCTGGAGGGGCACTGTGGATAGTGGCCTGTCTTTGCTAACAGGGTTCTTGGTGGCGGCAGCAGCCGCCTTACGTCTCATGCCAGTCTCTGGGGTCCACGCTGATAGCCGCACCTCACGCCGATTTCTGCAGCTCCATTACGCGGCGCTCTTAATACCCTCTCCTCACGCACCAGGAAAGAAATTGGGAAGAAAAATTCTCTTGTCTCTTACGCAGTTGCAGGACTTTTCCAGGACTCCCTCTGAGCTAGACATGTTGCACTAGCACACTTCAGGCTATGTTTATGCTGCCAGCCCCAGTCCTCACCGTGGGATCCGGCTGAAACCGCAGCCACAGCCTCCAACCCCTGCCTTCCGCGGCAGGTGAACAGTCAAGCCTCTCAGGCTGGTGAGTTCTGGTCGGCATCGCTCCTCTGTGCGGGAATCTGTCCACTTTGCCTTCCGCACCTCAGTTGCTGGGCTCTCCTACATGGCTCCGAAGATTCCCCACTCCCTTGCACACACTGTCCACCTGCGAAGGGGCTTTCTAGTGTGTGGAAACCTTTCCTCTTTCACAGCTGCTTCCCACTGTTGCAAGTCCCATCCCTAGTCTCTTGTCTCCGTTATTTCGTTCCTCTTTTCCCCTACCCAGGTACGTGGGGAGTTTCTTGCCCTTTGGGAGGTGTGAGGATTCGGCCAGTGTTCGGTGGCTGTTCTATAGGAGCGGTTCTTCCTGCAGATTTATTTCTGATCAATCTGTGGGGAGGAAAGTGATCTCCGCATCTTACTCTTCCGTCATCTTCAAGTTCCTCCCCCATTGTTGTTTTGATCTGCATTTCTCTAATGATTAGTGATGTTGAGCATGGTTTCATGTGTTTTTTGGCAAATAGTATATATGCTTTGGAGAAATATATTTTTCGGTCTTCTGGCCTATTTTGGATTGGGTTGTTTGTTTTTCTGATGTTGAGTTGCATGAGCTCAATGGAGATTAATCCTTTGTCAGTTGCTTCGTTTACAAATATTTTCTCCCATTCTGAGGGTTGTCTTTTTATCCTGATTTTCATTTCTTTTGCTTTGCTAAAGCTTTTCAGATTCACTAGGTCCCATTTGTTTCTTTCTGTTTTTATTTCCAGTTCTCTATGAGGGGGGTCCCAAAACGTCATTGTGTGATTTATGTCACAGAGTGTTCTGCCTTTATTTTCCTCTAAGAGTTTTAACGTGTCTGGCCTTATATTTAGGTCTGTAATCGATTTGCAGTTTATTTTTGTGTATGGAGTTAAGAAGTGTTGTAATTTCATTGTTTTACATGTAGCTGTGCAGTTTCCCCAGAACCATTATTGAAGAGGCTATCTTTTCTCCATTGTATACTCTTGCCTCCTTTATCAAATAGAAAGGAGTGTGGGTTTATCCGTGGCTTACTGTCCTGTTTCATTGATGTACACTTCTGTTTGTGTGCCAGTAGCATACCATCTTTATTATTATAGATGTTTTTTATAGTCTGAAGTCAGGGAACCTGATTCCTCCAGCTCTGTTTTTCTTTCTCAAGATACCTTTGGCTCTTCAGGCTCTTTTGTGTTTCCACACAAATGGTGAAATATTTTGTTCTAGTTCTGTGACAAATGCCATTGGTAGTTCGATAGGGATTCCAATGAACTGTAGATTGCTTTGTGTAGCATAGTCATTTTTGCAATGTTGTTTCTACCAGTCCAAAAACATGGTATATGTCTCCATCTCTTTGTGTCACCTTTAATTTCTTTCCTCAGTGTGTCATGGTTTTCCTCACACATGTATTTTGTCTCTTTGGTAAGTTTACACTCAAGTATGTTATTCTTTTTGTAGCAATGGTAAATGAGAGTGTTTCCTTAATTTCTCTTTCGGATTTTTCATCATTAGTGCATAGTAATGCAAGAGATTTTTGTGCATTAACTTTGTATCCTGTCACTGTCCCAAATTCATTGATTCGTTCTGGTAGTTTTCTGGTAGCGTCTTTAGGATTCTCTATGTATACTATCTAGTCATCTGAAAAAAGTGACAGTTTGACTTCTTCTCTTCCAACTTGGATGCTTTTAATTTCTTTTTCTTCTCTGAATGCTGTGGGTAAAACTTCCAAAACCTGCTTAAGTAATATTAGTAACAGATTGCAAACTTGTCTTTTTCCTGATCTTAAAGGAAATGGTTTCAGTATTTCACCTTTGAGAACAAAGTTGGCTGTGGGTCTGTCATATATGGCCTTTATTATGTTGAGGTACATTCACTCTATGTGTACTTTCTGGAGAGTGTTATCCTAAACTCTTTTTGAATGTTTCCAGAAGATTTTTCTCCATTTATTGAGATAATCGTAGGATTTTTCTCCTTCACTTTGTTAGTATGGTTTATCATCTGAATTGATTTGCATATATCGAAAAATCCTACCTTCGTTGGATAAAGCCCACTTGATCATGGTGTATTATCCGTTTAATGTGCTGTTGGATTCTACTTTCTAGTATTTTCTTTGAGATTCTGACATTTAAGGTCATCAGTGATATTGGCCTGTAGTGTTCAATTTTAGTTGAGAACCTGTCTGATTTTAGTATCAGAGTGATTGTGGCCTCGTTTAATGATTTTGGGAGTGTCCCTCACTCTGTTATATTTTGGAAGAGTCTGAGAACGATAGGTGTTAGCCCTTGTCAAAAGTTTTGATAGAAATCGCCTGTGAAGCCATCTGATATTGGGCTTTTGCTTGTTGGAAAATTTTAATCACAATTTCAATTTCAGTGCTTACGATTAGTCTGTTTATACTTTCTGTTTATCTTGGTTCAGTCTCAGAAGGTTGTGCTTTTCGAAGAATTTGTCCATTTCTTCCAGGTTGTCCATTTAATTGGCAAAAGATGTTTGTAGTAATCTCTCATGATCCTTTGTATTTCTGCAGGGTCAGTTGTTACTTCTCCTTTTTCTTTTCTAATTCTGTTGGTTTGGATCTTCTCCACTTCTTTTCTTAATAAATCTGGCTAATGGTGGATACATTATATGCATGCTCTTAAATATCTAGCTTTTAGGTTTACCGATCTTTGCTCTTGTTTTCTCCATTCTTTTTCATTTATTTCTGATCTGAACTTTCTTATTTCTTTCCTTCTGCTAATCCATTTTTGTTTGTTGCGTGTTTGTCCATTTTTCTCTAATGGCTTTAGGTGTAAGGCTAGGTTGTTTGTATGGGGGATTTCTTGTTCCTTGATGGAGGATTTTATTGCTATCAACTTCCCTGTTAGAACTGCTTTTGCTGCATACCATAGGTTGGGGTGGTCGTATTTTCATTGTCATTTTTTTCCAGGTATTTTGCGATTTCATCTTTGTTTTCTTCAGTGATTGCTTGATTATTTAACAGCGTTTTGTTTAGCTTCCATGTGTTTCTATTGTTTACAGTTCTTTTTTTCCTTTCATTGATATCTAGTTTCATGGCACTGTGGTGGGAAATTATACCTCATACTATTTCAGTTTTCTTAAATTGACTAAGGCTCTATGTGTGACCCAAGATATGTCATATCCTGGAGAATGTTCCATGAGCACTTGAGAAGAAACTGTTTTCTGGTGTTTTGCAAAGGAAAGTCATATACATATCAGTTAAGTCCCTCTTGTTCAATGTGTTATTTAAAGCCCACGTTTCCTTGTTTATTTTCATTTTGGGTGATCAGTCCATTGGTGAAAGAGGGGTGTTAATGTCCCCTACTATTTTTGTGTTACTCTCAGTTTCCCCTTTTAGGGCTGTTAGGATATATCTTATGTATTGAAGTGCTACTACGTTGGCTTCATAAGGATTTGCATTTGCTGTGTCATCTTCTTTGTTTGATTCCTTCATCAGTATGTAGTGTTCTTCTTGGTTTCCTGCAATAGTCTTTATCTTGAAGTCTATTTCGTCTGATATGAGAATTGGCACTCCAGGTTTCCTTTGATTTCCATGTTCTTGGAATGTCTTTTTCCATCCCCTCACTTTCAGTTTGTATGTGTCCCCGGATCTAAAGTGGGTCGCTCCTAGACATCGTATTTAACGGTCTTGTTTTTGTATCCCTTCGTCCACTCTATGTGCGTTGGTTGGAGCCTTGAATCCATTTACATTTAAGGTAATTATTCGTGTGTATGTTCCTGTTAGCATTTACTTAATTGTTTTTGGTTTGTTATTGGAGGTGTTTTATTTCCTTTGTGTTTCCTGCTTAGAGAAGTTCCTTTATCATTGGTGATATAGACGGTTTGGTGGTGCTGAATTCTCCTACCTTTGGTTTGTCTGTGAAGTTTTTACTTCCTCCCTCCAATCTGAATGAGAGTCTTGCTGAGTACAGTCACATTGGTGGTAGGTTTTTTTCCTTTAATCACTTGAAATATGTCCTGCCACTCCCTACTGTCTTGCAGAATTTCTGCTGAAAGATCAGCTGCTAACTTGATGGGGATTCCCAAATATGGAATTTCTTGCTTTTCCCTTGCTGCTTTTAATACCTTTTCTTTGTATTTCATTCTTGAGAGTTTGATGAATATGTGTCTTGGAGTGTTTCTCCTTGGATTTCTCCTGTTTGGGACTCTCTGAGCTTCCTGGACTTGATTAACTCTTTCCTTTCCCATATTAGAGAAGTTTTCAACTATAATCTTTCTGAATATTTTCTCAGTCCCTTTCTTTTTCTCTTCTTCTTCTGGGACCCGTCTGATTCGAATGTTGTTACATTTAATGTTGTTCCAGAGGTCTCTGAGACTGTCCTCAATCTTTTCAGTCTTATTTCTTCATACTGCTCTGCAGTAGTGAGTGAAACTATGTTATCTTCCAGGTCACTTATCCGTTCTTCTGCCAGAGTGTTTCTGCTATTGATCTCTTCTAGAGAATTTTTAATTTCATTTATTGTTTTCTTCATTATTGTTCGTTTGCCCTTCAGTTCTTCTAGGTCCTTGTGAAAAGTTTCTTGTATTTTCTCTATCCTATTTCCAAGATTTTGGATCATCTTTACTCTCATTATTCTGAATAATTGTTCAGGTAGACTGCCTATATCCTCTTCATTTGTTAGGTCTGGTGGGGTTTAAGTTGCTCCTTCATCTGCTGTGTGTTTTTCAGTCTCCTCTTTTTGCTTAATTCAGTGCTTGGGGGCTCCTTTTCACAGGCTGCAGCTTCATAGTTATCTTTGTTTTTGGTGTCTGTCCCAGGTGGCTAAGTTTGTTCAGTGGGTTGTGTAGGCGTCTTGGTGGAGGGGAGTTGTGCCTGTGTTCTGGTGGATGAAGCTGGATCTTGTCTTTCTGCTGGGCAGTTCCACGTCTGGTGGTGTGTGGTTGGGTGTCTGTGGCCTTACTGCGATTTTGGGCATCCTCTGTGATAATGGATGGGGCTGTGTTCCTGTCTTACTCGTTGTTTGGCATACGGTTTCCAGCACTGTAGCTTGCTGGTCATTGAGTGAAGGTGGATCTTGGCGTTGAGATGGAAATCTCTGGGAGATTTTCTCCGTTTGATATTACATGGAGCTGTAAGGTCTCCTGTGGACCAGTGTCCTGAGGTTGGCTCTGCCACCTGAGAGGCGCAGCACTGACTCCTGGTTGGAGCACCAAGAGACTTTCATCCACATGGCTCAGAATAAAAGGGACCAAAAAGAGAAAGAAACAAAGACAGAGGATAAACGAAGACACAATTATGTCAAATAAAATAAAATAAAGTTATTAAAATAAAAAATAATTTTTAAGAAAATATTTTAAACGTAAAAATAAGAAAACAGACGGACAGAACCCTAGCACAAATGGTTAAAGCTAAGCTTTCCAGACAAAATCACAAACAGAAGCATACACATAGACACTCAAAAAAAGAGAAAAAGTGGGAATAAAATATAGCTTTGCTCCCAAAGGCCACTACCTCAATTTTCGGATGATTCATTGTGTACTCAGGTAATCCACAGATGCAGGTTACTTCAGGTTGAAAGTAGGGATTTCACCCGCTCTTCCTGAGGCTGCTGAGACACATTTCCCTTTCTCTTCTTTGTTCGCACAGCTCCCGGGCTGCAGCTTTGGATTTGGATCCGCCTCTTTGTGTAGGTCGCTTGAGGGCCTCTGTTCTTTCCTCAGACAGGACAGGGTTAAAGGAGAAGCTCATTGGCGTCTGTGTCTCAATCAGGCCGGGTGAGTGAGGAGTACGGAATAGGAGTCAGCCTGTAGCGGTATAGCGCATCGTGACTTTGCAGCAGCCTGAGGTGCACGGTGCATCCTCTCAGGGAAGTTGTCCCTGCATCACGGGACACTATCAGTGGCGGGCTGCAGAAGCCCCCTGGAGGGGCACTGTGGATAGTGGCCTGTCTTTGCTAACAGGGTTCTTGGTGGCGGCAGCAGCCGCCTTACGTCTCATGCCAGTCTCTGGGGTCCACGCTGATAGCCGCACCTCACGCCGATTTCTGCAGCTCCATTACGCGGCGCTCTTAATACCCTCTCCTCACGCACCAGGAAAGAAATTGGGAAGAAAAATTCTCTTGTCTCTTACGCAGTTGCAGGACTTTTCCAGGACTCCCTCTGAGCTAGACATGTTGCACTAGCACACTTCAGGCTATGTTTATGCTGCCAGCCCCAGTCCTCACCGTGGGATCCGGCTGAAACCGCAGCCTCAGCCTCCAACCCCTGCCTTCCGCGGCAGGTGAACAGTCAAGCCTCTCAGGCTGGTGAGTTCTGGTCGGCATCGCTCCTCTGTGCAGGAATCTGTCCACTTTGCCTTCCGCACCTCAGTTGCTGGGCTCTCCTCCATGGCTCCGAAGATTCCCCACTCCCTTGCACACACTGTCCACCTGCGAAGGGGCTTTCTAGTGTGTGGAAACCTTTCCTCTTTCACAGCTGCTTCCCACTGTTGCAAGTCCCATCCCTAGTCTCTTGTCTCCGTTATTTCGTTCCTCTTTTCCCCTACCCAGGTACGTGGGGAGTTTCTTGCCCTTTGGGAGGTGTGAGGATTCGGCCAGTGTTCGGTGGCTGTTCTATAGGAGCGGTTCTTCCTGCAGATTTATTTCTGATCAATCTGTGGGGAGGAAAGTGATCTCCGCATCTTACTCTTCCGTCATCTTCAAGTTCCTCCCCCATTGTTGTTTTGATCTGCATTTCTCTAATGATTAGTGATGTTGAGCATGGTTTCATGTGTTTTTTGGCAAATAGTATATATGCTTTGGAGAAATATATTTTTCGGTCTTCTGGCCTATTTTGGATTGGGTTGTTTGTTTTTCTGATGTTGAGTTGCATGAGCTCAATGGAGATTAATCCTTTGTCAGTTGCTTCGTTTACAAATATTTTCTCCCATTCTGAGGGTTGTCTTTTTATCCTGATTTTCATTTCTTTTGCTTTGAAAAAGCTTTTCAGATTCACTAGGTCCCATTTGTTTCTTTCTGTTTTTATTTCCAGTTCTCTATGAGGGGGGTCCCAAAACGTCATTGTGTGATTTATGTCACAGAGTGTTCTGCCTTTATTTTCCTCTAAGAGTTTTAACGTGTCTGGCCTTATATTTAGGTCTGTAATCGATTTGCAGTTTATTTTTGTGTATGGAGTTAAGAAGTGTTGTAATTTCATTGTTTTACATGTAGCTGTGCAGTTTCCCCAGAACCATTATTGAAGAGGCTATCTTTTCTCCATTGTATACTCTTGCCTCCTTTATCAAATAGAAAGGAGTGTGGGTTTATCCGTGGCTTACTGTCCTGTTTCATTGATGTACACTTCTGTTTGTGTGCCAGTAGCATACCATCTTTATTATTATAGATGTTTTTTATAGTCTGAAGTCAGGGAACCTGATTCCTCCAGCTCTGTTTTTCTTTCTCAAGATACCTTTGGCTCTTCAGGCTCTTTTGTGTTTCCACACAAATGGTGAAATATTTTGTTCTAGTTCTGTGACAAATGCCATTGGTAGTTCGATAGGGATTCCAATGAACTGTAGATTGCTTTGTGTAGCATAGTCATTTTTGCAATGTTGTTTCTACCAGTCCAAAAACATGGTATATGTCTCCATCTCTTTGTGTCACGTTTAATTTCTTTCCTCAGTGTGTCATGGTTTTCCTCACACATGTATTTTGTCTCTTTGGTAAGTTTACACTCAAGTATGTTATTCTTTTTGTAGCAATGGTAAATGAGAGTGTTTCCTTAATTTCTCTTTCGGATTTTTCATCATTAGTGCATAGTAATGCAAGAGATTTTTGTGCATTAACTTTGTATCCTGTCACTGTCCCAAATTCATTGATTCGTTCTGGTAGTTTTCTGGTAGCGTCTTTAGGATTCTCTATGTATACTATCTAGTCATCTGAAAAAAGTGACAGTTTGACTTCTTCTCTTCCAACTTGGATGCTTTTAATTTCTTTTTCTTCTCTGAATGCTGTGGGTAAAACTTCCAAAACCTGCTTAAGTCATATTAGTAACAGATTGCAAACTTGTCTTTTTCCTGATCTTAAAGGAAATGGTTTCAGTATTTCACCTTTGAGAACAAAGTTGGCTGTGGGTCTGTCATATATGGCCTTTATTATGTTGAGGTACATTCACTCTATGTGTACTTTCTGGAGAGTGTTATCCTAAACTCTTTTTGAATGTTTCCAGAAGATTTTTCTCCATTTATTGAGATAATCGTAGGATTTTTCTCCTTCACTTTGTTAGTATGGTTTATCATCTGGATTGATTTGCATATATCGAAAAATCCTACCTTCGTTGGATAAAGCCCACTTGATCATGGTGTATTATCCCTTTAATGTGCTGTTGGATTCTACTTTCTAGTATTTTCTTTGAGATTCTGACATTTAAGGTCATCAGTGATATTGGCCTGTAGTGTTCAATTTTAGGTCACAACCTGTCTGATTTTGGTATCAGAGTGATTGTGGCCTCGTTTAATGATTTTGGGAGTGTCCCTCACTCTGTTATATTTTAGAAGAGTCTGAGAACGATAGGTGTTAGCTCTTGTCAAAAGTTTTCATAGAAATCGCCTGTGAAGCCATCTGATATTGGGCTTTTGCTTGTTGGAAAATTTTAATTACAATTTCAATTTCAGTGCTTACGATTAGTCTGTTTATACTTTCTGTTTATCTTGGTTCAGTCTCAGAAGGTTGTGCTTTTCGAAGAATTTGTCCATTTCTTCCAGGTTGTCCATTTAATTGGCAAAAGATGTTTGTAGTAATCTCTCATGATCCTTTGTATTTCTGCAGGGTCAGTTGTTACTTCTCCTTTTTCTTTTCTAATTCTGTTGGTTTGGATCTTCTCCACTTCTTTTCTTAATAAATCTGGCTAATGGTGGATACATTATATGCATGCTCTTAAATATCTAGCTTTTAGGTTTACCGATCTTTGCTCTTGTTTTCTCCATTCTTTTTCATTTATTTCTTATCTGAACTTTCTTATTTCTTTCCTTCTGCTAATCCACTTTTGTTTGTTGGGTGTTTGTCCATTTTTCTTTTATGGCTTTAGGTGTAAGGCTAGGTTGTTTATATGGGGGATTTCTTGTTCCGTGATGGAGGATTTTATTGCTATCAACTTCCCTGTTAGAACTGCTTTTGCTGCATACCATAGGTTGGGGTGGTCGTATTTTCATTGTCATTTTTTTCCAGGTATTTTGCGATTTCATCTTTGTTTTCTTCAGTGATTGCTTGATTATTTAACAGCGTTTTGTTTAGCTTCCATGTGTTTCTCTTCTTTAAAGTTCTTTTTTTCCTTTCATTCATGTCTAGTTTCATGGCACTCTGGTGGGAAATTATACCTCATACTCTTTCAGTTTTCTTAAATTGACTAAGGCTCTATGTGTGACCAAAGATATGATATATACTGGAGAATGTTCCATGAGCACTTGAGAAGAAACTGTTTTCTGGTGTTTTGAAAGGAAAGTCATATACATATCAGTTAAGTCCCTCTTGTTCAATGTGTCATTTAAAGCCCACGTTTCCTTGTTTATTTTCATTTTGGATGATCAGTCCATTGGTGAAAGATGGGTGTTAATGTCCCCTACTATTTTTGTGTTACTCTCAGTTTCCTCTTTTAGGGCTGTTAGGATATATCTTATGTATTGAAGTGCTACTACGTTGGCTTCATAAGGATTTGCATTTGCTGTGTCATCTTCTTTGTTTGATTCCTTGATCAGTATGTAGTGTTCTTCTTGGTTTCCTGCAATAGTCTTTATCTTGAAGTCTATTTCGTCTGATATGAGAATTGGCACTCCAGGTTTCCTTTGCTTTCCATGTGCTTGGAATGTCTTTTTCCATCCCCTCACTTTCAGTTTGTATGTGTCCCTAGGTCTAAAGTGGGTCGCTCCAGACATCATATTTAACGGTCTTGTTTTTGTATCCCTTCATCCACTCTATGTGTGTTGGTTGGAGCATTGAATCCATTTACATTTAAGGTAATTATCCGTGTGTATGTTCCTGTTAGCATTTACTTAATTGTTTTTGGTTTGTTATTGGAGGTGTTTTATTTCCTTTGTGTTTCCTGCTTAGAGAAGTTCCTTAATCATTGGTGATATAGACGGTTCGGTGGTGTTGAATTCTCCTACCTTTGTTTTGTCTGTGAAGTTTTTACTTCTTCCCTCCAATCTCAATGAGATTCTTGCTGAGTACAGTCACATTGGTGGTAGGTTTTTTTCCTTTAATCACTTGAAATATGTCCTGCCACTCCCTAATGTCTTGCAGAATTTCTGCTGAAATATCAGCTGTTAACTTGAAGGGGATTCCCAAATATGGAATTTCTTGCTTTTCCCTTGCTGCTTTTAATACCTTTTCTTTGTATTTCATTCTTGAGAGTTTGATGAATATGTGTCTTGGAGTGTTTCTCCTTGGATTTCTCCTGTTTGGGACTCTCTGAGCTTCCTGGACTTGATTAACTCTTTCCTTTCCCATATTAGAGAAGTTTTCAACTATAATCTTTCTGAATATTTTCTCAGTCCCTTTCTTTTTCTCTTCTTCTTCTGGGACCCGTCTGATTCGAGTGTTGGTGCATTTAATGTTGTTCCAGAGGTCTCTGAGACTGTCCTCAATCTTTTCATTCTTATTTCTTCATACTGCTCTGCATTAGTCAGTTAAACTGTGTTATCTTCCAGGTCACTTATCCGTTCTTCTGCCAGAGTGTTTCTGCTATTGATCACTTCTAGAGAATTTTTAATTTCATTTATTGTTTTCTTCATTATTGTTCGTTTGCCCTTCAGTTCTTCTAGGTCCTTGTGAAAAGTTTCTTGTATTTTCTCTATCCTATTTCCAAGATTTTGGATCATCTTTACTCTCATTATTCTGAATAATTGTTCAGGTAGACTGCCTATTTCCTCTTCATTTGTTATGTCTGGTGGGGTTTAAGTTTCTCCTTCATCTGCTGTGTGTTTTTCAGTCTCCTCTTTTTGCTTAATTCACTGCTTGGGGGCTCCTTTTCACAGGCGGCAGCGTCATAGTTATCTTTGTTTTTGGTGTCTGTCCCAGGTGGCTAAGTTTGTTCAGTGGGTTGTGTAGGCTTCTTGGTGGAGGGGAGTTGTGCCTGTGTTCTGGTGGATGAAGCTGGATCTTGTCTTTCTGCAGGGCAGTTCCACGTCTGGTGGTGTGTGGTTGGGTGTCTGTGGCCTTACTGCGATTTTAGGCATCCTCTGTGATAATGGATGGGGCTGTGTTCCTGTCTTACTCGTTGTTTGGCATACGGTTTCCAGCACTGTAGCTTGCTGGTCATTGTGTGAAGGTGGATCATGGCGATGAGATGAAAATCTCTGGGAGATTTTCTCCGTTTGATATTACATGGAGCTGTAAGGTCTCCTGTGGACCACTGTCCTGGGGTTGGCTCTGCCACCTCAGAAGCGCAGCACTGACTCCTGGTTGGAGCACCAGGAGACTTTCATCCACATGGCTCAGAATAAAAGGGACAAAAAAGAGAAAGAAACAAAGACAGAGGATAAACGAAGACACAATGATGTCAAATAAAATAAAATTATTAAAATAAAAAATAATTTTTAAGAAAATATTTTAAACGTAAAAATAAGAAAACAGACGGACAGAACACTAGCACAAATGGTTAAAGCTCAGCTTTACAGACAAAATCACAAACAGAAGCATACACGTAGACACACAAAAAAAGAGAAAAAGTGGGAACAAAATATAGCTTTGTTCCCAAAGGCCACCACCTCAATTTTCGGATGATTCATTCTGTACTCAGGTAATCCCCACATGCAGGTTCCTTCAGGTTCAAAGTGGGGATTTCACCCGCTCTTTGTGAGGCTGCTGGGACAGATTTCCCTTTCTCTTCTTTGTTCTTGAAGCTCACGGGTTCTAGCTTTGGATTTGGATCCGCCTCTTTGTGTAGGTCGCTTGAGGGCCTCTGTTCTTTCCTCAGACAGGACAGGGTTAAAGGAGAAGCTCATTGGGGGCTGTGTCTCACTCAGGCAGGGGTAGTGAGGAGTACGGAATAGGAGTCCACCTGTAGCGGTATAGCGCATCGTGACTTTGCCGCAGCCTGAGACGCACTGTGCATCCTCCCAGGGAAGTTGTCCCTGCATCACGGGACACTATCAGTGGCGGGCTGCAGAAGCCCCTGGGAGGGTCACTGTGGATAGTGGCCTGTCTTTGCTCACAGGCTTCTTGGTGGCGGCAGCAGCAGCGTTACATCTCATGCCAGTCTCAGGGGTCCGCGATGATAGCCGCACCTCACGCCCATCTCTGGAGCTCCATTACGCGGCGCTGTTAATACCCTCTCCTCACGCACCAGGAAAGAAATTGGGAAGAAAATTTCTCTTGTCTCTTACGCAGTTGCAGGACTTTTCCAGGACTCCCTCTGAGCTAGACATGGCGCACTAGCACCCTTCAGGCTGTGTTCATGCCGCCAGCCCCGTCCTCACCGTGGGATACGGCTGAAACAGCAGCCTCAGCTTCCAACACCCGCCTTCCCTGGCAGGTGAACAGACAAGCCTCCCAGGCTGGTGAGTTCTGGCCAGCATCGCTCCTCTGTGTGGGAATCTGTCCACTTTGCCTTCCGCACCTCAGTTGCTGGGCTCTCCTCCGTGGCTCCGAAGCTTCTCCACTCCATTACACACACTGTCCACCTGAGAAGGGGCTTTCTAGTGTGTGGAAAACTTTCCACCTTCACAGCTGCTTCCCACTGTTGCAAGTCCCATCCGTAGTTTCTTGTCTCTGTTATTTCTTTCCTCTTTTCCCTTACCCAGGTACGTGGGGAGTTTCTTGCCCTTTGGGAGGTGTGAGGTCTTCGGCCAGCATTCAGTGGCTGTTCTATAGGAGCGGTTCTTCCTGCAGATTTATTTCTGATGAATCTGTGGGGAGGAAAGTGATCTCCGCATCTTACTCTTCCGTCATCTTCAAGTTCCTCCCCCGTTGTTGTTTTGATCTGCATTTCTCTAATGATTAGTGATGTTGAGCATTGTTTCATGTGTTTTTTGGCAAATAGTATATATGCTTTGGAGAAATATCTTTTTCGGTCTTCTGCCCTATTTTGGATTGGGTTGTTTCTTTTTCTGATACTGAGTTGCATGAGCTCAATATAGATTAATACTTTGTCAGTTGCTTCGTTTACAAATATTTTCTCCCATTCTGAGGGTTGTCTTTTCATCCTGATTTTCATTTCCTTTTCTGTGCAAAAGCTTTTCAGTTTCACTAGGTCCCATTTGTTTCTTTCTGTTTTTATTTCCAGTTCTCTATGAGGGGGGTCCCCAAACGTCTTTGTGTGATTTATGTCACAGAGTGTTCTGCCTTTGTTTTCTTCTGAGAGTTTTAACGTGTCTGGCCTTACATTTAGGTCTGTAATCGATTTGCAGTTTATTTTTGTGTATGGAGTTAAGAAGTGTTGTAATTTCATTCTTTTACATGGAGCTGTGCAGTTTCCCCAGAACCATTTTTGAAGAGGCTATCTTTTCTCCATTGTATACTCTTGCCTCCTTTATCAAATAGAAAGGAGTGTATGTTTATCCGTGGCTTACTGTCCTGTTTCTTTTATGTACACTTCTGTTTGTGTTCCAGTAGCATACCATCTTTATTATTATAGATTTTTTTTATAGTCTGAAGTCAGGGAACCTGATTCCTCCAGCTCTGTTTTTCTTTCTCAAGATACCTTTGGCTCTTCATGCTCTTTTGTGTTTCCACACAAATGGTGAAATATTTTGTTCTAGTTCTGTGACAAATGCCATTGGTAGTTCGATAGGGATTCCAATGCACTGTAGATTGCTTTGTGTAGCATAGTCATTTTTGCAATGTTGTTTCTACCAGTCCAAAAACATGGTATATGTCTCCATCTCTTTGTGTCACCTTTAATCTCTTTCCTCAGGGTGTCATGGTTTTCTTCACACATGTGTTTTGTCTCTTTGGTAAGTTTACACTCAAGTATGTTATTCTTTTTGTAGCAATGGTAAATGAGAGTGTTTCCTTAATTTCTCTTTCGGATTTTTCATCATTAGTGCATAGTAATGCAGAGATTTTTGTGCATTAACTTTGTATCCTGTCACTGTACCATATTCATTGATTCGTTCTGGTAGTTTCCTGGTAGCGTCTTTAGAATTCTCTAGGTATACTATCTAGTCATCTGAAAACAGTGACAGATTTACTTCTTCTCTTCCAACTTGGATGCTTTTAATTTCTTTTTCTTCTCTGAATGCTGTGGGTAAAACTTCCAAAACCTGGTAAAGTAATATTAGTAACAGTTCACAAACTTGTCTTTTTCCTGATCTTAAAGGAAATGTTTTCAGTATTTCACCTTTGAGAACAAAGTTGGCTATGGGTCTGTCATATATGGCCTTTATTATGTTGAGGTATATTCACACTATGTGTACCTTCTGGAGAGTGTTATCCTAAACTATTTTTGAATGTTTCCAGAAGAAACATTTTTCTCCATTTATTGAGATAATCATAGGATTTTTCTCCTTCAATTTGTTAGTATGGTTTATCATCTGGATTGATTTGCATACATCGAAAAATCCTGCCTTCCTTGGATAAAGCCCACTTGATCATGGTGTATTATCCCTTTAATGTGCTGTTGGATTCTACTTTCTAGTATTTGCTTTGAGATGCTGACATGTAAGGGAATCAGTGATATAAGCCTCTAGTGTTCAATTTTAGTTGACAATTTGTCTGGTTTTGGTATCAGAGTGATTGTGGCCTCGTTTAATGATTTTGGGAGTGTCCCTCACTCTGTTATATTTTGGAAGTGTCTGAGAAGGATAGGTGTTAGCTCCTGGCAAAAGTTTTGATAGAAATCGCCTGTGAAGCCACCCAATATTGGGCTTTTGCTTGTTGGAAAATTTTAATCACAATTTCAATTTCAGTGCTTACGATTAGTCTGTTTATACCTTCTGTTTATCTTGTTTCAGTCTCAGAAGGTTGTGCTTTTCGAAGAATTTGTCCATTTCTTCCAGGTTGTCCATTTAATTGGCAAAAGATGTTTGTAGTAATCTCTCATGAACCTTTGTATTTCTGCAGGTTCAGTTGTTACTTCTCCCTTTTCATTTCTAATTCTGCTGGTTTGGATCTTCTCCATTTCTTTTCTTAATAAATCTGGCTAATGGTGGATACATTATATGCATGCTCTTAAATATCTAGCTTTTAGCTTTACCGATCTTTGCTCTTGTTTTCTCCATTCTTTTTCATTTACTTCTGATCTGACCTTTCTTATTTCTTTCCTTCTGCTAATCTTTTTTCGTTTGTTTGGTGTTTCTCCTTTTTTCTCTAATGGCTTTAGGTGTAAGGCTAGGTTGTTTATATGGGTGATTTCTTTTTTCTTGATGGAGCATTTTATTGCTATCAACTTCCCTGATAGCACTGATTTTGCTGCATCCCATAGGTTGGGGTAGTCGTATTTTCATTGTCATTTCTTTCCAGGTATTTAGTGATTTCATCTTTGTTTTCTTCAGTGATTGCTTGATTATTTAACAGCGTTTTGTTTAGCTTCCATGTGTTTCTATTGTTTACAGTTCTTTTTTTCCTTTCATTGATATCTAGTTTCATGGAACTGTGGTGGGAAATTATACCTCATACTATTTCAGTTTTCTTAAATTGACTAAGGCTCTATGTGTGACCCGAGATATGATATATCCTGGAGAATGTTCCATGAGTACTTGAGAAGAAACTGTTTTCTGGTGTTTTGCAAAGGAAAGTCATATACATATCAGTTAAGTCCCTCTTGTTCAAGGTGTCATTTAAAGCCCATGTTTCCTTGTTCATTTTCATTTTGGGTGATCAGTCCATTAGTGAAAGAAGGGTGTTAATGTCCTTTACTATTTTTGTGTTACTCTCAGTTTTCCCTTGTAGGGCTGTTAGGATATATCTTATGTATTGAAGTCTACTACGTTGGCTTCATAAGGATTTGCATTTGCTGTGTCATCTTCTTTGTTTGATTCCTTCATCAGTATGTAGTGTTCTTCTTGGTTTCCTGCAATAGTCTTTATATTAAAGTCTATTTCGTCTGATATGAGAATTGGCACTCCAGGTTTCCTTTGATTTACATGTGCTTGGAATGTCTTTTTCCATCCCCTCACTTTCAGTTTGTATGTGTCCCTAGGTCTAAAGTGGGTCGCTCCAGACATCATATTTAACGGTCTTGTTTTTGTATCCCTTCATCCACTCTATGTGTGTTGGTTGGAGCATTGAATCCATTTACATTTAAGGTAATTATCCGTGTGTATGTTCCTGTTAGAATTTACTTAATTGTTTTTGGTTTGTTATTGGAGGTCTTTTATTTCCTTTGTGTTTTCTGCTTAGAGAAGTTCCTTAATCATTGGTGATATAGACGGTTCGGTGGTGTTGAATTCTCCTACCTTTGTTTTGTCTGTGAAGTTTTTACTTCCTCCGTCCAATCTGAATGAGATTCTTGCTGAGTACAGTCACATTGGTGGTAGGTTTTTTCCCTTTAATCACTTGAAATATGTCCTCCCACTCCCTACTGTTTTACAGAATTTCTGCTGAAAGATCAGCTGTTAAGTTGATGGGGATTCCCAAATATGGAATTTCTTGCTTTTCCCTTGCTGCTTTTAATACCTTTTCTTTGTATTTCATTCTTGAGAGTTTGATGAATATGTGTCCTGGAGTGTTTCTCCTTGGATTTCTCCTGTTTGGGACTCTCTGAGCTTCCTGGACTTGATTAACTCTTTCCTTTCCCATATTAGAGAAGTTTTCAACTATAATCTTTCTGAATATTTTCTCAGTCCCTTTCTTTTTCTCTTCTTCTTCTGGGACCCGTCTGATTCGAATGTTGGTGCACTTAATGTTGTTCCAGAGGTCTCTAAGACTATCCTCAATCTTTTCATTCTTATTTCTTCATACTGCTCTGCAGTAGTGAGTTAAACTATGTTATCTTCCAGGTCACTTATCCGTTCTTCTGCCAGAGTGTTTCTGCTTTGATCACTTCTAGAGAATTTTTAATTTCATTTATTGTTTTCTTCATTATTGTTCGTTTGCCCTTCAGTTCTTCTAGGTCCTTGTGAAAAGTTTCTTGTATTTTCTCTATCCTATTTCCAAGATTTTGCATCATCTTTACTCTCATTATTCTGAATAATTGTTCAGGTAGACTGCCTATTTCCCCTTCATTGGTTAGTTCCGCTGGGGTTTAAGTGGCTCCTTCATCTGCTGTGTGTTTTTCAGTCTCCTCTTTTTGCTTAATTCACTGCTTGGGGGTTCCTTTTCACAGGCTGCAGCTTCATAGTTATCTTTGTTTTACGTGTCTGTCCCAGGTGGCTAAGTTTGTTCAGTGGCTTGTGTAGGCTTCTTGGTGGAAGGGAATTGTGCCTGTGTTCTGGTGGAAGAAGCTGGATCTTGTCTTTCTGCTGGGCAGATACACGTCTGGTGGTGTGTGGTTGGGTGTCTGTGGCCTTAGTGCGATTTTAGGCATCCTCTGTGATAATGGATGGGGCTGTGTTCCTGTCTTACTCGTTGTTTGGCATACGGTTTCCAGCACTGTAACTTGCTGGTCATTGAGTGAAGGTGGATCTTGGCGTTGAGATGGAAATCTCTGGGAGATTTTCTCCATTTGATATTACATGGAGAGGTAAGGTCTCCTGTGGACCAGTGTCCTGAGGTTGGCTCTCCCACCTCAGAGGCGCAGCACTGACTCTTGGTTGGAGCACCAAGAGACTTTCATCCACATGGCTCAGAATAAAAGAGACCAAAAAGAGAAAGAAACAAAGACAGAGGATAAACGAAGACACAATTATGTCAAATAAAATAAAATAAAGTTATTAAAATAAAAAATAATTTTTAAGAAAATATTTTAAACGTAAAAATAAGAAAACAGACGGACAGAACCCTAGCACAGATGTTTAAAGCTAAGCTTTACAGACAAAATCACAAACAGAAGCATACACGTAGACACACAAAAAAAGAGAAAAAGTGGGAATAAAATATAACTTTGCTCCCAAAGGCCACCACCTCAATTTTCGGATGATTCATTTTGTACTCAGGTAATCCACAGATGCATGTTACTTCAGGTTCAAAGTGGGGATTTCACCCGCTCTTCCTGAGGCTGCTGAGACATATTTCCCTTTCTCTTCTTTGTTCGCACAGCTCCCGGGATTCAGCTTTGGATTTGGATCCGCCTCTTTGTGTAGGTCGCTTGAGGACCTCTGTTCTTTCCTCAGACAGGACAGGGTTAAAGGAGAAGCTCATTGGGGGCTGTGTCTCACTCAGGCCGGGGGAGTGAGGAGTACGGAATAGGAGTCAGCCTGTAGCGGTATAGCGCATCGTGACTTTGCAGCAGCCTGAGGCGCACCGTGCATCCTCCCAGGGAAGTTGTCCCTGCATCACGGGACACTATCAGCGGCGGGATGCAGAAGCCCCCAGGAGGGGCACTGTGGATAGTGGCCTGTCTTTGCTCACAAGCTTATTGGTGGCGGCAGCAGCAGCCTTACGTCTCATGCTAGTCTCTGGAGTCCGCGCTGATAGCCGCACCTCACGCCCATCTCTGGAGCTCCATTATGCGGCGCTCTTAATACCCTCTCCTCACGCACCAGGAAAGAAATTGGGAAGAAAAATTCTCTTGTCTCTTACACAGTTGCAGGACTTTTCCAGGACTCCTTCTAAGCTAGACGTGGTGCACTAGCACCCTTCAGGCTGTGTTCATGCAGCCAGCCCCAGTCCTCACCGTGGATTCTGGCTGAAACCGCAGCCTCAGCCTCCAACCCCCGCCTTCCCCGGCACGTGAACAGACAAGCCTCTCAGGCTGGTGAGTTCTGGTCAACATCGCTCCTCTGTTCGGAAATCTGTCCACTTTGCCTTCCCCACCCCAGTTGCCGGTCTCTGCTCCGTTGCTACGAAGCTTCCCCACTCCGTTACACACACTGTCCGCCTGCGAAGGGGCTTTCTAGTGTATGGAAACCTTTCCTCCTTCACAGCTGCTTCCCACTGTTGCAAGTCCCGTCCCTAGTCTCTTGTCTCTGTTATTTCTTTCCTCTTTTCCCCTACCCAGGTACGTGGGGAGTTTCTTGCCCTTTGGGAGGTGTGAGGTCTTCGGCCAGCGTTCAGTGGCTGTTCTATAGGAGCGGTTCTTCCTGCAGATTTATTTCTGATGAATCTGTGGGGAGGAAAGTGATCTCCCCATCTTACTCTTCCGTCATCTTCAAGTTCCTCCCCCGTTGTTGTTTTGATCTGCATTTCTCTAATGATTAGTGATGTTGAGCATTTTTTCATGTGTTTGTTGGCAAATAGTATATATGCTTTGGAGAAATATCTTTTTCGGTATTCTGTCCTATTTTGGATTGGGTTGTTTGTTTTTCTGATGTTGAGTTGCATGAGCTCAATTGAGATTAATCCTTTGTCAGTTGCTTCGTTTACAAATATTTTCTCCCATTCTGAGGGTTGTCTTTTCATCCTGATTTTCATTTCCTTTTCTGTGCAAAAGCTGTTCAGTTTCACTAGGTCCCATTTGTTTCTTTCTGTTTATATTTCCAGTTCTCTATGAGGGGGGTCCCCAAACGTCTTTGTGTGATTTATGTCACAGAGTGTTCTGCCTTTGTTTTCTTCTAAGAGTTTTAACGTGTCTGGCCTTACATTTAGGTCTTTAATCGATTTGCAGTTTATTTTTGTGTATGGAGTTAAGAAGTGTTGTAATTTCATTCTTTTACATGTTGCTGTGCAGTTTCCCCAGAACCATAAGTGAAGAGGCTATCTTTTCTCCATTGTATACTCTTGACTCCTTTATCAAATAGAAAGGAGGGTGGGTTAATCCGTGGCTTACTGTGCTGTTTCATTGATGTACACTTCTATTTGTGTGCAAGTAGCATACCATCTTTATTAGTATAGATTTTTTTTATAGTCTGAAGTCAGGGAACCTGATTCCTCCAGCTCTGTTTTTCTTTCTCAAGATACCTTTGGCTCTTCAGGCTCTTTTGTGTTTCCACACAAATGGTGAAATATTTTGTTCTAGTTCTGTGACAAATGCCATTGGTAGTTCGATAGGGATTGCAATGTACTGTAGATTGCTTTGTGTAGCATAGTCATTTTTGCAATGTTGTTTCTACCAGTCCAAAAACATGGTATATGTCTCCAACTATTTTTGTCACCTTTAATATCTTTCATCAGTGAATCACGGTTTTCTTCACACATGTATTTTGTCTCTTTGGTAAGTTTACTCTCAAGTATGTTTTTCTTTTTCTAGCAATGGTAAATGAGAGTGTTTCCTTAATTTCTCTTTCGGATTTTTCATCATTAGTGCATAGTAATGCAAGCGATTTTTGTGCATTAACTTTGTATCTTGTCACTGTACCAAATTCATTGATTAGTTCTAGTAGTTTTCTGGTAGCGTCTTCAGAATTCTCTATGTATACAATCATGTCATCTGTAAACAGTGACAGATTTAATTCTTCTCTTCCAACTTGGATGCTTTTAATTTCTTTTTTTTTTCTCTGATTGCTGTGGGTATAACTTCCAAAATCTGCTTAAATAATATTAGTAACAGTTCACAAACTTGTCTTTTTCCTGATTTTAAAGGAAATGGTTTTAGTATTTCATCTTTGAGAACAAAGTTGGCAGTGGGGCTCTCATATATGGCCTTTATTAAGTTGAGGTACTTTCACTCTATGTGTACTTTCGGGAGAGTGTTATCCTAAACTATTTTTGGATGTTCCCAAAGGATTTTTATGAATTTATTGAGATAATCATATGATTTTTCTCCTTCAAAATGTTAGTATGGTTTATCATCTGGATTGATTTGCATATATCAAAAAAATCCTGCCTTTCTGGGATAAAGCACACTTGATCGTGGTGTAGTATCCCTCTAATGTGCTGTTGGATTATACTTTCTATTATTTTCTTTGAGATTCTGATATTTAAGATCATCAGTGATATTGGCCTGTAGTGACACTTTTTTTTTTACACTTTAACTGCTATTGGTATCAGGGTGATTGTGACCTCGTTTAATGGTTTTGGGAGTTGCCCTCACTCTGTTATATTTTGGAAGAGTCTGAGAAGGATAGGTGTTAGCCCTTGTCAAAAGGGTTTGATAGAAATCGCCTGTGAAGCCATCTGGTCTTGGGATTTTGCTTGTTGGAAAATTTTAATCACAATTTCAATTTCAGTGCTTACGATTAGTCTGTTTATAGCTTCTGTTTTATCTTGGTTCAGTCTCCGAAGGTTGTGCTTTTTGAAGAATTTGTCCATTTCTTCCAGGTTGTCCATTTAATTGGCAAAAGATGTTTGTTGTAATCTCTCATGATCCTTTGTATTTCTGCAGTATCATTTGTTACTTCTCCTTTTTCGTTTCTAATTTTGTTGGTTTGGATCTTCTCCATTTCTTTTCTTAATAAATCTGGCTAATTGTTTAATAAATTATATTCATCCTATTATATATCTAGCTTTAAATTTACTGATCTTTGCTCTTGTTTTCTGCATTTTTTTCATTTATGTCTGATCTGAACGTTCTTATTTCTTTCCTCCTGCTAATTTTCTTTTTTTTTTGATGTTTGTCCTTTTTTCTCTAATGGCTTTAAGTGTAAGGCTAGGTTGTTTATTTGGGGGATTTCTTGTTTCTTGATGGAGGATTTTATTGCTATAAACTTCCCTGTTAGAACTGCTTTTGCTGCATCCCATAGGTTGAGGTGGTCATATTTTCATTGTCATTTTGTTCCAGGTATTCCGTGATTTCATCTTTGTTTTCTTCAGTAATTGCTTGATTACTTATCAGTGTTTTGTTTTGCTTCCATGTGATTTTATTCTTTACAGTTCTTTTTTCCTTTCAGTGATATCTAGTTTCATGGCACTGTGGTCGGAAATTATACCTCATACTATTTCAGTTTTGTTAAATTTACTATGGCTTTATGTGTGACCCAAGATATGATATATCTTGGAGAATGTTCCATGAGCACTTGAGAAGAAACTGTTTTCTGGTGTTTTGCAAAGGCAAGTCATATACATATCAATTAAGTCCCTTTTGTTCATTTTTTCATTTAAAGCCCATGTTTCCTTGTTTATTTTCATTTCGAGACACGTATGAATCATACTATTAAAAAGTAAATACATAGAAAACATGTAAAAACAGCATGAGAAAAGCACCATATACCATACAAGGCAATCCAGTTAATTAATCCATGCTCCAGAAATTCTGAAAGAGAGAACGAGTGGCAGTATACGTATTTAAAGAGATGAAAGGAAAAATACCTACAACCAATGTTAGTGTTCTCATCAAGAATCTCATTGAGATTGGATGGAGAAACTAAAAACTTTACCGGAAAACAAACGGAAAGAGAATTCAGCACCACACACCAGCTTTATAACCAATGATTAAGGAACTTCTCGAGGCAGGAATCACAAAGAAAGGAAATGACCTCCTAGGACAAACCAAAAACAATTAACAAAACGGTAAGAGGAACATCCATGTGGAAAATTACCTTACATGTAAATGGATTCATTGCTCGAACCACAACATATAGACTGGCTGAAGGGATACAACATTAAGACCATTATATGCTGCCTAGAAAAGACCCATTTTAGACCTAAGGACACATACAGACTGAAAATGATGGGATGGCAAGAGACATTCCATGCAAATGGAAATCAAAGGAAACCTGGAGCTACAATTGTCATATCAGACGAAATAGACTCTAAGATAAAGAGTATTACAAGAAACAAAAAAGGACACTACATACTGATCAAGGGATCAGACCAAGCACAGGATATTACAAATGCGAGTACTGATAAACCCAACCAAGAAGCACTTCAATACATAAGTTATATCCTAACAGCCATAAATGGGAACTTCACAGTAACACCATAAGAGTAGGGCACAATACCACCCCACTTTCACCAATGGACAGATCATCTAAAATGAAAAGAAATCAGGAAACAAAAGCTTTCAATGACACATTGAACAAGAGGGACGTCATGCATATGTATATAACATTCTACTGCAAAACAACAGAAAACACTTTCTCCTCAGGTGTTCATGGAACATTCTCCAAGATATATCATATGTAGGATCACAAATAAAGCCTCAGAAAATTAAGGAAATTGAAATCATATCAGGTATACTTTCTGCCTATAGTGCTGTGAAACGACACATCAAGTAAAAGGAAAAATAAATTGTAAATAATACAAACTCATGGAAGCTAAACCAAACGCTGTTACATAAACAAGAATTCATTGTAGAAAACCAAGTTGGGATCACAAATACCTGGAAAATAGTGACAATGAAAATACGACCACCCAAAACTATGGGATGAAGCAAATGCAAGTCTAAAAGGAGAGCTGTGCGAACAAAGAAGCAAAACGGAAATCTCTCCCAGCAGCCGGAGGAAGAGTGGATGAAATCTCCACATTCAACGTGAAGTGCCCCGCACCTGTGGAACACCTGAATACACAATGAATCAGCCCAATATTGAGGAGGTGGACTTTGTGAGCAAAGATATATTATTTTTTCCACTTTTTTATTTTTGTGAGTGTGGAGGTGTATGCTGCTGTTTGTGATTTTGTCCCTATAGCTTAGCTTTAACCATTTGTGCTAGAGTTCTGTATTTCTCTTTTATTTTTTTTACTTGTTAAAATTTTCCCTTAATAAATAATTTTTCTTTTAATAACTTCATTTTATTTAATTTACTGCATTTTATTTTATTTTATCCTGATTCTTTATTTCCTTCTCTTTCAACTGCCACTTATTCCGACCGTTAGGATGAAAGTCTCTTGGTGCTCCAGCCAGGAGTGAGTGTTTTGCATCTGAGGTGGGAGAGACAACTTCTGGACAGTGGTCCAAAGAATACCTGACAACTCCACATAATATAAAATGGAGAAAATTTCCCAGAGATTTCCTTCTCAAAGCCAAGACCCACATTCACTCAGTGACCAGCAACCTACAGTGCTGGACACCCTAGGCCAAACAATGAGCAAGACAGAAACACCTCCCCATACATTATCAGAGAGGTTGCCTTAAATCACAATAAGGACGGGGACACGAAAATACACACCAGCAGACGTGGAAGTGCCCACCAGAAAGAAAAGATACAGCCTCATCCACCAGAACACTAGCACAAATCCCCTACACCAAGGAGCCTACACAACCCACTGGACAAACCTTAGCCGCTGGGCACAGACACCAAAAACAACAATGACTACGGGCATGCAGACTTTGAAAAGGAGACCCCAAACACAGTAAGTTAAGCAAAACGAGGAGACCAAAAAACACACAGTAGACGAAGCAGCAAGGTCAAAACGCCACAGACCTAAGAAATGAAGAGGAAATAGGGAGTCTACCCGAAAATGATTTCAGAATAATGATAGGAAAGACGATTCAAAATCTTTGAAATAGGAGCGAGAATATAAAAGAAATCTTTCAAAAGGTATGACAAGAACTGAAGAGCAAACAAACAATGATGAAGAACCAACTAAATGAAAATAAATATTCCCTAGCATGAATCACTAGCACAATAACTGAGGCAGAAGAACAGTTAAGAGGCCTGGAAGATAAAATAGTTTAAAGAAATATGCGGTGCAGAATAAAGAAAAAAGAAAGAAAGCAACAGAGGACAGTCTCAGCGACTCTTTGGACAACATTAAATGCACCAACATTCGAATTATAATGGTCTCAGAAGAAGAAGAGAAAAAGAAAAGGCCTGAGAAAATATTTAAAGTGATTATAGTTGAAAATTCCCCTAGTATTGGAAAAGAAAGAGTTAATAAATTCCAGGAAGCACAGAGAATCCCATACAGGATAAACCAAGGAGAAAAAAGCCAAGACACGTATGAATCAAACTATTAAACACTAAATACATTGAAAACATGTAAAAAGCAGCATGGGAAAAGCACCATATACCATACAAGGGAATCCATTAAGTTAACAGCTGACCTTGCAGCAGAAATTCTGCAAGAGAGAAGGGAGTGGCAGTATACGTATTTAAAGAGATGAAAGGAAAAATACCAACAACCAATGTTACTGTTCTCAGCAGAAATCTCATTAAGATTGGAGGGAGAAACTAAAAACTTTACAGAAAAACAAACGGAAAGAGAATTCAGCACCAAGCAACAGCTTTATACCAAAGGATAAAGGAACTTCTCTAGGCAGGAATCACAAAGAAAAGAAAAGACCTCCTAGAACAAACCAAAAACAATTAACAAAATGGTAAGAGGAACATCCATATTGATAATTACCTTACATGGAAATGGTATCAATGCTCCAACCACAACAGACAGACTGGCTGAAAGGATACAACAACAAGACCATTATATATTCTGCCTAGAAGAGACCCACTGTAGACCTAGGGACACATACAGACTGAAAGTGAGGGGCGGGCAAGAGACATTCCATGCAAATAGATATCAAAGGAAACCTGGAATTACAATTGTCATATCAGACGAAATAGACTTTAAGACAAAGACTATTACACAAAACAAAAATGGACACTACATACAGATCAAAGGATCATACCAAGGAAAGGATATAACAAATGGGAATACTTAGGAACGCAACCGAGGAGCGCTTCAATACATAAGTTATATCTTAACAACCATAAAGGCTAACCTGACAGTAACTCCATAAGACTAGGGGAAATTACCACTCCACTTTCACCAATGGACAGATCATCCAAAATGAAAATAAATCAGGAAACATAAGCTTTAAATGACACGTTGAACAAGAGGGACTTCATTCATATGTAAACCACAATCTATTGCAAAATAACAGAAAAAGCTTTCTCCTCAGGTGCTCATGGAACATTCTCCAAGAAATATCCTATGTAGCGTCACAAATAAAGCCTTAGTAAATTAAGAAATTTGAAACAGTATCAAGTATAATTTCCGCCTAAAGTGCTATGAAACTACATAGGAATTAAAAAGAAAAAAACTGTAAATAATACAAACACACGCAAGCTAAACAAAACGCTGTTACATAACCAAGAATTCACTGCAGAAAACCAAGATGGGATCACAAATACCTGGGAAAAAGTGACAATGAAAATACGACCGCCCAAAACTATGGGATGAAGCAAATGCAACTCTAAAAGGAGAGCTATGCGAAAAAAGAAGCAAAAGGGAAATCTCTCCCAGGAGCCGCGGGAAGAGGAGGATGAAATCTCCACATTCAATGTGAAGTAACTCGCATTTGTGGAACACCTGAATACACAATGAATCAGCCCAAAATTGAGGAGGTGGACTTTGTGAGCAACGATATATTATTTTTTCCCCGTTTTCAATTTTTGTGAGAGTGTAGGTGTATGCTGCCATTTGAGATTTTGTCTGTATAGCTTAGATTTAACCATTTGTGCTAGAGTTCTGTCCTTCTGTATTGTAGTTTTTCCTTTTTAAAGTTTTCTCTTAATAAATATTTTTTATTTTAGTAACTTCATTTTATTTGATTTTAGTTTATTTTGTTTTATTTTATCCTCATTCTTTGTGTCCTTCTCTTTCTTCTCCCACATATTCTGAGCCGTGAGGATGAAAGTCTCTTGGTGCTCAAGCCTGGAGTCAGTGTTGTGCATCTGAGGGGGGAGAGCCAACTTCAGGACACTGGTCCAAAGGAGACCTGACAGCGACAAATAATATCAAACGGAGAAAATCTCCCAGAGATTTCCTTCTCAAGGCCAAGACCAACATTCACTCAGTGACCAGCAAGCTACAGTGCTGGACACCGTATGCCAAACAATGAGCAAGACAGAAACACAGTGCCATCTGTTATCAGAGAGGATGCCTTAAATCATATTAAGGATGGAGACACGAAAATACATACCACCACACGTGGAAGTGCCCACCAGAAAGACAAGATCCAGCCTCATCCTCCAGAACACAGGCACAATTCCCTCCACTAAGAAGCCTACTCCACCCACCGAACAAACCTTAGCCGCTGGGGACAGACACCAAAAACAACAATAACTACGGGCATGCACCCGGTGAAAAGGAGACCGCAAGCAGAGTAAGCTAAGCAAAATGAGGAGACCAAAAAACACACAGCATACGAAACAACAATGTTAAAACACACAAGACCTAACAAATGTAGAGGAAATAGACAGTCTACCCGAAAAAGAATTCACAATAATGATAGGAAAGACGATTCAAAATCTTGGAAATAGGAGAGAGAATATACAAGAGACGTTTCACAAGAGACGACCAGAACTGAAGAGCAAACTAACAATGATGAAGAACAAAAAAAAGAAAATAAATATTCTCTAGCATGGATCACTGGCACAGTTACTGGGGACGAAGAACGGTTAAGTGGCCTGGAAGATAAAATAGTTCAAAGAAATAATGTGGGGCAGAAGAAAGAAAAAAGAAAGAAAGGAACGGAGGACAGTCTCAGTGACCCTTGGGACAACATTAAACGCACCAACATTCGAATTATAGGGCTCTCAGGAAAAGGAGGGATAAAGAAAAGACCTGAGAAAATATTTGAAGAGATTATATTTGAAAACTTCCCTAGTATGGGAAAGGAAAGAGTTAATCAAGTCCAGGAAGCACAGAGAGTCCCATACAGGAAAAATCCAAGGAGAAACACACCAAGACACGTATTAATCAACTTAATAAAAATAACATACATAGAAAACATGTAAAAAGCAGCATGGGAAAAGCACCATATACCATACAAGGGAATCCACTTAAGTTAACAGCTGACCTTGAGGCAGATATTCTGCAAGAGAGAATGGAGTGGCAGTATACGTATTTAAAGAGATGAAAGGAAAAAAACCTACAACCAATGTTACTGTTCTCAGCAAGAATCTCATTGAGATTGGACGGAGAAACTAAAAACTTTACAGAAAAACAAACGGAAAAAGAATTCAGCACCAAAAACTGCTTATAACTAAGGATAAAGGAACTTCTCTAGGCAGGAATCAGAAAGAAAAGAAAAGACCTCCTAGAACAAACCAAAAACAATTAACAAAATGGTAAGAGGAACATCCATATTGATAATTACGTTACATGGAAATGTTATCAATGCTCCAACCAAAACAGACAGACTGGCTGAAGGGATACAACAACAAGACCATTATATATGCTGCCTAGAAGAGATCCACTGTAGACCTAGGGACACATACAGCCTGAAAGTGAGGGGTGGGCAAGAGACATTCCATGCAAATGGATATCAAAGGAAACTTGGAGTTACAATTGTCATATCAGACGAAATAGACTTTAAGACAAAGACTATTACAAAAAACAAAAATGGACACTACATACAGATCAAGGGATCATACAAAGGAAAGGATATAACAAATACGAATACTTACGAACGCAACCGAGGAGCGCTTCAATACATAAGTTATATCTTAACAGCCATAAATGCTAACCTGACAGTGACTCCATAAGACTAGGGGAAATGACCACCCCACTTTCACCAATGGACAGATCATCCAAAATGAAAATAAATCAGGAAACATAAGCTTTAAATGACACGTTGAACAAGAGGGACTTCATTCATATGTATACCACACTCTATTGCAAAACAACAGAAAACACTTTCTCCTCAGTGCTCATGGAACATTCTCCAAGATATATCATATGTAGCGTCACAAATAAAGCCTTAGAATATTAAGAAAATTGAAATAGTATCAGGTATACTTTCCGCCTACAGTGCTATGAAACTAGATAGGAATTAAAAGGAAAAAAAACTGTAAATAATAAAAACACATGGAAGCTAAACAAAACGCTGTTACATATCCAAGAATTCACTGCAGAAATCCAAGATGGTATCACAAATACCTGGGAAAAAGTGACAATGAAAATACGACCACCCAAAAGTATGGGATGAAGCAAATGCCACTCTAAAAGGAGAGCTCTGCGAACAAAGAAGCAAAAGGGAATTCTCTTTCAGCAGCCGCGGGAAGAGTGGATGAAATCTCCACATTCAATGCGAAATACCACACATTTGTTGAACACCTGAATACACAATGAATCAGCCCAAAATTGAGGAGGTGGACTTTGTGAGCAACGATATTTTATGTTTTAAATGTTTTCACTTTTTGTGAGAGTGTAGGTGTATGCTGCTGTTTGAGATTTTTTCCGTATAGTTTAGATTTAACCATTTGTGCTACAGTTCTGTCCTTCTGCATTGTATTTTTTACTTTTTAAAATTTTCTCTTAATAAATATTTTTTTATTTTAATAACTTCATTTTATTTGATTTTACTTTATTTTGTTTTATTTTATCCTCATTCTTTGTTTCTTTCCCTTTCTGCTCACACATATTCTTAGCTGTGAGGATGAAAGTCTTTTCGTGCTCCAGCCGGGGGTAAGTGCTGTGCATCTGAGGTGAGAGAGCCTTGTTCAGGACACTGGTCCACAGGAGACATGACAGCTCCACATAATATCAAATGCACAAAATCTCCCAGAGATTTCATTCTCAATGGCAAGACCCACTTTCACTTAGTGACAAGCGAGCTACAGTTCTGGAAACCGTATGCCAAACAATGAGCAAGAAAGAAACACAGCCCCATCCGTTATCAGACAGGATGCTTTAAATCATAATAAAGATGGAGACACCAAAATACATACCTGCAAACATGGAAGTGCCCACCAGAAAAACAAGATCCAGCCTCATTCTCCAGAACAAAAGCACAACACCCCTACACTAAGAAGCCTACACAACCCACTGAACAAACTTTAGCCACTGGGGACAGACACCAAAAACAACAATAACTATGGGCATGCAGCCTGTGAAAAGGAGACCCGAAGCACAGTAAGTTAAGCAAAATGAGGAGACCAAAAAACACACAGCAGATGAAGAAGCAAGGTCAAAAAGCACCAGACCTAACAAATGAAGAGGAAATAGGCGGTCTACCTGAAAAAGAATTCAGAATAATGATAGGAAAGAAGATACAAAATCTTGGAAATAGGAGAGAGAAAACACAAGAAACGTTTCAAAAGGGACGACAAGAACTGAAGAGGAAACAAACAATGATGAAGAACAAAATAAATGAAAATAATTATTCCCTAGCATGGATCACTAGCACAGTAACTGAGGCAGAAGAACGGTAAATAGGCCTGAAAGATAAAAGAGTTCAAAGAAATACTGTTGGACAGAAGAATGAAAAAAGAAAGAAAGGAACGGAGGACAGTCTCAGCGACACGTGGGACAATATTAAACACACCAACATTCGAATTATATGGGTCTCAGAAGAAGACGAGAAATAGAATGGGCGTTGAGAAAGGGAAAGAGAAAAGAACTGAGAAAATTTTTGAAGAGATTATAGTTGAAAACTTCGCTCGTATGGGAAAGGAAAGAGTTAATCAGGTCCAGGAAGCACAGAGAGTCCCATACAGGATGAATCCAAGGAGAAACATGCCAAGACACGTATTCATCAAACAATTAAAAACTAAATACATAGAATGCATGTAAAAAGCAGCATGGGAAAAGCAGCATATATCATACAGGGAAATCCACATAAGTTAACAGCTGACCTTTCAGCAGAAATTCTGCAAGAGAGAAGGGAGTGGCAGTATACGTATTTAAAGAGATGAAAGGAAAAAAACCTACAACCAATGTTACTGTTCTCAGCAAGAATCTCATTGAGATTGGACGGAGAAACTAAAAAATACAGAAAAACAAACGGAAAGAGAATTCAGCATCACAAAACAGCTTGATAACAGAGGATAAAGGAAGTTCTCTAGGTAGGAATCACAAAGAAAAGAAAAAACCTCCTAGAACAAAACAAAAACAATTAACAAAACGGTAAGAGGAACATCCATATTAATATTAACCTTACATGTAAATGGATTCATTGCTCCAACTACAATAGATCGAATCGCTGAAGGGATACAGCATCAAAACCATTATATGTGATGCCTAGAAGAGACCCACTTTAGACCTAGGGAGTCATACAGACTGAAAGTGAGGAGATGGCAAGAGACATTCCATGCAAATGGAAATCAAAGGAAAACTGGAGTTACAATTCTCATATCAGATGAAATCGATTTTAAGATAAAGACTATTAAAAGAAACAAACAAGGACACTATATACGGATCAAGTGATCAAACCAAGGAAAGGATATGACAAATGCGAATACTTATGAACCGAACAGAGGAGCACTTCAATACATAACATGTAGCCTAACAGCCACAATGGGGAACTTGACACTACTACCAAAGGAGTAGGGGACATTACCACGGCACTTCCACCAATGGACAGATCTTCCAAAATGAAAATAAATCAGGAAACATAAGTTTTAAATGACTCATTGAACAAGAGAGACTTCATTCATAAGTATACCACATTCTATAGCAAAACAACAGAAAACACTTTTTCCTCAGGTGCTCATGGAACATTCTCCAAGATATTTTATATGTATGATCACAAATAAAGCCTTAGAAAATTAAGAAAATTGAAACACTATCAGGTATACTTTCCGCCCACAGTGCTATGAAACTAGATACGAATTAAAAGGAAAAAAAATGTAAATACTAGAAACACGGGGAATCTAAAGAAACGCTTTTACATAAGCAGGAATTCACTGCAGAAAACCAAGATGGGATCACAAATACCTGGAAAAAGTTACAATGAAAATACGACCACCCAAAACTATGGGTGAAGCAAATGCAACTCTAAAAGGAGAGCTGTGCGAAAAAAGAAACCAAAGGGAAATCTCTCCCAGCAGCCACAGGAAGAGTGGGTGAAATCTGCACATTGAATGTGAAGTACCCCGCATCATTGGATCTCTTGAATACACAATGAATCAGCCCAAAATTGACGAGGTGGACTTTGTGAGCAAAGATATATTATTCTTTCCAGTTTTTCATTTTCTGTGACTGTGGTGGTGTATGCTGCTGTTTGCGATTTTGTCTGTATAGCTTAACTTTAAACATTTGTGCTAGAGTTCTGTCCGTCTGTTATGTTTTTTTAGTTTTTTAAATTTTCTCTTGATACATATTTTTTTATTTTAATAACTTCATTTTATTTTATTTTACTTTATTTTGTTTTATTTTATCTGCATTCTTTGTTTCCTTCTCTTTCCTCTCCCACTTTTTCTGAGCTGTGAGTATGCATGTCTCTTGGTGTTCCGGCCAGGAGTCAGTGTTGTGTTTCTGAGGTGGGAGAGCCAACTTCAAGACACTGGTGCACCGGAGAACTGACGTCTCCACATAATATCAAAGGGAGAAAATCACCCAGAGAGTCCTTTCTCAACACCAAGAACCACATAAACACAGTGAGCAGCAGTCTACAGTGCTGGACACCGTATGCCAAACAATGAGCAAGACAGAAACATGGTGCCATCCATTCTCAGAAAGGATGCCTTAAATCATAATAAGGACGGAGGCACCAAAATACACACCAGCAGTTGTGGAAATGCCCACCAGAAAGACATGATCCCGCCTCATTCAAAAGAACACAAGCACAATTCCCCTCAACGAAGAAGCCTACACAACCCACTGAACAAACCTTAGCCTCTGGGGACAGACACATAAAACAACAATAACTACAGGCATGCCACCTGTGAAAAGGAACCCCAAGAACAGTAATTAGACAAAAGGAGGATACCAAAAAACACACAGCACACGAAGCAGCAATCTCAAAACGCACCAGACCTAACAGATGAAGAGGAAATAGGCAGTCTTCCCGAAAAAGAATTCAGAATAATGATCAGAAAGACGATTCAACATCATGGAAATAGGAGAGAGAAAATACAAGAAACGTTTCACAAGGACGACAAGAACTGAAGAGAAAACAAACAATGATGAAGAATAAAATAAATGAAAATAATTATTCTCTAGCATAGATCAGTAGCACAATAACTGAGGCAGAAGAACGGTTAAGTGTCCTGGAAAATAAAATAGTTCAAATAAATACTGCAGGAAAAATAAGAAAAAAGAAAGAAAGGAATGGAGGACAGTCTCTGCGACCCTTGAGACAACATTAAACGGACCAACATTCGAATTATATGGGTCTCAGAAGAAGAAGAGAAATAGAAAAGGCGTGAGAATATATTTGAAGAGATTATATTTGAAAACTTCCCTAGTATGGGAGAGGAAAGAGTTAATCAAGTCCAGGGGGCACAGAGAGTCCCATACAGGATAAATCCAAGGAGAAACACGCCAAGACTCGTATTCACCAAACTATTTAAAAATAAATACATAGAAAGCATGTAAAAAGCAGTATTGGAAAAGCAGCATATACCATAAAAGGGAATCCATGTAAGTTAACAGCTGAGCTTTCAGCAGAAATTCTGCCAGAGAAAAGGGAGTGGCAGTATACGTATTTAAAAGATGAAAGGAAAAAAACCTACAGCCAATGTTACTGTTCTCAGCAAGATCTCATTGAGATTGGACGGAGAAAGTAAAAACTTTACAGAAAAACGAACAGAAAGAGAATTCAGCACCACGCAACAGCTTTATAACAAAGGATAAAGGAACTTCTCTAGGCAGGAATCACAAAGAAAAGAAAAGACCTCCTAGAACAAACAAAAAACAATTAACAAAACGGTAATAGGTACATCCATATTATTAATAACCTTACATGTAAATGGATTCATTGCTCCAACTACAACAGATAGACTCCCTGAAGGGATACAACATCAAGACCATTATATGTGCTGCCTAGAAGAGACCCACTTTAGACCTAGGGAGTCATACAGACTGAAAGTGAAGAGATGGCAAGAGACATTCCATGCAAATGGAAATCAAAGGAAACCTGGAGTTACAATTCTCATATCAGACGAAATAGACTTTAAGATAAATACTATTACAAGAAACAAACAAGGACACTACATACGGATCAAGGGATCAAACCAAGGAGAGGATATGAGAAATGCGAATACTTATGAACCCAACTGAGGAGCACTTCAATACATAACATATAACCTAACACCCATAAAGGGGAACTTGACAGTACCACCAAAAGAGTAGGGCACATTACCACCCATCTTCCACCAATGGACATATCATCCAAAATGAAAAAAAATCAGGAAACATACGTTTTAAATGACACATTGAACAGGAGGGACTTCATTCATATGTATACAACATTCTATTGCAAAACAACAGAAAACACTTTTACCTCAGGTGCTCTTGGAACATTCTCCAAAATATGTTATATGTATGATCACAAATAAAGCCTTAGAAAATTAAGAAAATTGAAACAGTATCAGGTATCGTTTCCGCCCACAGTGCTATGACACTTGATAGGAATTAAAAGGAAAAAAAAAACTGTAAATAACACAAACACGGGGAAGCTTAAGAAAACGCTGTTACATAACCAAGAATTCACTGCAGAAAACCAAGATGGGATCACAAATACCTGGGAAAAAGTGACAATGTAAATACGACCACAGAAAACTATGGGATGAAGAAAATGCAACTCTAAAAGGAGAGCTGTGCGAACAAAGAAGCCAAAGGGAAATCTCTGCCAGCAGCCGAAGGAAGAGTGGATGAAATCTGCATATTCAACGTGAAGTACGCCGCATCCGTGGAACACCTGAATACACAATGAATCAGCCCAAAATTGACGAGGTGGAATTTGTGAGCAAAGATATATTATTCTTTCCAGTTTTTCAATTTTTGTGAATGTGGAGGTGTATGCTGCCCTTTGCGATTTTGTCTGTATAGCTTAGCTTTAACCATTTGTGCTAGAGTTCTGTCCGTCTGTTATGTTTGTTTAGTTTTAAAATTTTCTCTTGATACATATTTTTATTATAGTCATTTCATTTTATTTTATTTTACTTTATTTTGATTTATTTTATCTGCATTCTTGGTTTCCTTCTCGTTCCTCTCCCACTTTTTCTGAGCCGTGAGGATGCATGTCTCTTGGTGCTCCGGCTAGTAATCAGTCTTGTGCCTCTGAGGTGGGAGAGCCAACTTCAGGACACTGGTGCACAGGAGGCCTGACAGCTCCACATAATATCAAAGGGAGAATATCTCCCAGAGTTTTCTTTCTCAACGCCAAGACCCACATTCACTCAGTGACCAGCAGGCTACAGTGCTGGATACCGTATGCCAAACAATGAGCAAGACAGAAACTCAGCCCCATCCGCTATCAGAGAAGATGCCTTAAATCTTAATAAGGATGGAGGCAACAAAATACACACCAGCAGATGTGGAAATGCCCACCAGAAAGACAGGATCCAGCCTCATTCAAAAAACACAAGCACAACTACTCTCCCCGAAGAAGACTACACAACCCACTGAACAAACCTTAGCCACTTGGGACAGACACCAAAAACAACAATAACTTCGGGCATGCCGCCTGAGATAAGGAACCCCAAGCACAGTAAGATAAGCAAAATGAGGAGACCAGAAAACACACTGCGGACGAAGCAGCGAGGTCAAAATACCCCAGACCTAACAGATGAAGAGAAAATAGGCAATCTTCCCGAAAAATAATTCAGAATAATGACAAAAAAGACGATTCAACATCATGGACATAGGAGAGAGAAAATACAAGAAACGTTTCACAAGGGACGACAAGAACTGAAGAGCAAACAAACAATGATGAAGAACAAAATAAATGAAAATAATTATTCTCTAGCATGGATCACTAGCACAATAACTGAGGCAGACGAACGGTTAAATGGCCTGGAAGATAAAATAGTTCAAATAAATACTGCGGGGAAAATAAGAAAAAAGAAAGAAAGGAATGGAGGACAGTCTCAGCGACCCTTGGGACAACATTAAACGCACGAACATTCGAATTATATGGGTCTCATAAGAAGACGAGAAATAGAAAAGGCGTGAGAATATATTTGAAGAGATTATAGTTGAACAAAACGCTGTTACATACCCAAGGATACACTGCAGAAAACCAAGATGGGATCACAAATACCTGGGAAAAATTGAAAATGAAAATAGGACCACCCAAATTTATGGAATGAAACAAATGCAACTCTAAAAGCAGAGCTGTGCGAGCAAAGAAGCGAAAAGGTAATTTCTCCCAGCACCCGCACGAAGAGTGGATGAAATCTCCACATTCAACGTGAAGTACCCCGCATCTCTGGAACACCTGAATAGAACAATGAATCAGTCCAAAATTGAGGAGGTGGACTTTGTGAGCATAGATATATTAGTTTTTCCACTCTTTCACTTTTTGTGAGTGTGTAGGCGTATGCTGCTGTGAGTCATTTTGTCAGTATAGCTAAGCTTTAAACATTTGTGCTCGAGTTCTGTGTGACTGGTTTTCTTTTTAATTTTTAAAATTTTCTCGTCATAAATATTTTTCATTTTAAAAACTTCGTTTTATTTGATTTTACTTTATTTTGTTTTATTTTATCCTCATTTTTGTTTCCTTCTCTTTCTTCTCCCACTTATTCGGAGCTATGAGGATGAAAGTCACTAGGTGCTCTAACCAGGAGTCAGTGCTCTGCATCTGAAGTGGGAAAACCAACTTCAGAACACTGGTTCACAGGAGACCTGACAGCTCCACATAATATCAAATGGAGAAAATCTCCCAGAGATTTCCTTCTCAAGGCCAAGACCCACGTTCACTCAGTGACCAGCAAGCTACAGTGCTGGACACCGTATGGCAAACAATGAGCAAGACAGAAACAGTCCCATCCGTTATCAGAGACGATGCGTTAAATCATCATAAGGATGGAGGCACCAAAGTACACACCACCAGACGTGGAAGTGCCCACCAGAAAGAAAAGATCCAGCCTCATCTTCCAGAACACAAGCACAACTCCCTTCAACCAAGAAGCACACAAAACCCACTGAACAAACCTTAGCCACTGGGGACAGACATCAAAAACAACAATAACTTCAGGCATGATGCCTGTGAAAAGTAACCCCAAGCACAGTAAGTTAAGCAAAATGAGGAGACCAAAAAACACACAGCAGATGAAGCAGCAAGGTCAGAAATCACCAGACCTAACAAATGAAGAGGAAATAGGCAGTCTACCTGAAAAAGAACTCAGAATAATGATATGAAAGACGATTCAACATCGTGGAAATAGGAGAGAGAAAATACAAGAAACGTTTCACAAGGGTCGACAAGAACTGAAGAGCAAACAAACAATGATGAAGAACACAATACATGAAAATTATTATCCTCTAGCATGGATCACTAGCACAATAACTGGAGCAGAAGAACGGTTAAGTGGCCTGGAAGATAAAATAGTTCAAATAAATACTGCGGGGCAAAATGAGAAAAAACAAAGAAAGTAACGGAGGACAGTCTCAGCGACCCTTTGGACAACATTAAACGCACCAACATTCGAATTATATGGGTCTCAGAAGAAGAAGAGCAATAGAAAAGGCGTGAGAATATATTTGAAGAGATTATAGTCGAAAACTTCCCTAGTAAGGTAAAGGAAAGAGTTAATCAAGTCCAGGAAGCACAGAGAGTCCCCTACATGATAAATCCAAGGAGAAACACGCCAAGACACGTATTCATGAAACTATTAAAATATAAATGTATAGGAAACATGTAAAAAGCAGCATGGGAAACGCAACATTTACCATTCAAGGGAATCCACATAAGTGAACAGCTGACCTTTCAGCAGAAATTCTGCGAGAGAGAAGCGAGTGGCACTATACGAATTTAAAGAGATGAAAGGAAACAACCTATAACCACTGTTACTATTTTCAGCAAGAATCTCATTGAGATTGGACGGAGAAACTAAAAACTACAGAAAAACAAACGGAAAAAGAATTAGCCACCAACAACAGCTTTATAAGAAAGGATAAAGGAACTTCTCTAGGCAGGAATCACAAAGAAAAGAAAAGACCTCCTAGAACAAACCAAAACAATTAACAAAACGGTAAGAGGAACATCCATATTGATAATTACCTTACATGTAAATGGATTCATTGCTCCAACCACAACAGATAAACTGGCTGAAGGGACACAACAACAAGCCCATTATATATGCTGCCTAGAAGAGATCCACTTTAGACCTAGCGAGACATACAGACTGAAAGAGGATATGGCAAGAGACATTCCATGCAAATGGAAATCAAATGAAACCTGGAATTACAATTCTTATATCAGAAGAAATAGACTTTAAGATAAAGACTATTACAAGAAACAAACAAGGACACTAAACACTGATCAAGGGAACAAACCAAGGAGGGAATATAAGAAATTCCAAATACTTATGAACACAACCGAGGACAATTTCAATACATAAGTTTTATCCTAACAGCCATAAAGCGGCACTTGAGAGTCAAACCATAAGTGAAGGAAACATTACCACCCCACAATCACCAATGGATAGATCATCCAAAATGAAAATAAATCAGGAAACATAAGCTTTCAATGACGCGTTGAACAAGAGGGAATCCATTCATATGTATACAACATTCTACTGCAAAACAAAAGAAAACACTTTCTCCTCAGGTACTCATGAAACACTCTCCGAGATATATCATATGTAGGGTCACGAATAAAGCCTTAGAAAAGTAAGAAAATTGAAATAGCATCAGGTATAATTTCCGCCTGCAGTGCTATGAAACTAGACAGGAATTAAAAGAAAAAAAATGTAAATAATACAAACACATGGAAGCTAAACAAAACGCTGTTACATAACCAAGAATACACTGCAGAAAACCAAGATGGGATCGCAAATACCTGGGAAAAACTGAAAATGAAAATAGGAACACCCAAAACTATGGAATGAAACAAATGCAACTCTAAAAGCAGAGCTGAGCGAACAAAAAGCGAAAAGGTAATCTCTCCCAGCACCCGCACGAAGAGTGGATGATATCTCCACATACAACGTGAAGTATCCCGCATCTCTGGAACACCTGAATAGAACAATGAATCAGTCCAAAATTGAGGAGGTGTACTTTGTGAGCATAGATATATTAGTTTTTCCACTTTTTAACTTTTTGTGAGTGTGTAGGTGTATGATGCTGTGAGTCATTTTTTCTGTATAGCTAAGCTTTAACCATTTTTACTAGAGTTCTGTGTGACTGTTTTTCTTTTTACTTTTTAAAATTTTCTCTTAATACATATTTTTTAATTTAAAAATTCATTTTATTTGCTTTTACTTTATTTTCTTTTATTTTAAACTCATTATTTGTTTTCTTTTCCCACTTATTCCGAGCTGTGAGGATGAAAGTCTCTAGGTGCTCTAACCAGGAGTCAGTGCTCTGCATTGACGTGGGAAAACCAACTTCAGGACACTGGTCCACAGGAGACCTGACAGCTCCACATAATATCAAATGGAGAAAATCTCCCAGAGATTTCCTTCTCAAGGCCAAGACCCACGTTCACTCAGTGACCAGCAAGCTACAGTGCTGGACACCGTATGCCAAACAATGAGCAAGTCAGAAACAGCCCCATCCGTTACCAGAGAGGATGCCTTAAATCATAATAAGGAAGGAAGCACCGAAATACACACCACCAGATGTGGAAGTGCCCAACAGAAAGAAAAGATACAGCCTCATCTTCCAGAACACCAGTACAACTTCCCTCAACCAAAAAACATACAGAACCCACTGCACAAACCTTAGCCCCTGGGGACAGACACCAAAAACAGAAATAACTACGGGCATGCTGCCTGTGAAAAGGAACCACAAGCACAGCAAGTTAAGCGAAATGAGGAGACAAAACAACACACAGCAGACGAAGCAGCAAGGTCAAAACGCACCAGACCTAACAAATGAAGAGGAAATAGGCAGTCTACCCGAAAAAGAATTCAGAATAATGATAGGAAAGACGATTCAACATCGTAGAAAAAGGAGAGAGAAAATACAAGAAAAGTTTCACAAGGGTCGACAAGAACTGAAGAGCAAACAAACAATGATGAAGAACACAATACATGAAAATAATTATCCTCTACCATGGATCACTAGCACAATAACTGAGGCAGAAGAACGGTTAAGTGGCCTGAAAGATAAAATAGTTCAAATAAATACTGCGGGGCAAAATAAGAAAAAACAAAGAAAGGAATGGAGGACAGTCTCAGTGACACTTGGGACAACATTAAACGGACCAACATTCGAATTATATGGGTCTCAGAAGAAGAAGAGAAATAGAAAAGGCGTGAGAATATATTTGCAGAGATTATAGTTGAAAACATCCCTAGTAGGGGATAGGAAAGAGTTAATCAAGTCCGGGAGGCACAGAGAGTCCCCTACAGGATAAATCCAAGGAGAAACACGCCAAGACACGTATTCATCAAACTATTAAAATCTAAATGTATAGGAAACATGTAAAAAGCAGCATGGGAAAAGCACCATATACCATTCAAGGGAATCCACGTAAGATAACAGCTGAACTTTCAGCAGAAATTCTGCAAGAGAGAAGGGAGTGGCATTATACGGATTTAAAGAGATGAAAGGAAAAAACCTATAACCACTGTTACTATTTTCAGTAAGAATCTCATTGAGATTGGATGGAGAAACTAGAAACTTTACAGAAAAACAAAGGGAAAAAGAATTTGGCACCAACAACAGCTTTATAACACAGGATAAAGGAACTTCTCTAGGCAGGAATCACAAAGAAAAGAAAAGACCTCCTAGAACAAACCAAAAACAATTAACAAAACGGTAAAAGGAACATCCATATTGATAATTACTTTACACGTAAATGGATTCATTGCTCCAACCACAACAGATAAACTGGCTGAAGGGATACAACAACAAGCCCATTATATATGCTGCCTAGAAGAGATCCACTTTAGACCTAGGGAGACATACAGATGGAAAGAGAGGATATGGCAAGAGACATTCCATGCAAATGGAAATCAAAGGAAACCTGGAATTATAATTCTTATATCAGAAGAAATAGACTTTAAGATAAAGACTATTACAAGAAACAAAGAAGGACACTACACACTGATCAAGGGAACAAACCAAGGAGGGGATATAAGAAATTCCAAATACTTATGAACCCAACCGAGGAGAACTTCAATACAAAAGTTTTATCCTAACAGCCATAAAGTGGCACTTGACAGTAAAACCATAAGTGAAGGAAACATTACCACCCCACAATCACCAATGGATAGATCATCCAAAATGAAACTAAACCAGGAAACATAAGCTTTCAATGACGTCTTGAACAAGAGGGAATTCATTCATAAGTATACAACATTCTATTGCAAAACAACAGAAAACACTTTCTCCTCAGGTGCTCATGAAACATTCTCCAAGTTATATCATATGTAGGGTCACAAGTAAAGCCTTAGAAAACTAAGAAAATTGAAATAGCATCTGGTATAATTTCCGCCTTCAGTGCTATGAAACTAGATAGGAATTAAAAGAAAAAAAAAACTGTAAATAATACAAACACATGGAAGCTAAACAAAACGCTATTATATAACCAAGATTACACTGCAGAAAACCAGGAAGGGATCACGAATACCTGGGAAAAATTGAAAATGTAAATAGGACCGCCCAAATCTATTCAATGAAACAAATGCAACTCTAAAAGCAGAGCTGTGCGAGCAAAGAAGCAAAAAAGTAGTCTCTCCCAGCCTCCGCAATAAGAGTGGATGAAATCTCCACATTTAACGTGAAGTAACCCACATCTCTGGAACACATGAATAGAACAATGAATCAGTCCAAAACTGAGGAGGTGGATTTTGTGAACATAGATATATTAGTTTTTCCACTTTTTCACTTTTTGTGAATGTGTAGGTGTATGCCGCTGTGAGTCATTTTGTCTGTATAGGTAAGCTTTAACCATTTGTGCAAGAGTTCTGTGTGACTGTTTTTCTTTTTAATTTTAAAAATTTTCCTTTAATACATATTTTTCGTTTTAATAACTTCATTTTATTTGATTTTAGTTTATTTTGTTTTATTTTATCCTCATTCTTTGTTTCCTTCTCTTTACTCTCCCACTTTTTCTGAGCTGTGAGGATGAATGTCTCTAGGTGCTCTAACCAGGAGTCAGAGCTCTGCATCTGAGGAGGGAAAACCAAATTCAGAACACTGGTGCACAGGAGACCTGACAGCTTCACATGATATCAAATGTAGAAAATCTCCCAGAGATTTCTTTATCAACGCCAAGACCCACATTCACTCAGTGACCAGTAAGCAACAGTGCTGGACACTGTATGCCAAACAATGAGCAAGGCAGAAACAGTCCAATCCGTTATCAGAGAGGATGCCTTAAATCATCATAAGGACGGAGGCACCAAAATACACACCAGCAGTTGTGGAAATGCCCACCAGCGAGACTGGATCCAGACTCATTCAAAAGAACACAAGCATAACTACCCTCCACGAAGAAGCCTACACAACCCACTAAATAAAACTTAGCCGCTTGGGACAGACACCAAAAAACAGCAATAACTACGGGCATGACACCTCTGAAAAGGAACCCCAAGCCCAGTAAGTTAAGCAAATTGAGGAGATCAAAAAACACACGTCGACGAAGCAGCAAGGTCAAAACGCACCAGACCTAAAAAATGAAGAGGAAGTAGGCAGTCTACCCGAAAAAGAATTCTGAATAATGATAGGAAAGACGATTCAACATCTTTGAAAAAGGATAGAGAAAATACAAGAAACGTTTCACAAGGGTCGAAAAGAACTGAAGAGCAAACAAACAATGATGAAGAACACAATACATGAAAATAATTATTCTCTAGCATGGATCACTAGCACAATAACTGAGGCAGAAGAACGGTTAAGTGGCCTGGAAGATAAAATAGTTCAAATAAATACTGTGGGGCAAAATAAGAAAAAAACAAAGAAAGGAAAGGAGGACAGTCTCAGCGACCTTTGGTACAACATTAAATGCACCAGCATTCGAATTATGTGGATCTCAGAAGAAGAAGAGAAATAGAAAAGGCGTGAGAATATATTTTTAGAGATTATAGTTGAAAACTTCCCAATATGGGAAAGGAAAGATTTAATCAAGTCCAGGAAGCACAGAGAGTCCCCTGCAGGATAAATCCAAGGAGAAACACGCCAAGACACGTATTCATCAAACTATTACAATCTAAATGTATAGGAAACATGTAAAAAGCAGCATGGGAAAAGCACCATATACCATTCAAGGGAATCCACGTAAGTTAACAGCTGACCTTTCAGCAGAAATTCTGCAAGAGAGTGGCACTATACGTATTTAAAGAGATGAAATGAAAAAACCTATTACCAATGTTACTATTTTCAGCAAGAGTCTCATTAAGATTGAATGGAGAAACTAAAAACTTTACAGAAAAACAAACTGAAAAAGAATTCGGCACCAACAACAGCTTTATAACAAAGGGTACAGGAACTTCTCTAGGCAGGAATCACAAAGAAAAGAAAAGACCTCCTAGAACAAACCAAAAACAATTAACAAAACGTGAAGAGGAACATCCATATTGATAATTACCTTACAAGTAAATGGATTCATTGCTCCAACCACAACAGATAAACTGGCTGAAGGGATACAACAACAAGCCCATTATATATGCTGCCTAAAAGAGATCCACTTTAGACCTAGGGAGATATAAAGACGGAAAGAGAGGATATGGCAAGAGACATTCCATGCAAATGGAAATCAAATGAAACCTGGAATTACAATTCTTATATCAGAAGAAATAGACTTTAAGATAAAGACTATTACAAGAAGCAAATAAGAACATTACACACTGATCAAGGGAACAAACCAAGGAGGGGATATAAGAAATGCAAATTCTTATGAACCCAACCGAGGAGCACTTCAATACATAAGGTATATCCTAACAGCCATAAAGTGGCACTTGACAGTAAAACCATAAGAGAAGGAAATATTACCACCCCACAATCACCAATGGATAGATCATCCAAAATGAAACTGCATCAGGAAACATAAGCTTTCAATGACCCGTTGAAGAAGAGGGAATTCATTCATAAGTATACAACATTCTGTTGCAAAACAACAGATAACATTTTGTCCTCAGGTGCTCATGAAACATTCTCCAAGTTATATCATATGTATGGTCACAAATAAAGCCTTTGAAAACTAAGAAAATTGAAATAGCATCAGGTATAATTTCCCCCTACAGTGCTATGAAACTAGATAGGAATTAAAAGAAAAAAAAAACTGTAAATAATACAAACACATGGAAGCTAAACAAAACGCTGTTACATAACCAAGAATACACTGCAGAAAACCAAGATGGGATCAGAAATACCTGGGAAAAATTGAAAATGAAAATAGGAACACCCAAAGCTATGGAATGAAACAAATGCAACTCTAAAAGCAGAGCTGTGCGAGCAAAGAAGCGAAAAGGTAATCTCTCCCAGCACCCGCACGAAGAGTGGATGAAATCTCCACATTCACCGTGAAGTATCCGGCGTCTCTGGAACACCTGAATAGAACAATTAATCAGTCCAAAATTGAGGAGGTGGCCTTTGTGAGCATAGATATATTAGTTTTTCCACTTTTTCACCTTTTGTGAGTGTGTAGGTGTATGCTGCTGTGAGTCATTTTATCTGTATAGCTAAGCTTTAACCATTTTTGCTAGAGTTCTGTGTGACTGTTTTACTTTTTACTTTTTAAAATTTTCTCTTAATACATATTTTTCATTTTAAAAACTTCATTTTATTTGATTTTACTTTATTTTCTTTTATTTTAACCTCATTCTTTGTTTCCTCCTCTTTCTTCTCCCACTTATTCTGAGCTGTGAGGATGAAAGTCTCTAGGTGCTCTAAACAGGAGTCAGTGCTCTGCATCTGAGGTGGGGAAACCAACTTCAGGACACTGGTCCACAGGAGACCTGACAGCTCCACATAATATCATATGGAGAAAATCTCCCAGAGATTTCCTTCTCAAGGCCAAGATGTAGGTTCACTCAGTGACCAGCAAGCTACACTGCTGGACACCGTATGCCAAACAATGAGCAAGACAGAAACAGCCCCATCCTTTCCCAGAGAGGATGCCTTAAGTCATAATAAGGACGGAGGCACCAAAATACACACCACCAGACGTGGAAGTGCCCACCAGAAAGAAAAGATGCAGCCTAATCTTTCAGACCACAAGCACAACTCCCCTCAACCAAGAAGCATACAGAATCCACTGAACAAACCTTAGCCGCTGGGGACAGACACCAAAAACAACAATAACTACGGCCATGCCGCCTGTGAAAAGGAACCCCAAGCACAGCAAGTTAAGCGAAATGAGGAGACAAAACAACACACAGCAGACGAAGCAGCAAGGTCAAAACGCACCAGACCTAACAAATGAAGAGGAAATACGCAGTCTACCCGAAAAAGAATTCAGAATAATGATAGGAAAGATGATTCAACATCGTGGAAATAGGAGAGAGACAATACAGGAAACGTTTCACAAGGGTCGACAAGAACTGAAGATCAAACAAACAATGATGAAGAACACAATACATGAAAATAATTTTCCTCTAGCATGGATCACTAGCACAATAACTGAGGCAGAAGAACGGTTAAGTGGCCTGGAAGATAAAATAGTTCAAATAAATACTGCGGGGCAAAATAAGAAAAAACAAAGAAAGGAACGGAGGACTGTCTCAGCGACCCTTGGGACAACCTTAAATGCACCAACATTCGAATTATATGGGTCTCAGAAGAAGAAGAGAAATAGAAAAGGCGTGAGAATATATTTGAAGAGATTATAGTTGAAAACATCCCTAGTATGGGAAAGGAAACAGTTAATCAAGTCAAGGAAGCACAGAGAGTCCCATACAGGTTAAATCCAAGGAGAAACACGCCAAGACACATGTTCATCAAACTATTAGAAACTAAATACATAGAAAGCATGTAAAAAGCAGCATGGGAAAAACAGCATATACCATACAAGGGAATCCATGTAAGTTAACAGCTGACCTTTCAGCAAAAATTCTGCAAGAGAGAAGGGAGTGCCAGTATACGTATTTCAAGAGATGAAAGGAAAAAACCTACAACCAATGTGACTGTTCTCAGCAAGAATCTCATTGAGATTGGACGGAGAAACCAAAAACTTTACAGAAAAAGACACGGAAAAAGAATTCAGCACCAACAACAGCTTTATAACAAAGGATAAAGGAACTTCTCTAGGCAGGAATCACAAAGAAAAGAAAAGACCTCCTAGAACAAACCAAAAACAATTAACAAAACGGTAAGAGGAACATCCATATTAATAATAACGTTACATGTAAATGGATACATGGCTCCAACTACAACAGATAGACTCCCTGAAGGGATACAACATCAAGACCATTATATGTGCTGCCTAGAAGAGACCCACTTTACACCTAGGGAGATATACAGACTGAAAATGAGGAGATGGCAAGAGACATTCCATGCAAATGGAAATCAAAGGAAACCTGGAGTTACAATTCTAATATCAGACGAAATAGACTTTAAGATAAACACTGTTACAAGAAACAAACAAGGACACTACATACTGATAAAGGGATCAAACCAAGGAGAGGATATGACAAATGTGAATACTTATGAACACAACCGAGGATCACTTCACTACATAACATGTATCCTAACAGCCATAAAGGGGAACTTGATAGTACCACCAAAAGAGTAGGGGACATTACCACCCCAATTCCACCAATGGACAGATCATCCAAAATGAAAAAAAATCAGGAAACATAAGTTTTAAATGACACATTGAACAGGAGGGACTTCATTCATATGTATACCGCATTCTATTGCAAAACAACAGAAAACACTCTTTCCTCAAGTGCTCATGGAACATTCTCCAAGATATATTATATGTAGGACCACAAATAAAGCCTTAGAAAATTAAGAAAATTGAAACAGTATCAGGTATACTTTCTGCCCACAGTGCTATGAATCTAGATAGGAATTAAAAGGAAAAAAAGCCCGTCAATAATACAAACACGGGGAAGCTAAAGAAAACGCTGTTACATAACCAAGATTTCACTGCAGAAAACCAAGATGGGATCAAAAATACCTGGGAAAAAGTGATAGTGGAAATACGACCACCCAAAACTATGGGATGAAGCAAACGCAACTGTAAAAGGAGAGCTGTGCGAAAAAAGAAGCCAAAGGGAAATCTCTCCCAGCAGCCGCAGGAAGAGTGGGTGAAATCTGCACATTCAACGTGAAGTACCCCGCATCTGTGGAACACATGAATACACAAAGAATCAGCCCAAAATTGACGAGGTGGACTTTGTGAGCAAAGATATATTATTCTTTCCAGTTTTTCACTTTTTGAGACTGTGGAGGTGTAGGCTGCTGTTTGCGATTTTGTCTGTATAGCTTAGCTTTAACCATTTGTGCTAGAGTTCTGTGTGGCTTTTTTTTTTTTTTACTTTTTAAAATTTTCTCGTAATAAATGTTTTTTATTTTAATCAGTTCATTTTATTTGATTTTACTTTATTTTGTTTTATTTTATCCTCATTCTTTGTTTCCTTCTCTTTCTTCTCCCACTTATTCTGAGCTGTGAGGATGAAAGTCTCTAGGAGCTCTAACCAGGAGTCAGTGCTCTGCATTTGAGTTGGGAAAACCAACTTCAGGACACTGGTCCCCAGGAGACCTGACAGCTCTACATAATATCATATGGAGAAAATCTCCCAGAGATTTCCTTCTCACGTCCAAGACCCACATTCACTCAGTGACCAGAAGTCTACAGTGCTGGACACCGTATGCTAAACAATGAGCAAGACAGAAACAGCCCCATCCGTTATCAGAGAGGACGCCTTAAATCATAATAAGGACAGAGGCACCAAAATACACACCACCAGACGTGGAAGTGCCCACCAGAAAGTAAAGATCCAGCCTCATCTTCCAGAACACAAGCACACCTCCCCTCAACAAAGAAACATGCAGAACCCACTGAACAAACCTTAGCCGCTGGGGACAGACACCAAAAAACACAATAACGACGGGCATGACGCCTGTGAAAAGGAACCCCAAGCCCAGTAAGTTAAGCAAAATGAGGAGATCAAAAAACACACGTCGACGAAGCAGCAAGGTCAAAACGCACCAGACCTAACAAATGAAGAGGAAATAGGCAGTCCACCCGAAAAAGAATTCAGAATAATGATAGGAAAGACGATTCAACATCGTAGAAATAGGAGAGAGAAAATACAAGAAACGTTTCACAAGGGTCGACAAGAACTGAAGAGCAAACAAACAATGATGAAGAACACAATACATGAAAATAATTATTCTCTAGCATGGATCACTAGCACAGTAACTGAGGCAGAAGAACGGTTAAGTGTCCTGGAAGATAAAATAGTTCAAATAAATACTGGGGATCAAAATAAAGAACAAAGAAAGAAAGGAATGGAGGACCGTCTCAGCGACCCTTGGGACAAACTTAAATGCACCAACATTGGAATTATATGGGTCTCAGAAGAAGAAGAGAAATAGAAAAGGCGTGAGAATATATTGGAAGAGATTATAGTTGAAAACATCCCTAGTATGGGAAAGGAAACAGTTAATCAAGTCAAGGAAGCACAGAGAGTCCCATACAGGATAAATCCAAGGAGAAACACGCCAAGACACATGTTCATCAAACTATTAGAAACTAAATACATAGAAAGCATGTAAAAAGCAGCATGGGAAAAACAGCATATACCATACAAGGGAATCCACGTAAGTTAACAGCTGACCTTTCAGCAGAAATTCTGCAAGAGAGAAGGGAGTGCCAGTATACGTATTTCAAGAGATGAAAGGAAAAAACCTACAACCAGTGTTACTGTTCTCAGCAAGAATCTCATTGAGATTGGACGGAGAAACCAAAAACTTTACAGAAAAAGACACGGAAAAAGAATTCAGCACCAACAACAGCTTTATAACAAAGGATAAAGGAACTTCTCTAGGCAGGAATCACAAAGAAAAGAAAAGACCTCCTAGAACAAACCAAAAACAATTAACAAAACGGTAAGAGGAACATCCGTATTAATAATAACGTTACATGTAAATGGATACATGGCTCCAACTACAACAGATAGACTCCCTGAAGGGATACAACATCAAGACCATTATATGTGCTGCCTAGAAGAGACCCACTTTACACCTAGGGAGACATACAGACTGAAAATGAGGAGATGGCAAGAGACATTCCATGCAAATGGAAATCAAAGGAAACCTGGAGTTACAATTCTCATATCAGACGAAATAGACTTTAAGATAAACACTGTTACAAGAAACAAACAAGGACACTACATACTGATAAAGGGATCAAACCAAGGAGAGGATATGACAAATGTGAATACTTATGAACACAACCGAGGATCACTTCACTACATAACATGTATCCTAACAGCCATAAAGGGGAACTTGATAGTACCACCAAAAGAGTAGGGGACATTACCACCCCAATTCCACCAATGGACAGATCATCCAAAATGAAAAAAAATCAGGAAACATAAGTTTTAAATGACACATTGAACAGGAGGGACTTCATTCATATGTATACCACATTCTATTGCAAAACAACAGAAAACACTCTTTCCTCAGGTGCTCATGGAACATTCTCCAAGATATATTATATGTAGGACCACAAATAAAGCCTTAGAAAATTAAGAAAATTGAAACAGTATCAGGTATACTTTCCGCCCACAGTGCTATGAATCTAGATAGGAATTAAAAGGAAAAAAAGCCCGTCAATAATACAAACACGGGGAAGCTAAAGAAAACGCTGTTACATAACCAAGATTTCACTGCAGAAAACCAAGATGGGATCAAAAATACCTGGGAAAAAGTGACAGTGGAAATACGACCACCCAAAACAATGGGATGAAGCAAACGCAACTGTAAAAGGAGAGCTGTGCGAAAAAAGAAGCCAAAGGGAAATCTCTCCCAGCAGCCGCAGGAAGAGTGGGTGAAATCTGCACATTCAACGTGAAGTACCCCGCATCTGTGGAACACCTGAATACACAAAGAATCAGCCCAAAATTGACGAGGTGGACTTTGTGAGCAAAGATATATTATTCTTTCCAGATTTTCACTTTTTGTGACTGTGGAGGTGTATGCTGCTGTTTGCGATTTTGTCTGTATAGCTTAGCTTTAACCATTTGTGCTAGAGTTCTGTGTGGCTTTTTTTTTTTTTTACTTTTTAAAATTTTCTCGTAATAAATATTTTTTATTTTAATCACTTCATTTTATTTGATTTTACTTTATTTTGTTTTATTTTATCCTCATTCTTTGTTTCCTTCTCTTTCTTCTCCCACTTATTCTGAGCTGTGAGGATGAAAGTCTCTAGGTGATCTAACCAGGAGTCAGTGCTCTGCATCTGAGGTGGGAAAACCAACTTCAGGACACTGGTCCACAGGAGACCTGACAGCTCTACATAATATCAAATGGAGAAAACCTCCCAGAGATTTCCTTCTCACGTCCAAGACCCACATTGACTCAGTGACCAGAAGTCTACAGTGCTGGAAACCGTATGCCAAACAATGAGCAAGACAGAAACAGCCCCATCCGTTATCAGAGAGGACGCCTTAAATCATAATAAGGACAGAGGCACCAAAATACACACCACCAGACGTGGAAGTGCCCACCAGAAAGTAAAGATCCAGCCTCATCTTCCAGAGCACAAGCACACCTCCCCTCAACAAGGAAACATGCAGAACCCACTGAACAAACCTTAGCCGCTGGGGACAGACTCCAAAAACCACAATAACGACGGGCATGACGCCTGTGAAAAGGAACCCCAAGCCCAGTAAGTTAAGCAAAATGAGGAGATCAAAAAACACACGTCGACGAAGCAGCAAGATCAAAACGCACCAGACCTAACAAATGAAGAGGAAATAGGCAGTCCACCCGAAAAAGAATTCAGAATAATGATAGGAAAGACGATTCAACATCGTAGAAATAGGAGAGAGAAAATACAAGAAACGTTTCACAAGGGTCGACAAGAACTGAAGAGCAAACAAACAATGATGAAGAACACAATACATGAAAATAATTATTCTCTAGCATGGATCACTAGCACAATAACTGAGGCAGAAGAACGGTTCAGTGTCCTGGAAGATAAAATAGTTCAAATAAATACTGGGGATCAAAATAAAGAACAAAGAAAGAAAGGAACGGAGGACCGTCTCAGCGACCCTTGGGACAACCTTAAATGCACCAACATTCGAATTATATGGGTCTCAGAAGAAGAAGAGAAATAGAAAAGGCGTGAGAATATATTTGAAGAGATTATAGTTGAAAACATCCCTAGTATGGGAAAGGAAACAGTTAATCAAGTCGAGGAAGCACAGAGAGTCCCATACAGGATAAATCCAAGGAGAAACACGCCAAGACACATGTTCATCAAACTATTAGAAACTAAATACATAGAAAGCATGTAAAAAGCAGCATGGGAAAAACAGCATATACCATACAAGGGAATCCACGTAAGTTAACAGCTGACCTTTCAGCAGAAATTCTGCAAGAGAGAAGGGAGTGCCAGTATACGTATTTCAAGAGATGAAAGGAAAAAACCTACAACCAATGTTACTGTTCTCAGCAAGAATCTCATTGAGATTGGACGGAGAAACCAAAAACTTTACAGAAAAAGACACGGAAAAAGAATTCAGCACCAACAACAGCTTTATAACAAAGGATAAAGGAACTTCTCTAGGCAGGAATCACAAAGAAAAGAAAAGACCTCCTAGAACAAACCAAAAACAATTAACAAAACGGTAAGAGGAACATCCATATTAATAATAACGTTACATGTAAATGGATACATGGCTCCAACTACAACAGATAGACTCCCTGAAGGGATACAACATCAAGACCATTATATGTGCTGCCTAGAAGAGACCCACTTTACACCTAGGGAGACATACAGACTGAAAATGAGGAGATGGCAAGAGACATTCCATGCAAATGGAAATCAAAGGAAACCTGGAGTTACAATTCTCATATCAGACGAAATAGACTTTAAGATAAACACTGTTACAAGAAACAAACAAGGACACTACATACTGATAAAGGGATCAAACCAAGGAGAGGATATGACAAATGTGAATACTTATGAACACAACCGAGGATCACTTCCCTACATAACATGTATCCTAACAGCCATAAAGGGGAACTTGATAGTACCACCAAAAGAGTAGGGGACATTACCACCCCAATTCCACCAATGGACAGATCATCCAAAATGAAAAAAAATCAGGAAACATAAGTTTTAAATGACACATTGAACAGGAGGGACTTCATTCATATGTATACCACATTCTATTGCAAAACAACAGAAAACACTCTTTCCTCAGGTGCTCATGGAACATTCTCCAAGATATATTATATGTAGGACCACAAATAAAGCCTTAGAAAATTAAGAAAATTGAAACAGTATCAGGTATACTTTCCGCCCACAGTGCTATGAATCTAGATAGGAATTAAAAGGAAAAAAAGCCCGTCAATAATACAAACACGGGGAAGCTAAAGAAAACGCTGTTACATAACCAAGATTTCACTGCAGAAAACCAAGATGGGATCAAAAATACCTGGGAAAAAGTGACAGTGGAAATACGACCACCCAAAACTATGGGATGAAGCAAACGCAACTGTAAAAGGAGAGCTGTGCGAAAAAAGAAGCCAAAGGGAAATCTCTCCCACCAGCCGCAGGAAGAGTGGGTGAAATCTGCACATTCAACGTGAAGTACCCCGCATCTGTGGAACACCTGAATACACAAAGAATCAGCCCAAAATTGACGAGGTGGACTTTGTGAGCAAAGATATATTATTCTTTCCAGATTTTCACTTTTTGTGACTGTGGAGGTGTATGCTGCTGTTTGCGATTTTGTCTGTATAGCTTAGCTTTAACCATTTGTGCTAGAGTTCTGTGTGGCTTTTTTTTTTTTTTTTACTTTTTAAAATTTTCTCGTAATAAATATTTTTTATTTTAATCACTTCATTTTATTTGATTTTACTTTATTTTGTTTTATTTTATCCTCATTCTTTGTTTCCTTCTCTTTCTTCTCCCACTTATTCTGAGCTGTGAGGATGAAAGTCTCTAGGTGCTCTAACCAGGAGTCAGTGCTCTGCATCTGAGGTGGGAAAACCAACTTCAGGACACTGGTCCACAGGAGACCTGACAGCTCTACATAATATCAAATGGAGAAAACCACCCAGAGATTTCCTTCTCACGTCCAAGACCCACATTGACTCAGTGACCAGAAGTCTACAGTGCTGGAAACCGTATGCCAAACAATGAGCAAGACAGAAACAGCCCCATCCGTTATCAGAGAGGACGCCTTAAATCATAATAAGGACAGAGGCACCAAAATACACACCACCAGACGTGGAAGTGCCCACCAGAAAGTAAAGATCCAGCCTCATCTTCCAGAGCACAAGCACACCTCCCCTCAACAAGGAAACATGCAGAACCCACTGAACAAACCTTAGCCGCTGGGGACAGACACCAAAAACCACAATAACGACGGGCATGACGCCTGTGAAAAGGAACCCCAAGCCCAGTAAGTTAAGCAAAATGAGGAGATCAAAAAACACACGTCGACGAAGCAGCAAGATCAAAACGCACCAGACCTAACAAATGAAGAGGAAATAGGCAGTCCACCCGAAAAAGAATTCAGAATAATGATAGGAAAGACGATTCAACATCGTAGAAATAGGAGAGAGAAAATACAAGAAACGTTTCACAAGGGTCGACAAGAACTGAAGAGCAAACAAACAATGATGAAGAACACAATACATGAAAATAATTATTCTCTAGCATGGATCACTAGCACAATAACTGAGGCAGAAGAACGGTTCAGTGTCCTGGACGATAAAATAGTTCAAATAAATACTGGGGATCAAAATAAAGAACAAAGAAAGAAAGGAACGGAGGACCGTCTCAGCGACCCTTGGGACAACCTTAAATGCACCAACATTCGAATTATATGGGTCTCAGAAGAAGAAGAGAAATAGAAAAGGCGTGAGAATATATTTGAAGAGATTATAGTTGAAAACATCCCTAGTATGGGAAAGGAAACAGTTAATCAAGTCGAGGAAGCACAGAGAGTCCCATACAGGATAAATCCAAGGAGAAACACGCCAAGACACATGTTCATCAAACTATTAGAAACTAAATACATAGAAAGCATGTAAAAAGCAGCATGGGAAAAACAGCATATACCATACAAGGGAATCCACGTAAGTTAACAGCTGACCTTTCAGCAGAAATTCTGCAAGAGAGAAGGGAGTGCCAGTATACGTATTTCAAGAGATGAAAGGAAAAAACCTACAACCAATGTTACTGTTCTCAGCAAGAATCTCATTGAGATTGGACGGAGAAACCAAAAACTTTACAGAAAAAGACACGGAAAAAGAATTCAGCACCAACAACAGCTTTATAACAAAGGATAAAGGAACTTCTCTAGGCAGGAATCACAAAGAAAAGAAAAGACCTCCTAGAACAAACCAAAAACAATTAACAAAACGGTAAGAGGAACATCCATATTAATAATAACGTTACATGTAAATGGATACATGGCTCCAACTACAACAGATAGACTCCCTGAAGGGATACAACATCAAGACCATTATATGTGCTGCCTAGAAGAGACCCACTTTACACCTAGGGAGACATACAGACTGAAAATGAGGAGATGGCAAGAGACATTCCATGCAAATGGAAATCAAAGGAAACCTGGAGTTACAATTCTCATATCAGACGAAATAGACTTTAAGATAAACACTGTTACAAGAAACAAACAAGGACACTACATACTGATAAAGGGATCAAACCAAGGAGAGGATATGACAAATGTGAATACTTATGAACACAACCGAGGATCACTTCCCTACATAACATGTATCCTAACAGCCATAAAGGGGAACTTGATAGTACCACCAAAAGAGTAGGGGACATTACCACCCCAATTCCACCAATGGACAGATCATCCAAAATGAAAAAAAATCAGGAAACATAAGTTTTAAATGACACATTGAACAGGAGGGACTTCATTCATATGTATACCACATTCTATTGCAAAACAACAGAAAACACTCTTTCCTCAGGTGCTCATGGAACATTCTCCAAGATATATTATATGTAGGACCACAAATAAAGCCTTAGAAAATTAAGAAAATTGAAACAGTATCAGGTATACTTTCCGCCCACAGTGCTATGAATCTAGATAGGAATTAAAAGGAAAAAAAGCCCGTCAATAATACAAACACGGGGAAGCTAAAGAAAACGCTGTTACATAACCAAGATTTCACTGCAGAAAACCAAGATGGGATCAAAAATACCTGGGAAAAAGTGACAGTGGAAATACGACCACCCAAAACTATGGGATGAAGCAAACGCAACTGTAAAAGGAGAGCTGTGCGAAAAAAGAAGCCAAAGGGAAATCTCTCCCACCAGCCGCAGGAAGAGTGGGTGAAATCTGCACATTCAACGTGAAGTACCCCGCATCTGTGGAACACCTGAATACACAAAGAATCAGCCCAAAATTGACGAGGTGGACTTTGTGAGCAAAGATATATTATTCTTTCCAGATTTTCACTTTTTGTGACTGTGGAGGTGTATGCTGCTGTTTGCGATTTTGTCTGTATAGCTTAGCTTTAACCATTTGTGCTAGAGTTCTGTGTGGCTTTTTTTTTTTTTTTACTTTTTAAAATTTTCTCGTAATAAATATTTTTTATTTTAATCACTTCATTTTATTTGATTTTACTTTATTTTGTTTTATTTTATCCTCATTCTTTGTTTCCTTCTCTTTCTTCTCCCACTTATTCTGAGCTGTGAGGATGAAAGTCTCTAGGTGCTCTAACCAGGAGTCAGTGCTCTGCATCTGAGGTGGGAAAACCAACTTCAGGACACTGGTCCACAGGAGACCTGACAGCTCTACATAATATCAAATGGAGAAAACCTCCCAGAGATTTCCTTCTCACGTCCAAGACCCACATTGACTCAGTGACCAGAAGTCTACAGTGCTGGAAACCGTATGCCTAACAATGAGCAAGACAGAAACAGCCCCATCCGTTATCAGAGAGGACGCCTTAAATCATAATAAGGACAGAGGCACCAAAATACACACCACCAGACGTGGAAGTGCCCACCAGAAAGTAAAGATCCAGCCTCATCTTCCAGAGCACAAGCACACCTCCCCTCAACAAGGAAACATGCAGAACCCACTGAACAAACCTTAGCCGCTGGGGACAGACACCAAAAACCACAATAACGACGGGCATGACGCCTGTGAAAAGGAACCCCAAGCCCAGTAAGTTAAGCAAAATGAGGAGATCAAAAAACACACGTCGACGAAGCAGCAAGATCAAAACGCACCAGACCTAACAAATGAAGAGGAAATAGGCAGTCCACCCGAAAAAGAATTCAGAATAATGATAGGAAAGACGATTCAACATCGTAGAAATAGGAGAGAGAAAATACAAGAAACGTTTCACAAGGGTCGACAAGAACTGAAGAGCAAACAAACAATGATGAAGAACACAATACATGAAAATAATTATTCTCTAGCATGGATCACTAGCACAATAACTGAGGCAGAAGAACGGTTCAGTGTCCTGGAAGATAAAATAGTTCAAATAAATACTGGGGATCAAAATAAAGAACAAAGAAAGAAAGGAACGGAGGACCGTCTCAGCGACCCTTGGGACAACCTTAAATGCACCAACATTCGAATTATATGGGTCTCAGAAGAAGAAGAGAAATAGAAAAGGCGTGAGAATATATTTGAAGAGATTATAGTTGAAAACATCCCTAGTATGGGAAAGGAAACAGTTAATCAAGTCGAGGAAGCACAGAGAGTCCCATACAGGATAAATCCAAGGAGAAACACGCCAAGACACATGTTCATCAAACTATTAGAAACTAAATACATAGAAAGCATGTAAAAAGCAGCATGGGAAAAACAGCATATACCATACAAGGGAATCCACGTAAGTTAACAGCTGACCTTTCAGCAGAAATTCTGCAAGAGAGAAGGGAGTGCCAGTATACGTATTTCAAGAGATGAAAGGAAAAAACCTACAACCAATGTTACTGTTCTCAGCAAGAATCTCATTGAGATTGGACGGAGAAACCAAAAACTTTACAGAAAAAGACACGGAAAAAGAATTCAGCACCAACAACAGCTTTATAACAAAGGATAAAGGAACTTCTCTAGGCAGGAATCACAAAGAAAAGAAAAGACCTCCTAGAACAAACCAAAAACAATTAACAAAACGGTAAGAGGAACATCCATATTAATAATAACGTTACATGTAAATGGATACATGGCTCCAACTACAACAGATAGACTCCCTGAAGGGATACAACATCAAGACCATTATATGTGCTGCCTAGAAGAGACCCACTTTACACCTAGGGAGACATACAGACTGAAAATGAGGAGATGGCAAGAGACATTCCATGCAAATGGAAATCAAAGGAAACCTGGAGTTACAATTCTCATATCAGACGAAATAGACTTTAAGATAAACACTGTTACAAGAAACAAACAAGGACACTACATACTGATAAAGGGATCAAACCAAGGAGAGGATATGACAAATGTGAATACTTATGAACACAACCGAGGATCACTTCCCTACATAACATGTATCCTAACAGCCATAAAGGGGAACTTGATAGTACCACCAAAAGAGTAGGGGACATTACCACCCCAATTCCACCAATGGACAGATCATCCAAAATGAAAAAAAATCAGGAAACATAAGTTTTAAATGACACATTGAACAGGAGGGACTTCATTCATATGTATACCACATTCTATTGCAAAACAACAGAAAACACTCTTTCCTCAGGTGCTCATGGAACATTCTCCAAGATATATTATATGTAGGACCACAAATAAAGCCTTAGAAAATTAAGAAAATTGAAACAGTATCAGGTATACTTTCCGCCCACAGTGCTATGAATCTAGATAGGAATTAAAAGGAAAAAAAGCCCGTCAATAATACAAACACGGGGAAGCTAAAGAAAACGCTGTTACATAACCAAGATTTCACTGCAGAAAACCAAGATGGGATCAAAAATACCTGGGAAAAAGTGACAGTGGAAATACGACCACCCAAAACTATGGGATGAAGCAAACGCAACTGTAAAAGGAGAGCTGTGCGAAAAAAGAAGCCAAAGGGAAATCTCTCCCACCAGCCGCAGGAAGAGTGGGTGAAATCTGCACATTCAACGTGAAGTACCCCGCATCTGTGGAACACCTGAATACACAAAGAATCAGCCCAAAATTGACGAGGTGGACTTTGTGAGCAAAGATATATTATTCTTTCCAGATTTTCACTTTTTGTGACTGTGGAGGTGTACGCTGCTGTTTGCGATTTTGTCTGTATAGCTTAGCTTTAACCATTTGTGCTAGAGTTCTGTGTGGCTTTTTTTTTTTTTTTACTTTTTAAAATTTTCTCATAATAAATATTTTTTATTTTAATCACTTCATTTTATTTGATTTTACTTTATTTTGTTTTATTTTATCCTCATTCTTTGTTTCCTTCTCTTTCTTCTCCCACTTATTCTGAGCTGTGAGGATGAAAGTCTCTAGGTGCTCTAACCAGGAGTCAGTGCTCTGCATCTGAGGTGGGAAAACCAACTTCAGGACACTGGTCCACAGGAGACCTGACAGCTCTACATAATATCAAATGGAGAAAACCTCCCAGAGATTTCCTTCTCACGTCCAAGACCCACATTGACTCAGTGACCAGAAGTCTACAGTGCTGGAAACCGTATGCCAAACAATGAGCAAGACAGAAACAGCCCCATCCGTTATCAGAGAGGACGCCTTAAATCATAATAAGGACAGAGGCACCAAAATACACACCACCAGACGTGGAAGTGCCCACCAGAAAGTAAAGATCCAGCCTCATCTTCCAGAGCACAAGCACACCTCCCCTCAACAAGGAAACATGCAGAACCCACTGAACAAACCTTAGCCGCTGGGGACAGACACCAAAAACCACAATAACGACGGGCATGACGCCTGTGAAAAGGAACCCCAAGCCCAGTAAGTTAAGCAAAATGAGGAGATCAAAAAACACACGTCGACGAAGCAGCAAGATCAAAACGCACCAGACCTAACAAATGAAGAGGAAATAGGCAGTCCACCCGAAAAAGAATTCAGAATAATGATAGGAAAGACGATTCAACATCGTAGAAATAGGAGAGAGAAAATACAAGAAACGTTTCACAAGGGTCGACAAGAAATGAAGAGCAAACAAACAATGATGAAGAACACAATACATGAAAATAATTATTCTCTAGCATGGATCACTAGCACAATAACTGAGGCAGAAGAACGGTTCAGTGTCCTGGAAGATAAAATAGTTCAAATAAATACTGGGGATCAAAATAAAGAACAAAGAAAGAAAGGAACGGAGGACCGTCTCAGCGACCCTTGGGACAACCTTAAATGCACCAACATTCGAATTATATGGGTCTCAGAAGAAGAAGAGAAATAGAAAAGGCGTGAGAATATATTTGAAGAGATTATAGTTGAAAACATCCCTAGTATGGGAAAGGAAACAGTTAATCAAGTCGAGGAAGCACAGAGAGTCCCATACAGGATAAATCCAAGGAGAAACACGCCAAGACACATGTTCATCAAACTATTAGAAACTAAATACATAGAAAGCATGTAAAAAGCAGCATGGGAAAAACAGCATATACCATACAAGGGAATCCACGTAAGTTAACAGCTGACCTTTCAGCAGAAATTCTGCAAGAGAGAAGGGAGTGCCAGTATACGTATTTCAAGAGATGAAAGGAAAAAACCTACAACCAATGTTACTGTTCTCAGCAAGAATCTCATTGAGATTGGACGGAGAAACCAAAAACTTTACAGAAAAAGACACGGAAAAAGAATTCAGCACCAACAACAGCTTTATAACAAAGGATAAAGGAACTTCTCTAGGCAGGAATCACAAAGAAAAGAAAAGACCTCCTAGAACAAACCAAAAACAATTAACAAAACGGTAAGAGGAACATCCATATTAATAATAACGTTACATGTAAATGGATACATGGCTCCAACTACAACAGATAGACTCCCTGAAGGGATACAACATCAAGACCATTATATGTGCTGCCTAGAAGAGACCCACTTTACACCTAGGGAGACATACAGACTGAAAATGAGGAGATGGCAAGAGACATTCCATGCAAATGGAAATCAAAGGAAACCTGGAGTTACAATTCTCATATCAGACGAAATAGACTTTAAGATAAACACTGTTACAAGAAACAAACAAGGACACTACATACTGATAAAGGGATCAAACCAAGGAGAGGATATGACAAATGTGAATACTTATGAACACAACCGAGGATCACTTCCCTACATAACATGTATCCTAACAGCCATAAAGGGGAACTTGATAGTACCACCAAAAGAGTAGGGGACATTACCACCCCAATTCCACCAATGGACAGATCATCCAAAATGAAAAAAAATCAGGAAACATAAGTTTTAAATGACACATTGAACAGGAGGGACTTCATTCATATGTATACCACATTCTATTGCAAAACAACAGAAAACACTCTTTCCTCAGGTGCTCATGGAACATTCTCCAAGATATATTATATGTAAGACCACAAATAAAGCCTTAGAAAATTAAGAAAATTGAAACAGTATCAGGTATACTTTCCGCCCACAGTGCTATGAATCTAGATAGGAATTAAAAGGAAAAAAAGCCCGTCAATAATACAAACACGGGGAAGCTAAAGAAAACGCTGTTACATAACCAAGATTTCACTGCAGAAAACCAAGATGGGATCAAAAATACCTGGGAAAAAGTGACAGTGGAAATACGACCACCCAAAACTATGGGATGAAGCAAACGCAACTGTAAAAGGAGAGCTGTGCGAAAAAAGAAGCCAAAGGGAAATCTCTCCCACCAGCCGCAGGAAGAGTGGGTGAAATCTGCACATTCAACGTGAAGTACCCCGCATCTGTGGAACACCTGAATACACAAAGAATCAGCCCAAAATTGACGAGGTGGACTTTGTGAGCAAAGATATATTATTCTTTCCAGATTTTCACTTTTTGTGACTGTGGAGGTGTATGCTGCTGTTTGCGATTTTGTCTGTATAGCTTAGCTTTAACCATTTGTGCTAGAGTTCTGTGTGGCTTTTTTTTTTTTTTTACTTTTTAAAATTTTCTCGTAATAAATATTTTTTATTTTAATCACTTCATTTTATTTGATTTTACTTTATTTTGTTTTATTTTATCCTCATTCTTTGTTTCCTTCTCTTTCTTCTCCCACTTATTCTGAGCTGTGAGGATGAAAGTCTCTAGGTGCTCTAACCAGGAGTCAGTGCTCTGCATCTGAGGTGGGAAAACCAACTTCAGGACACTGGTCCACAGGAGACCTGACAGCTCTACATAATATCAAATGGAGAAAACCTCCCAGAGATTTCCTTCTCACGTACAAGACCCACATTCACTCAGTGACCAGAAGTCTACAGTGCTGGAAACCGTATGCCAAACAATGAGCAAGACAGAAACAGCCCCATCCGTTATCAGAGAGGACGCCTTAAATCATAATAAGGACAGAGGCACCAAAATACACACCACCAGACGTGGAAGTGCCCACCAGAAAGTAAAGATCCAGCCTCATCTTCCAGAGCACAAGCACACCTCCCCTCAACAAGGAAACATGCAGAACCCACTGAACAAACCTTAGCCGCTGGGGACAGACACCAAAAACCACAATAACGACGGGCATGACGCCTGTGAAAAGGAACCCCAAGCCCAGTAAGTTAAGCAAAATGAGGAGATCAAAAAACACACGTCGACGAAGCAGCAAGATCAAAACGCACCAGACCTAACAAATGAAGAGGAAATAGGCAGTCCACCCGAAAAAGAATTCAGAATAATGATAGGAAAGACGATTCAACATCGTAGAAATAGGAGAGAGAAAATACAAGAAACGTTTCACAAGGGTCGACAAGAACTGAAGAGCAAACAAACAATGATGAAGAACACAATACATGAAAATAATTATTCTCTAGCATGGATCACTAGCACAATAACTGAGGCAGAAGAACGGTTCAGTGTCCTGGAAGATAAAATAGTTCAAATAAATACTGGGGATCAAAATAAAGAACAAAGAAAGAAAGGAACGGAGGACCGTCTCAGCGACCCTTGGGACAACCTTAAATGCACCAACATTCGAATTATATGGGTCTCAGAAGAAGAAGAGAAATAGAAAAGGCGTGAGAATATATTTGAAGAGATTATAGTTGAAAACATCCCTAGTATGGGAAAGGAAACAGTTAATCAAGTCGAGGAAGCACAGAGAGTCCCATACAGGATAAATCCAAGGAGAAACACGCCAAGACACATGTTCATCAAACTATTAGAAACTAAATACATAGAAAGCATGTAAAAAGCAGCATGGGAAAAACAGCATATACCATACAAGGGAATCCACGTAAGTTAACAGCTGACCTTTCAGCAGAAATTCTGCAAGAGAGAAGGGAGTGCCAGTATACGTATTTCAAGAGATGAAAGGAAAAAACCTACAACCAATGTTACTGTTCTCAGCAAGAATCTCATTGAGATTGGACGGAGAAACCAAAAACTTTACAGAAAAAGACACGGAAAAAGAATTCAGCACCAACAACAGCTTTATAACAAAGGATAAAGGAACTTCTCTAGGCAGGAATCACAAAGAAAAGAAAAGACCTCCTAGAACAAACCAAAAACAATTAACAAAACGGTAAGAGGAACATCCATATTAATAATAACGTTACATGTAAATGGATACATGGCTCCAACTACAACAGATAGACTCCCTGAAGGGATACAACATCAAGACCATTATATGTGCTGCCTAGAAGAGACCCACTTTACACCTAGGGAGACATACAGACTGAAAATGAGGAGATGGCAAGAGACATTCCATGCAAATGGAAATCAAAGGAAACCTGGAGTTACAATTCTCATATCAGACGAAATAGACTTTAAGATAAACACTGTTACAAGAAACAAACAAGGACACTACATACTGATAAAGGGATCAAACCAAGGAGAGGATATGACAAATGTGAATACTTATGAACACAACCGAGGATCACTTCCCTACATAACATGTATCCTAACAGCCATAAAGGGGAACTTGATAGTACCACCAAAAGAGTAGGGGACATTACCACCCCAATTCCACCAATGGACAGATCATCCAAAATGAAAAAAAATCAGGAAACATAAGTTTTAAATGACACATTGAACAGGAGGGACTTCATTCATATGTATACCACATTCTATTGCAAAACAACAGAAAACACTCTTTCCTCAGGTGCTCATGGAACATTCTCCAAGATATATTATATGTAGGACCACAAATAAAGCCTTAGAAAATTAAGAAAATTGAAACAGTATCAGGTATACTTTCCGCCCACAGTGCTATGAATCTAGATAGGAATTAAAAGGAAAAAAAGCCCGTCAATAATACAAACACGGGGAAGCTAAAGAAAACGCTGTTACATAACCAAGATTTCACTGCAGAAAACCAAGATGGGATCAAAAATACCTGGGAAAAAGTGACAGTGGAAATACGACCACCCAAAACTATGGGATGAAGCAAACGCAACTGTAAAAGGAGAGCTGTGCGAAAAAAGAAGCCAAAGGGAAATCTCTCCCACCAGCCGCAGGAAGAGTGGGTGAAATCTGCACATTCAACGTGAAGTACCCCGCATCTGTGGAACACCTGAATACACAAAGAATCAGCCCAAAATTGACGAGGTGGACTTTGAGAGCAAAGATATATTATTCTTTCCAGATTTTCACTTTTTTTGACTGTGGAGGTGTATGCTGCTGTTTGCGATTTTGTCTGTATAGCTTAGCTTTAACCATTTGTGCTAGAGTTCTGTGTGGCTTTTTTTTTTTTTTTTTACTTTTTAAAATTTTCTCGTAATAAATATTTTTTATTTTAATCACTTCATTTTATTTGATTTTACTTTATTTTGTTTTATTTTATCCTCATTCTTTGTTTCCTTCTCTTTCTTCTCCCACTTATTCTGAGCTGTGAGGATGAAAGATTCTAGGTGCTCTAACCAGGAGTCAGTGCTCTGCATCTGAGGTGGGAAAACCCACTTCAGGACACTGGTCCACAGGAGACCTGACAGCTCCACATAATATCAAATGGAGCAAATCTCCCAGAGATTTCCTTCTCAAGTCCAAGACCCACATTCACTCAGTGACCAGAAGTCTACAGTGCTGGACACCGTATGCCAAACAATGAGCAAGACAGAAACAGCCCCATCCGTTATCAGAGAGGACGCCTTAAATCATAATAAGGACAGAGGCACCAAAATACACACCACCAGACGTGGAGGTGCCCACCAGAATGTAAAGATCCAGCCTCATCTTCCAGAACACAAGCACACCTCCCCTCAACAAAGAAACATGCAGAACCCACTGAACAAACCTTAGCCGCTGGGGACAGACACCAAAAACCACAATAACGACGGGCATGACGCCTGTGAAAAGGAACCCCAAGCCCAGTAAGTTAAGCAAAATGAGGAGATCAAAAAACACACGTCGACGAAGCAGCAAGGTCAAAACGCACCAGACCTAACAAATGAAGAGGAATTAGGCAGTCCACCCGAAAAAGAATTAAGAATAATGATAGGAAAGACGATTCAACATCGTAGAAATAGGAGAGAGAAAATACAAGAAACGTTTCACAAGGGTCGACAAGAACTGAAGAGCAAACAAACAATGATGAAGAACACAATACATGAAAATAATTATTCCTTAGCATGGATCACTAGCACAATAACTGAGGCAGAAGAACGGTTCAGTGTCCTGGAAGATAAAATAGTTCAAATAAATACTGGGGATCAAAATAAAGAACAAAGAAAGAAAGGAACGGAGGACCGTCTCAGCGACCCTTGGGACAACCTTAAATGCACCAACATTCGAATTATATGGGTCTCAGAAGAAGAAGAGAAATAGAAAAGGCGTGAGAATATATTTGAAGAGATTATAGTTGAAAACATCCCTAGTATGGGAAAGGAAACAGTTAATCAAGTCGAGGAAGCACAGAGAGTCCCATACAGGATAAATCCAAGGAGAAACACGCCAAGACACATGTTCATCAAACTATTAGAAACTAAATACATAGAAAGCATGTAAAAAGCAGCATGGGAAAAACAGCATATACCATACAAGGGAATCCACGTAAGTTAACAGCTGACCTTTCAGCAGAAATTCTGCAAGAGAGAAGGGAGTGCCAGTATACGTATTTCAAGAGATGAAAGGAAAAAACCTACAACCAATGTTACTGTTCTCAGCAAGAATCTCATTGAGATTGGACGGAGAAACCAAAAACTTTACAGAAAAAGACACGGAAAAAGAATTCAGCACCAACAACAGCTTTATAACAAAGGATAAAGGAACTTCTCTAGGCAGGAATCACAAAGAAAAGAAAAGACCTCCTAGAACAAACCAAAAACAATTAACAAAACGGTAAGAGGAACATCCATATTAATAATAACGTTACATGTAAATGGATACATGGCTCCAACTACAACAGATAGACTCCCTGAAGGGATACAACATCAAGACCATTATATGTGCTGCCTAGAAGAGACCCACTTTACACCTAGGGAGACATACAGACTGAAAATGAGGAGATGGCAAGAGACATTCCATGCAAATGGAAATCAAAGGAAACCTGGAGTTACAATTCTCATATCAGACGAAATAGACTTTAAGATAAACACTGTTACAAGAAACAAACAAGGACACTACATACTGATAAAGGGATCAAACCAAGGAGAGGATATGACAAATGTGAATACTTATGAACACAACCGAGGATCACTTCACTACATAACATGTATCCTAACAGCCATAAAGGGGAACTTGATAGTACCACCAAAAGAGTAGGGGACATTACCACCCCAATTCCACCAATGGACAGATCATCCAAAATGAAAAAAAATCAGGAAACATAAGTTTTAAATGACACATTGAACAGGAGGGACTTCATTCATATGTATACCACATTCTATTGCAAAACAACAGAAAACACTCTTTCCTCAGGTGCTCATGGAACATTCTCCAAGATATATTATATGTAGGACCACAAATAAAGCCTTAGAAAATTAAGAAAATTGAAACAGTATCAGGTATACTTTCCGCCCACAGTGCTATGAATCTAGATAGGAATTAAAAGGAAAAAAAGCCCGTCAATAATACAAACACGGGGAAGCTAAAGAAAACGCTGTTACATAACCAAGATTTCACTGCAGAAAACCAAGATGGGATCAAAAATACCTGGGAAAAAGTGACAGTGGAAATACGACCACCCAAAACTATGGGATGAAGCAAACGCAACTGTAAAAGGAGAGCTGTGCGAAAAAAGAAGCCAAAGGGAAATCTCTCCCACCAGCCGCAGGAAGAGTGGGTGAAATCTGCACATTCAACGTGAAGTACCCCGCATCTGTGGAACACCTGAATACACAAAGAATCAGCCCAAAATTGACGAGGTGGACTTTGAGAGCAAAGATATATTATTCTTTCCAGATTTTCACTTTTTGTGACTGTGGAGGTGTATGCTGCTGTTTGCGATTTTGTCTGTATAGCTTAGCTTTAACCATTTGTGCTAGAGTTCTGTGTGGCTTTTTTTTTTTTTTTTTACTTTTTAAAATTTTCTCGTAATAAATATTTTTTATTTTAATCACTTCATTTTATTTGATTTTACTTTATTTTGTTTTATTTTATCCTCATTCTTTGTTTCCTTCTCTTTCTTCTCCCACTTATTCTGAGCTGTGAGGATGAAAGATTCTAGGTGCTCTAACCAGGAGTCAGTGCTCTGCATCTGAGGTGGGAAAACCCACTTCAGGACACTGGTCCACAGGAGACCTGACAGCTCCACATAATATCAAATGGAGCAAATCTCCCAGAGATTTCCTTCTCAAGTCCAAGACCCACATTCACTCAGTGACCAGAAGTCTACAGTGCTGGACACCGTATGCCAAACAATGAGCAAGACAGAAACAGCCCCATCCGTTATCAGAGAGGACGCCTTAAATCATAATAAGGACAGAGGCACCAAAATACACACCACCAGACGTGGAGGTGCCCACCAGAATGTAAAGATCCAGCCTCATCTTCCAGAACACAAGCACACCTCCCCTCAACAAAGAAACATGCAGAACCCACTGAACAAACCTTAGCCGCTGGGGACAGACACCAAAAACCACAATAACGACGGGCATGACGCCTGTGAAAAGGAACCCCAAGCCCAGTAAGTTAAGCAAAATGAGGAGATCAAAAAACACACGTCGACGAAGCAGCAAGTTCAAAACGCACCAGACCTAACAAATGAAGAGGAAATAGGCAGTCCATCCTAAAAAGAATTCAGAATAATGATAGGAAATACGATTCAACATCGTAGAAATAGGAGAGAGAAAATACAAGAAACGTTTCACAAGGGTCGACAAGAACTGAAGAGCAAACAAACAATGATGAAGAACACAATACATGAAAATAATTATTCTGTAGCATGGATCACTAGCACAATAACTGAGGCAGAAGAACGGTTCAGTGTCCTGGAAGATAAAATAGTTCAAATAAATACTGGGGATCAAAATAAAGAACAAAGAAAGAAAGGAACGGAGGACCGTCTCAGCGACCCTTGGGACAACCTTAAATGCACCAACATTCGAATTATATGGGTCTCAGAAGAAGAAGAGAAATAGAAAAGGCGTGAGAATATATTTGAAGAGATTATAGTTGAAAACATCCCTAGTATGGGAAAGGAAACAGTTAATCAAGTCAAGGAAGCACAGAGAGTCCCATACAGGATAAATCCAAGGAGAAACACGCCAAGACACATGTTCATCAAACTATTAGAAACTAAATACATAGAAAGCATGTAAAAAGCAGCATGGGAAAAACAGCATATACCATACAAGGGAATCCACGTAAGTTAACAGCTGACCTTTCAGCAGAAATTCTGCAAGAGGGAAGGGAGTGCCAGTATACGTATTTCAAGAGATGAAAGGAAAAAACCTACAACCAATGTTACTGTTCTCAGCAAGAATCTCATTGAGATTGGACGGAGAAACCAAAAACTTTACAGAAAAAGACACGGAAAAAGAATTCAGCACCAACAACAGCTTTATAACAAAGGATAAAGGAACTTCTCTAGGCAGGAATCACAAAGAAAAGAAAAGACCTCCTAGAACAAACCAAAAACAATTAACAAAACGGTAAGAGGAACATCCATATTAATAATAACGTTACATGTAAATGGATACATGGCTCCAACTACAACAGATAGACTCCCTGAAGGGATACAACATCAAGACCATTATATGTGCTGCCTAGAAGAGAACCACTTTACACCTAGGGAGACATACAGACTGAAAATGAGGAGATGGCAAGAGACATTCCATGCAAATGGAAATCAAAGGAAACCTGGAGTTACAATTCTCATATCAGACGAAATAGACTTTAAGATAAACACTGTTACAAGAAACAAACAAGGACACTACATACTGATAAAGGGATCAAACCAAGGAGAGGATATGACAAATGTGAATACTTATGAACACAACCGAGGATCACTTCACTACATAACATGTATCCTAACAGCCATAAAGGGGAACTTGATAGTACCACCAAAAGAGTAGGGGACATTACCACCCCAATTCCACCAATGGACAGATCATCCAAAATGAAAAAAAATCAGGAAACATAAGTTTTAAATGACACATTGAACAGGAGGGACTTCATTCATATGTATACCACATTCTATTGCAAAACAACAGAAAACACTCTTTCCTCAGGTGCTCATGGAACATTCTCCAAGATATATTATATGTAGGACCACAAATAAAGCCTTACAAAATTAAGAAAATTGAAACAGTATCAGGTATACTTTCCGCCCACAGTGCTATGAATCTAGATAGGAATTAAAAGGAAAAAAAGCCCGTCAATAATACAAACACGGGGAAGCTAAAGAAAACGCTGTTACATAACCAAGATTTCACTGCAGAAAACCAAGATGGGATCAAAAATACCTGGGAAAAAGTGACAGTGGAAATACGACCACCCAAAACTATGGGATGAAGCAAACGCAACTGTAAAAGGAGAGCTGTGCGAAAAAAGAAGCCAAAGGGAAATCTCTCCCAGCAGCCGCAGGAAGAGTGGGTGAAATCTGCACATTCAACGTGAAGTACCCCGCATCTGTGGAACACCTGAATACACAAAGAATCAGCCCAAAATTGACGAGGTGGACTTTGTGAGCAAAGATATATTATTCTTTCCAGTTTTTCACTTTTTGAGACTGTGGAGGTGTATGCTGCTGTTTGCGATTTTGTCTGTATAGCTTAGCTTTAACCATTTGTGCTAGAGTTCTGTGTGGCTTTTTTTTTTTTACTTTTTAAAATTTTCTCGTAATAAATATTTTTTATTTTAATCACTTCATTTTATTTGATTTTACTTTATTTTGTTTTATTTTATCCTCATTCTTTGTTTCCTTCTCTTTCTTCTCCCACTTATTCTGAGCTGTGAGGATGAAAGTCTCTAGGTGCTCTAACCAGGAGTCAGTGCTCTGCATCTGAGGTGGGAAAACCAACTTCAGGACACTGGTCCACAGGAGACCTGACAGCTCCACATAATATCAAATGGAGAAAATCTCCCAGAGATTTCCTTCTCAAGTCCAAGACCCACATTCACTCAGTGACCAGAATTCTACAGTGCTAGACACTGTATGCCAAACAATGAGCAAGACAGAAACAGCCCCATCCGTTATCAGAGAGGACACCTTAAATCATAATAAGGACAGAGGCACCAAAATACACACCACCAGACGTGGAGGTGCCCACCAGAATGTAAAGATCCAGCCTCATCTTCCAGAACACAAGCACACCTCCCCTCAACAAAGAAACATGCATAACCCACTGAACAAACCTTAGCCGCTGGGGACAGACACCAAAAACCACAATAACGACGGGCATGACGCCTGTGAAAAGGAACCCCAAGCCCAGTAAGTTAAGCAAAATGAGGAGATCAAAAAACACACGTCGAAGAAGCAGCAAGGTCAAAACGCACCAGACCTAACAAATGAAGAGGAAATAGGCAGTCCACCCGAAAAAGAATTCAGAATAATGATAGGAAAGACGATTCAACATCGTAGAAATAGGAGAGAGAAAATACAAGAAACGTTTCACAAGGGTCGACAAGAACTGAAGAGCAAACAAACAATGATGAAGAACACAATACATGAAAATAATTATTCTCTAGCATGGATCACTAGCACAATAACTGAGGCAGAAGAACGGTTCAGTGTCCTGGAAGATAAAATAGTTCAAATAAATACTGGGGATCAAAATAAAGAACAAAGAAAGAAAGGAACGGAGGACCGTCTCAGCGACCCTTGGGACAACCTTAAATGCACCAACATTCGAATTATATGGGTCTCAGAAGAAGAAGAGAAATAGAAAAGGCGTGAGAATATATTTGAAGAGATTATAGTTGAAAACATCCCTAGTATGGGAAAGGAAACAGTTAATCAAGTCGAGGAAGCACAGAGAGTCCCATACAGGATAAATCCAAGGAGAAACACGCCAAGACACATGTTCATCAAACTATTAGAAACTAAATACATAGAAAGCATGTAAAAAGCAGCATGGGAAAAACAGCATATACCATACAAGGGAATCCACGTAAGTTAACAGCTGACCTTTCAGCAGAAATTCTGCAAGAGAGAAGGGAGTGCCAGTATACGTATTTCAAGAGATGAAAGGAAAAAACCTACAACCAATGTTACTGTTCTCAGCAAGAATCTCATTGAGATTGGACGGAGAAACCAAAAACTTTACAGAAAAAGACACGGAAAAAGAATTCAGCACCAACAACAGCTTTATAACAAAGGATAAAGGAACTTCTCTAGGCAGGAATCACAAAGAAAAGAAAAGACCTCCTAGAACAAACCAAAAACAATTAACAAAACGGTAAGAGGAACATCCATATTAATAATAACGTTACATGTAAATGGATACATGGCTCCAACTACAACAGATAGACTCCCTGAAGGGATACAACATCAAGACCATTATATGTGCTGCCTAGAAGAGACCCACTTTACACCTAGGGAGATATACAGACTGAAAATGAGGAGATGGCAAGAGACATTCCATGCAAATGGAATTCAAAGGAAACCTGGAGTTCCAATTCTCATATCAGACGAAATAGATTTTAAGATAAACACTGTTACAAGAAACAAACAAGGACACTACATACTGATAAAGGGATCAAACCAAGGAGAGGATATGACAAATGCGAATACTTATGAACACAACCGAGGATCACTTCACTACATAACATGTATCCTAACAGCCATAAAGGGGAACTTGATAGTACCACCAAAAGAGTAAGGGACATTACCACCCCAATTCCACCAATGGACAGATCATCCAAAATGAAAAAAAATCTGGAAACATAAGTTTTAAATGACACATTGAACAAGAGGGACTTCATTCATATGTATACCACATTCTATTGCAAAACAACAGAAAACACTCTTTCCTCAGGTGCTCATGGAACAGTCTCCAAGATATATTATATGTAGGACCACAAATAAAGCCTTAGAAAATTAAGAAAATTGAAACAGTATCAGGTATACTTTCCGCCCACAGTGCTATGAATCTAGATGGGAATTAAAAGGAAAAAAAGCCCGTCAATAATACAAACACGGGGAAGCTAAAGAAAACGCTGTTACATAACCAAGATTTCACTGCAGAAAACCAAGATGGGATCAAAAATACCTGGGAAAAAGTGACAGTGGAAATACGACCACCCAAAACTATGGGATGAAGCAAAAGCAACTGTAAAAGGAGAGCTGTGCGAAAAAAGAAGCCAAAGGGAAATCTCTCCCAGCAGCCGCAGGAAGAGTGGGTGAAATCTGCACATTCAACGTGAAGTACCCCGCATCTGTGGAACACCTGAATACACAAAGAATCAGCCCAAAATTGACGAGGTGGACTTTGAGAGCAAAGATATATTATTCTTTCCAGTTTTTCACTTTTTGAGACTGTGGAGGTGTATGCTGCTGTTTGCGATTTTGTCTGTATAGCTTAGCTTTAACCATTTGTGCTAGAGTTCTGTGTGGCTTTTTTTTTTTTTTTTACTTTTTAAAATTTTCTCGTAATAAATATTTTTTATTTTAATCACTTCATTTTATTTGATTTTACTTTATTTTGTTTTATTTTATCCTCATTCTTTGTTTCCTTCTCTTTCTTCTCCCACTTATTCTGAGCTGTGAGGATGAAAGTCTCTAGGTGCTCTAACCAGGAGTCAGTGCTCTGCATCTGAAGTGGGAAAACCAACTTCAGGACACTGGTCCACAGGAGACCTGACAGCTCCACATAATATCAAATGGAGAAAATCTCCCAGAGATTTCCTTCTCAAGTCCAAGACCCACATTCACTCAGTGACCAGAAGTCTACAGTGCTGGAAACCGTATGCCAAACAATGAGCAAGACAGAAACAGCCCCATCCGTTATCAGAGAGGACGCCTTAAATCATAATAAGGACAGAGGCACCAAAATACACACCACCAGACGTGGAAGTGCCCACCAGAAAGTAAAGATCCAGCCTCATCTTCCAGAGCACAAGCACACCTCCCCTCAACAAGGAAACATGCAGAACCCACTGAACAAACCTTAGCCGCTGGGGACAGACACCAAAAACCACAATAACGACGGGCATGACGCCTGTGAAAAGGAACCCCAAGCCCAGTAAGTTAAGCAAAATGAGGAGATCAAAAAACACACGTCGACGAAGCAGCAAGATCAAAACGCACCAGACCTAACAAATGAAGAGGAAATAGGCAGTCCACCCGAAAAAGAATTCAGAATAATGATAGGAAAGACGATTCAACATCGTAGAAATAGGAGAGAGAAAATACAAGAAACGTTTCACAAGGGTCGACAAGAACTGAAGAGCAAACAAACAATGATGAAGAACACAATACATGAAAATAATTATTCTCTAGCATGGATCACTAGCACAATAACTGAGGCAGAAGAACGGTTCAGTGTCCTGGAAGATAAAATAGTTCAAATAAATACTGGGGATCAAAATAAAGAACAAAGAAAGAAAGGAACGGAGGACCGTCTCAGCGACCCTTGGGACAACCTTAAATGCACCAACATTCGAATTATATGGGTCTCAGAAGAAGAAGAGAAATAGAAAAGGCGTAAGAATATATTTGAAGAGATTATAGTTGAAAACATCCCTAGTATGGGAAAGGAAACAGTTAATCAAGTCGAGGAAGCACAGAGAGTCCCATACAGGATAAATCCAAGGAGAAACACGCCAAGACACATGTTCATCAAACTATTAGAAACTAAATACATAGAAAGCATGTAAAAAGCAGCATGGGAAAAACAGCATATACCATACAAGAGAATCCACGTAAGTTAACAGCTGACCTTTCAGCAGAAATTCTGCAAGAGAGAAGGGAGTGCCAGTATACGTATTTCAAGAGATGAAAGGAAAAAACCTACAACCAATGTTACTGTTCTCAGCAAGAATCTCATTGAGATTGGACGGAGAAACCAAAAACTTTACAGAAAAAGACACGGAAAAAGAATTCAGCACAAACAACAGCTTTATAACAAAGGATAAAGGAACTTCTCTAGGCAGGAATCACAAAGAAAAGAAAAGACCTCCTAGAACAAACCAAAAACAATTAACAAAACGGTAAGAGGAACATCCATATTAATAATAACGTTACATGTAAATGGATACATGGCTCCAACTACAACAGATAGACTCCCTGAAGGGATACAACATCAAGACCATTATATGTGCCGCCTAGAAGAGACCCACTTTACACCTAGGGAGATATACAGACTGAAAATGAGGAGATGGCAAAAGACATTCCATGCAAATGGAAATCAAAGGAAACCTGGAGTTCCAATTCTCATATCAGACGAAATAGACTTTAAGATAAACACTGTTACAAGAAACAAACAAGGACACTACATACTGATAAAGGGATCAAACCAAGGAGAGGATATGACAAATGCGAATACTTATGAACACAACCGAGGATCACTTCACTACATAACATGTATCCTAACAGCCATAAAGGGGAACTTGATAGTACCACCAAAAGAGTAAGGGACATTACCACCCCAATTCCACCAATGGACAGATCATCCAAAATGAAAAAAAATCTGGAAACATAAGTTTTAAATGACACATTGAACAAGAGGGACTTCATTCATATGTATACCACATTCTATTGCAAAACAACAGAAAACACTCTTTCCTCAGGTGCTCATGGAACATTCTCCAAGATATATTATATGTAGGACCACAAATAAAGCCTTAGAAAATTAAGAAAATTGAAACAGTATCAGGTATACTTTCCGCCCACAGTGCTATGAATCTAGATGGGAATTAAAAGGAAAAAAAGCCCGTCAATAATACAAACACCGGGAAGCTAAAGAAAACGCTGTTACATAACCAAGATTTCACTGCAGAAAACCAAGATGGGATCAAAAATACCTGGGAAAAAGTGACAGTGGAAATACGACCACCCAAAACTATGGGATGAAGCAAACGCAACTGTAAAAGGAGAGCTGTGCGAAAAAAGAAGCCAAAGGGAAATCTCTCCCAGCAGCCGCAGGAAGAGTGGGTGAAATCTGCACATTCAACGTGAAGTACCCCGCATCTGTGGAACACCTGAATACACAAAGAATCAGCCCAAAATTGACGAGGTGGACTTTGTGAGCAAAGATATATTATTCTTTCCAGATTTTCACTTTTTGTGACTGTGGAGGTGTATGCTGCTGTTTGCGATTTTGTCTGTATAGCTTAGCTTTAACCATTTGTGCTAGAGTTCTGTGTGGCTTTTTTTTTTTTTTTACTTTTTAAAATTTTCTCGTAATAAATATTTTTTATTTTAATCACTTCATTTTATTTGATTTTACTTTATTTTGTTTTATTTTATCCTCATTCTTTGTTTCCTTCTCTTTCTTCTCCCACTTATTCTGAGCTGTGAGGATGAAAGTCTCTAGGTGCTCTAACCAGGAGTCAGTGCTCTGCATCTGAGGTGGGAAAACCAACTTCAGGACACTGGTCCACAGGAGACCTGACAGCTCTACATAATATCAAATGGAGAAAACCTCCCAGAGATTTCCTTCTCACGTCCAAGACCCACATTGACTCAGTGACCAGAAGTCTACAGTGCTGGAAACCGTATGCCAAACAATGAGCAAGACAGAAACAGCCCCATCCGTTATCAGAGAGGACGCCTTAAATCATAATAAGGACAGAGGCACCAAAATACACACCACCAGACGTGGAAGTGCCCACCAGAAAGTAAAGATCCAGCCTCATCTTCCAGAGCACAAGCACACCTCCCCTCAACAAGGAAACATGCAGAACCCACTGAACAAACCTTAGCCGCTGGGGACAGACACCAAAAACCACAATAACGACGGGCATGACGCCTGTGAAAAGGAACCCCAAGCCCAGTAAGTTAAGCAAAATGAGGAGATCAAAAAACACACGTCGACGAAGCAGCAAGATCAAAACGCACCAGACCTAACAAATGAAGAGGAAATAGGCAGTCCACCCGAAAAAGAATTCAGAATAATGATAGGAAAGACGATTCAACATCGTAGAAATAGGAGAGAGAAAATACAAGAAACGTTTCACAAGGGTCGACAAGAACTGAAGAGCAAACAAACAATGATGAAGAACACAATACATGAAAATAATTATTCTCTAGCATGGATCACTAGCACAATAACTGAGGCAGAAGAACGGTTAAGTGGCCTGGAAGATAAAATAGTTCAAATAAATACTGCGGATCAAAATAAAGAACAAAGAAAGAAAGGAACGGAGGACCGTCTCAGCGACCCTTGGGACAACCTTAAATGCACCAACATTCGAATTATATGGGTCTCAGAAGAAGAAGAGAAATAGAAAAGGCGTGAGAATATATTTGAAGAGATTATAGTTGAAAACATCCCTAGTATGGGAAAGGAAACAGTTAATCAAGTCAAGGAAGCACAGAGAGTCCCATACAGGATAAATCCAAGGAGAAACACGCCAAGACACATGTTCATCAAACTATTAGAAACTAAATATATAGAAAGCATGTAAAAAGCAGCATGGGAAAAACAGCATATACCATACAAGGGAATCCACGTAAGTTAACAGCTGACCTTTCAGCAGAAATTCTGCAAGAGAGAAGGGAGTGCCAGTATACGTATTTCAAGAGATGAAAGGAAAAAACCTACAACCAATGTTACTGTTCTCAGCAAGAATCTCATTGAGATTGGACGGAGAAACCAAAAACTTTACAGAAAAAGACACGGAAAAAGAATTCAGCACCAACAACAGCTTTATAACAAAGGATAAAGGAACTTCTCTAGGCAGGAATCACAAAGAAAAGAAAAGACCTCCTAGAACAAACCAAAAACAATTAACAAAACGGTAAGAGGAACATCCATATTAATAATAACGTTACATGTAAATGGATACATGGCTCCAACTACAACAGATAGACTCCCTGAAGGGATACAACATCAAGACCATTATATGTGCTGGCTAGAAGAGACCCACTTTACACCTAGGGAGATATACAGACTGAAAATGAGGAGATGGCAAGAGACATTCCATGCAAATGGAAATCAAAGGAAACCTGGAGTTCCAATTCTCATATCAGACGAAATAGACTTTAAGATAAACACTGTTACAAGAAACAAACAAGGACACTACATACTGATAAAGGGATCAAACCAAGGAGAGGATATGACAAATGCGAATACTTATGAACACAACCGAGGATCACTTCACTACATAACATGTATCCTAACAGCCATAAAGGGGAACTTGATAGTACCACCAAAAGAGTAAGGGACATTACCACCCCAATTCCACCAATGGACAGATCATCCAAAATGAAAAAAAATCTGGAAACATAAGTTTTAAATGACACATTGAACAAGAGGGACTTCATTCATATGTATACCACATTCTATTGCAAAACAACAGAAAACACTCTTTCCTCAGGTGCTCATGGAACATTCTCCAAGATATATTATATGTAGGACCACAAATAAAGCCTTAGAAAATTAAGAAAATTGAAACAGTATCAGGTATACTTTCCGCCCACAGTGCTATGAATCTAGATGGGAATTAAAAGGAAAAAAAGCCCGTCAATAATACACACACGGGGAAGCCAAAGAAAACGCTGTTACATAACCAAGATTTCACTGCAGAAAACCAAGATGGGATCAAAAATACCTGGGAAAAAGTGACAGTGGAAATACGACCACCCAAAACTATGGGATGAAGCAAACGCAACTGTAAAAGGAGAGCTGTGCGAAAAAAGAAGCCAAAGGGAAATCTCTCCCAGCAGCCGCAGGAAGAGTGGGTGAAATCTGCACATTCAACGTGAAGTACCCCGCATCTGTGGAACACCTGAATACACAAAGAATCAGCCCAAAATTGACGAGGTGGACTTTGTGAGCAAAGATATATTATTCTTTCCAGATTTTCACTTTTTGTGACTGTGGAGGTGTATGCTGCTGTTTGCGATTTTGTCTGTATAGCTTAGCTTTAACCATTTGTGCTAGAGTTCTGTGTGGCTTTTTTTTTTTTTTACTTTTTAAAATTTTCTCGTAATAAATATTTTTTATTTTAATCACTTCATTTTATTTGATTTTACTTTATTTTGTTTTATTTTATCCTCATTCTTTGTTTCCTTCTCTTTCTTCTCCCACTTATTCTGAGCTGTGAGGATGAAAGTCTCTAGGTGCTCTAACCAGGAGTCAGTGCTCTGCATCTGAGGTGGGAAAACCAACTTCAGGACACTGGTCCACAGGAGACCTGACAGCTCTACATAATATCAAATGGAGAAAACCTCCCAGAGATTTCCTTCTCACGTCCAAGACCCACATTGACTCAGTGACCAGAAGTCTACAGTGCTGGAAACCGTATGCCAAACAATGAGCAAGACAGAAACAGCCCCATCCGTTATCAGAGAGGACGCCTTAAATCATAATAAGGACAGAGGCACCAAAATACACACCACCAGACGTGGAAGTGCCCACCAGAAAGTAAAGATCCAGCCTCATCTTCCAGAGCACAAGCACACCTCCCCTCAACAAGGAAACATGCAGAACCCACTGAACAAACCTTAGCCGCTGGGGACAGACACCAAAAACCACAATAACGACGGGCATGACGCCTGTGAAAAGGAACCCCAAGCCCAGTAAGTTAAGCAAAATGAGGAGATCAAAAAACACACGTCGACGAAGCAGCAAGATGAAAACGCACCAGACCTAACAAATGAAGAGGAAATAGGCAGTCCACCCGAAAAAGAATTCAGAATAATGATAGGAAAGACGATTCAACATCGTAGAAATAGGAGAGAGAAAATACAAGAAACGTTTCACAAGGGTCGACAAGAACTGAAGAGCAAACAAACAATGATGAAGAACACAATACATGAAAATAATTATTCTCTAGCATGGATCACTAGCACAATAACTGAGGCAGAAGAACGGTTAAGTGGCCTGGAAGATAAAATAGTTCAAATAAATACTGCGGATCAAAATAAAGAACAAAGAAAGAAAGGATCGGAGGACCGTCTCAGCGACCCTTGGGACAACCTTAAATGCACCAACATTCGAATTATATGGGTCTCAGAAGAAGAAGAGAAATAGAAAAGGCGTGAGAATATATTTGAAGAGATTATAGTTGAAAACATCCCTAGTATGGGAAAGGAAACAGTTAATCAAGTCAAGGAAGCACAGAGAGTCCCATACAGGATAAATCCAAGGAGAAACACGCCAAGACACATGTTCATCAAACTATTAGAAACTAAATATATAGAAAGCATGTAAAAAGCAGCATGGGAAAAACAGCATATACCATACAAGGGAATCCACGTAAGTTAACAGCTGACCTTTCAGCAGAAATTCTGCAAGAGAGAAGGGAGTGCCAGTATACGTATTTCAAGAGATGAAAGGAAAAAACCTACAACCAATGTTACTGTTCTCAGCAAGAATCTCATTGAGATTGGACGGAGAAACCAAAAACTTTACAGAAAAAGACACGGAAAAAGAATTCAGCACCAACAACAGCTTTATAACAAAGGATAAAGGAACTTCTCTAGGCAGGAATCACAAAGAAAAGAAAAGACCTCCTAGAACAAACCAAAAACAATTAACAAAACGGTAAGAGGAACATCCATATTAATAATAACGTTACATGTAAATGGATACATGGCTCCAACTACAACAGATAGACTCCCTGAAGGGATACAACATCAAGACCATTATATGTGCTGCCTAGAAGAGACCCACTTTACACCGAGGGAGATATACAGACTGAAAATGAGGAGATGGCAAGAGACATTCCATGCAAATGGAAATCAAAGGAAACCTGGAGTTCCAATTCTCATATCAGACGAAATAGACTTTAAGATAAACACTGTTACAAGAAACAAACAAGGACACTACATACTGATAAAGGGATCAAACCAAGGAGAGGATATGACAAATGCGAATACTTATGAACACAACCGAGGATCACTTCACTACATAACATGTATCCTAACAGCCATAAAGGGGAACTTGATAGTACCACCAAAAGAGTAGGGGACATTACCACCCCAATTCCACCAATGGACAGATCATCCAAAATGAAAAAAAATCTGGAAACATAAGTTTTAAATGACACATTGAACAAGAGGGACTTCATTCATATGTATACCACATTCTATTGCAAAACAACAGAAAACACTCTTTCCTCAGGTGCTCATGGAACATTCTCCAAGATATATTATATGTAGGACCACAAATAAAGCCTTAGAAAATTAAGAAAATTGAAACAGTATCAGGTATACTTTCCGCCCACAGTGCTATGAATCTAGATGGGAATTAAAAGGAAAAAAAGCCCGTCAATAATACAAACACGGGGAAGCTAAAGAAAACGCTGTTACATAACCAAGATTTCACTGCAGAAAACCAAGATGGGATCAAAAATACCTGGGAAAAAGTGACAGTGGAAATACGACCACCCAAAACTATGGGATGAAGCAAACGCAACTGTAAAAGGAGAGCTGTGCGAAAAAAGAAGCCAAAGGGAAATCTCTCCCAGCAGCCGCAGGAAGAGTGGGTGAAATCTGCACATTCAACGTGAAGTACCCCGCATCTGTGGAACACCTGAATACACAAAGAATCAGCCCAAAATTGACGAGGTGGACTTTGAGAGCAAAGATATATTATTCTTTCCAGTTTTTCACTTTTTGAGACTGTGGAGGTGTATGCTGCTGTTTGCGATTTTGTCTGTATAGCTTAGCTTTAACCATTTGTGCTAGAGTTCTGTGTGGCTTTTTTTTTTTTTTACTTTTTAAAATTTTCTCGTAATAAATATTTTTTATTTTAATCACTTCATTTTATTTGATTTTACGTTATTTTGTTTTATTTTATCCTCATTCTTTGTTTCCTTCTCTTTCTTCTCCCACTTATTCTGAGCTGTGAGGATGAAAGATTCTAGGTGCTCTAACCAGGAGTCAGTGCTCTGCATCTGAGGTGGGAAAACCCACTTCAGGACACTGGTCCACAGGAGACCTGACAGCTCCACATAATATCAAATGGAGAAAATCTCCCAGAGATTTCCTTCTCAAGTCCAAGACCCACATTCACTCAGTGACCAGAAGTCTACAGTGCTGGACACCGTATGCCAAACAATGAGCAAGACAGAAACAGCCCCATCCGTTATGAGAGAGGACGCCTTAAATCATAATAAGGACAGAGGCACCAAAATACACACCACCAGACGTGGAGGTGCCCACCAGAATGTAAAGATCCAGCCTCATCTTCCAGAACACAAGCACACCTCCCCTCAACAAAGAAACATGCAGAACCCACTGAACAAACCTTAGCCGCTGGGGACAGACACCAAAAACCACAATAACGACGGGCATGACGCCTGTGAAAAGGAACCCCAAGCCCAGTAAATTAAGCAAAATGAGGAGATCAAAAAACACACGTCGACGAAGCAGCAAGGTCAAAACGCACCAGACCTAACAAATGAAGAGGAAATAGGCAGTCCACCCGAAAAAGAATTCAGAATAATGATAGGAAAGACGATTCAACATCGTAGAAATAGGAGAGAGAAAATACAAGAAACGTTTCACAAGGGTCGACAAGAACTGAAGAGCAAACAAACAATGATGAAGAACACAATACATGAAAATAATTATTCTCTAGCATGGATCACTAGCACAATAACTGAGGCAGAAGAACGGTTAAGTGGCCTGGAAGATAAAATAGTTCAAATAAATACTGCGGATCAAAATAAAGAACAAAGAAAGAAAGGAACGGAGGACCGTCTCAGCGACCCTTGGGACAACCTTAAATGCACCAACATTCGAATTATATGGGTCTCAGAAGAAGAAGAGAAATAGAAAAGGCGTGAGAATATATTTGAAGAGATTATAGTTGAAAACATCCCTAGTATGGGAAAGGAAACAGTTAATCAAGTCAAGGAAGCACAGAGAGTCCCATACAGGATAAATCCAAGGAGAAACACGCCAAGACACATGTTCATCAAACTATTAGAAACTAAATATATAGAAAGCATGTAAAAAGCAGCATGGGAAAAACAGCATATACCATACAAGGGAATCCACGTAAGTTAACAGCTGACCTTTCAGCAGAAATTCTGCAAGAGAGAAGGGAGTGCCAGTATACGTATTTCAAGAGATGAAAGGAAAAAACCTACAACCAATGTTACTGTTCTCAGCAAGAATCTCATTGAGATTGGACGGAGAAACCAAAAACTTTACAGAAAAAGACACGGAAAAAGAATTCAGCACCAACAACAGCTTTATAACAAAGGATAAAGGAACTTCTCTAGGCAGGAATCACAAAGAAAAGAAAAGACCTCCTAGAACAAACCAAAAACAATTAACAAAACGGTAAGAGGAACATCCATATTAATAATAACGTTACATGTAAATGGATACATGGCTCCAACTACAACAGATAGACTCCCTGAAGGGATACAACATCAAGACCATTATATGTGCTGCCTAGAAGAGACCCACTTTACACCGAGGGAGATATACAGACTGAAAATGAGGAGATGGCAAGAGACATTCCATGCAAATGGAAATCAAAGGAAACCTGGAGTTCCAATTCTCATATCAGACGAAATAGACTTTAAGATAAACACTGTTACAAGAAACAAACAAGGACACTACATACTGATAAAGGGATCAAACCAAGGAGAGGATATGACAAATGCGAATACTTATGAACACAACAGAGGATCACTTCACTACATAACATGTATCCTAACAGCCATAAAGGGGAACTTGATAGTACCACCAAAAGAGTAGGGGACATTACCACCCCAATTCCACCAATGGACAGATCATCCAAAATGAAAAAAAATCTGGAAACATAAGTTTTAAATGACACATTGAACAAGAGGGACTTCATTCATATGTATACCACATTCTATTGCAAAACAACAGAAAACACTCTTTCCTCAGGTGCTCATGGAACATTCTCCAAGATATATTATATGTAGGACCACAAATAAAGCCTTAGAAAATTAAGAAAATTGAAACAGTATCAGGTATACTTTCCGCCCACAGTGCTATGAATCTAGATGGGAATTAAAAGGAAAAAAAGCCCGTCAATAATACAAACACGGGGAAGCTAAAGAAAACGCTGTTACATAACCAAGATTTCACTGCAGAAAACCAAGATGGGATCAAAAATACCTGGGAAAAAGTGACAGTGGAAATACGACCACCCAAAACTATGGGATGAAGCAAACGCAACTGTAAAAGGAGAGCTGTGCGAAAAAAGAAGCCAAAGGGAAATCTCTCCCAGCAGCCGCAGGAAGAGTGGGTGAAATCTGCACATTCAACGTGAAGTACCCCGCATCTGTGGAACACCTGAATACACAAAGAATCAGCCCAAAATTGACGAGGTGGACTTTGAGAGCAAAGATATATTATTCTTTCCAGTTTTTCACTTTTTGAGACTGTGGAGGTGTATGCTGCTGTTTGCGATTTTGTCTGTATAGCTTAGCTTTAACCATTTGTGCTAGAGTTCAATGTGGCTTTTTTTTTTTTTTACTTTTCAAAATTTTCTCGTAATAAATATTTTTTATTTTAATCACTTCATTTTATTTGATTTTACTTTATTTTGTTTTATTTTATCCTCATTCTTTGTTTCCTTCTCTTTCTTCTCCCACTTATTCTGAGCTGTGAGGATGAAAGTCTCTAGGTGCTCTAACCAGGAGTCAGTGCTCTGCATCTGAGGTGGGAAAACCAACTTCAGGACACTGGTCCACAGGAGACCTGACAGCTCTACATAATATCAAATGGAGAAAACCTCCCAGAGATTTCCTTCTCACGTCCAAGACCCACATTGACTCAGTGACCAGAAGTCTACAGTGCTGGAAACCGTATGCCAAACAATGAGCAAGACAGAAACAGCCCCATCCGTTATCAGAGAGGACGCCTTAAATCATAATAAGGACAGAGGCACCAAAATACACACCACCAGACGTGGAAGTGCCCACCAGAAAGTAAAGATCCAGCCTCATCTTCCAGAGCACAAGCACACCTCCCCTCAACAAGGAAACATGCAGAACCCACTGAACAAACCTTAGCCGCTGGGGACAGACACCAAAAACCACAATAACGACGGGCATGACGCCTGTGAAAAGGAACCCCAAGCCCAGTAAGTTAAGCAAAATGAGGAGATCAAAAAACACACGTCGACGAAGCAGCAAGATCAAAACACACCAGACCTAACAAATGAAGAGGAAATAGGCAGTCCACCCGAAAAAGAATTCAGAATAATGATAGGAAAGACGATTCAACATCGTAGAAATAGGAGAGAGAAAATACAAGAAACGTTTCACAAGGGTCGACAAGAACTGAAGAGCAAACAAACAATGATGAAGAACACAATACATGAAAATAATTATTCTCTAGCATGGATCACTAGCACAATAACTGAGGCAGAAGAACGGTTAAGTGGCCTGGAAGATAAAATAGTTCAAATAAATACTGCGAATCAAAATAAAGAACAAAGAAAGAAAGGAACGGAGGACCGTCTCAGCGACCCTTGGGACAACCTTAAATGCACCAACATTCGAATTATATGGGTCTCAGAAGAAGAAGAGAAATAGAAAAGGCGTGAGAATATATTTGAAGAGATTATAGTTGAAAACATCCCTAGTATGGAAAAGGAAACAGTTAATCAAGTCAAGGAAGCACAGAGAGTCCCATACAGGATAAATCCAAGGAGAAACACGCCAAGACACATGTTCATCAAACTATTAGAAACTAAATATATAGAAAGCATGTAAAAAGCAGCATGGGAAAAACAGCATATACCATACAAGGGAATCCACGTAAGTTAACAGCTGACCTTTCAGCAGAAATTCTGCAAGAGAGAAGGGAGTGCCAGTATACGTATTTCAAGAGATGAAAGGAAAAAACCTACAACCAATGTTACTGTTCTCAGCAAGAATCTCATTGAGATTGGACGGAGAAACCAAAAACTTTACAGAAAAAGACACGGAAAAAGAATTCAGCACCAACAACAGCTTTATAACAAAGGATAAAGGAACTTCTCTAGGCAGGAATCACAAAGAAAAGAAAAGACCTCCTAGAACAAACCAAAAACAATTAACAAAACGGTAAGAGGAACATCCATATTAATAATAACGTTACATGTAAATGGATACATGGCTCCAACTACAACAGATAGACTCCCTGAAGGGATACAACATCAAGACCATTATATGTGCTGCCTAGAAGAGACCCACTTTACACCTAGGGAGATATACAGACTGAAAATGAGGAGATGGCAAGAGACATTCCATGCAAATGGAAATCAAAGGAAACCTGGAGTTCCAATTCTCATATCAGACGAAATAGACTTTAAGATAAACACTGTTACAAGAAACAAACAAGGACACTACATACTGATAAAGGGATCAAACCAAGGAGAGGATATGACAAATGCGAATACTTATGAACACAACCGAGGATCACTTCACTACATAACATGTATCGTAACAGCCATAAAGGGGAACTTGATAGTACCACCAAAAGAGTAAGGGACATTACCACCCCAATTCCACCAATGGACAGATCATCCAAAATGAAATAAAATCTGGAAACATAAGTTTTAAATGACACATTGAACAAGAGGGACTTCATTCATATGTATACCACATTCTATTGCAAAACAACAGAAAACACTCTTTCCTCAGGTGCTCATGGAACATTCTCCAAGATATATTATATGTAGGACCACAAATAAAGCCTTAGAAAATTAAGAAAATTGAAACAGTATCAGGTATACTTTCCGCCCACAGTGCTATGAATCTAGATGGGAATTAAAAGGAAAAAAAGCCCGTCAATAATACAAACACGGGGAAGCTAAAGAAAACGCTGTTACATAACCAAGATTTCACTGCAGAAAACCAAGATGGGATCAAAAATACCTGGGAAAAAGTGACAGTGGAAATACGACCACCCAAAACTATGGGATGAAGCAAACGCAACTGTAAAAGGAGAGCTGTGCGAAAAAAGAAGCCAAAGGGAAATCTCTCCCAGCAGCCGCAGGAAGAGTGGGTGAAATCTGCACATTCAACGTGAAGTACCCCGCATCTGTGGAACACCTGAATACACAAAGAATCAGCCCAAAATTGACGAGGTGGACTTTGTGAGCAAAGATATATTATTCTTTCCAGATTTTCACTTTTTGTGACTGTGGAGGTGTATGCTGCTGTTTGCGATTTTGTCTGTATAGCTTAGCTTTAACCATTTGTGCTAGAGTTCTGTGTGGCTTTTTTTTTTTTTACTTTTTAAAATTTTCTCGTAATAAATATTTTTTATTTTAATCACTTCATTTTATTTGATTTTACTTTATTTTGTTTTATTTTATCCTCATTCTTTGTTTCCTTCTCTTTCTTCTCCCACTTATTCTGAGCTGTGAGGATGAAAGTCTCTAGGTGCTCTAACCAGGAGTCAGTGCTCTGCATCTGAGGTGGGAAAACCAACTTCAGGACACTGGTCCACAGGAGACCTGACAGCTCTACATAATATCAAATGGAGAAAACCTCCCAGAGATTTCCTTCTCACGTCCAAGACCCACATTGACTCAGTGACCAGAAGTCTACAGTGCTGGAAACCGTATGCCAAACAATGAGCAAGACAGAAACAGCCCCATCCGTTATCAGAGAGGACGCCTTAAATCATAATAAGGACAGAGGCACCAAAATACACACCACCAGACGTGGAAGTGCCCACCAGAAAGTAAAGATCCAGCCTCATCTTCCAGAGCACAAGCACACCTCCCCTCAACAAGGAAACATGCAGAACCCACTGAACAAACCTTAGCCGCTGGGGACAGACACCAAAAACCACAATAACGACGGGCATGACGCCTGTGAAAAGGAACCCCAAGCCCAGTAAGTTAAGCAAAATGAGGAGATCAAAAAACACACGTCGACGAAGCAGCAAGATCAAAACGCACCAGACCTAACAAATGAAGAGGAAATAGGCAGTCCACCCGAAAAAGAATTCAGAATAATGATAGGAAAGACGATTCAACATCGTAGAAATAGGAGAGAGAAAATACAAGAAACGTTTCACAAGGGTCGACAAGAACTGAAGAGCAAACAAACAATGATGAAGAACACAATACATGAAAATAATTATTCTCTAGCATGGATCACTAGCACAATAACTGAGGCAGAAGAACGGTTAAGTGGCCTGGAAGATAAAATAGTTCAAATAAATACTGCGGATCAAAATAAAGAACAAAGAAAGAAAGGAACGGAGGACCGTCTCAGCGACCCTTGGGACAACCTTAAATGCACCAACATTCGAATTATATGGGTCTCAGAAGAAGAAGAGAAATAGAAAAGGCGTGAGAATATATTTGAAGAGATTATAGTTGAAAACATCCCTAGTATGGGAAAGGAAACAGTTAATCAAGTCAAGGAAGCACAGAGAGTCCCATACAGGATAAATCCAAGGAGAAACACGCCAAGACACATGTTCATCAAACTATTAGAAACTAAATATATAGAAAGCATGTAAAAAGCAGCATGGGAAAAACAGCATATACCATACAAGGGAATCCACGTAAGTTAACAGCTGACCTTTCAGCAGAAATTCTGCAAGAGAGAAGGGAGTGCCAGTATACGTATTTCAAGAGATGAAAGGAAAAAACCTACAACCAATGTTACTGTTCTCAGCAAGAATCTCATTGAGATTGGACGGAGAAACCAAAAACTTTACAGAAAAAGACACGGAAAAAGAATTCAGCACCAACAACAGCTTTATAACAAAGGATAAAGGAACTTCTCTAGGCAGGAATCACAAAGAAAAGAAAAGACCTCCTAGAACAAACCAAAAACAATTAACAAAACGGTAAGAGGAACATCCATATTAATAATAACGTTACATGTAAATGGATACATGGCTCCAACTACAACAGATAGACTCCCTGAAGGGATACAACATCAAGACCATTATATGTGCTGCCTAGAAGAGACCCACTTTACACCGAGGGAGATATACAGACTGAAAATGAGGAGATGGCAAGAGACATTCCATGCAAATGGAAATCAAAGGAAACCTGGAGTTCCAATTCTCATATCAGACGAAATAGACTTTAAGATAAACACTGTTACAAGAAACAAACAAGGACACTACATACTGATAAAGGGATCAAACCAAGGAGAGGATATGACAAATGCGAATACTTATGAACACAACCGAGGATCACTTCACTACATAACATGTATCCTAACAGCCATAAAGGGGAACTTGATAGTACCACCAAAAGAGTAGGGGACATTACCACCGCAATTCCACCAATGGACAGATCATCCAAAATGAAAAAAAATCTGGAAACATAAGTTTTAAATGACACATTGAACAAGAGGGACTTCATTCATATGTATACCACATTCTATTGCAAAACAACAGAAAACACTCTTTCCTCAGGTGCTCATGGAACATTCTCCAAGATATATTATATGTAGGACCACAAATAAAGCCTTAGAAAATTAAGAAAATTGAAACAGTATCAGGTACACTTTCCGCCCACAGTGCTATGAATCTAGATGGGTATTAAAAGGAAAAAAAGCCCGTCAATAATACAAACACGGGGAAGCTAAAGAAAACGTTGTTACATAACCAAGATTTCACTGCAGAAAACCAAGATGGGATCAAAAATACCTGGGAAAAAGTGACAGTGGAAATACGACCACCCAAAACTATGGGATGAAGCAAACGCAACTGTAAAAGGAGAGCTGTGCGAAAAAAGAAGCCAAAGGGAAATCTCTCCCAGCAGCCGCAGGAAGAGTGGGTGAAATCTGCACATTCAACGTGAAGTACCCCGCATCTGTGGAACACCTGAATACACAAAGAATCAGCCCAAAATTGACGAGGTGGACTTTGAGAGCAAAGATATATTATTCTTTCCAGTTTTTCACTTTTTGAGACTGTGGAGGTGTATGCTGCTGTTTGCGATTTTGTCTGTATAGCTTAGCTTTAACCATTTGTGCTAGAGTTCAATGTGGCTTTTTTTTTTTTTTACTTTTCAAAATTTTCTCGTAATAAATATTTTTTATTTTAATCACTTCATTTTATTTGATTTTACTTTATTTTGTTTTATTTTATCCTCATTCTTTGTTTCCTTCTCTTTCTTCTCCCACTTATTCTGAGCTGTGAGGATGAAAGATTCTAGGTGCTCTAACCAGGAGTCAGTGCTCTGCATCTGAGGTGGGAAAACCCACTTCAGGACACTGGTCCACAGGAGACCTGAGAGCTCCACATAATATCAAATGGAGCAAATCTCCCAGAGATTTCCTTCTCAAGTCCAAGACCCACATTCACTCACTGACCAGAAGTCTACAGTGCTGGACACCGTATGCCAAACAATGAGCAAGACAGAAACAGCCCCATCCGTTATCAGAGAGGACGCCTTAAATCATAATAAGGACAGAGGCACCAAAATACACACCACCAGACGTGGAGGTGCCCACCAGAATGTAAAGATCCAGCCTCATCTTCCAGAACACAAGCACACCTCCCCTCAACAAAGAAACATGCAGAACCCACTGAACAAACCTTAGCCGCTGGGGACAGACACCAAAAACCACAATAACGACGGGCATGACGCCTGTGAAAAGGAACCCCAAGCCCAGTAAGTTAAGCAAAATGAGGAGATCAAAAAACACACGTCGACGAAGCAGCAAGGTCAAAACGCACCAGACCTAACAAATGAAGAGGAAATAGGCAGTCCATCCTAAAAAGAATTCAGAATAATGATAGGAAATACGATTCAACATCGTAGAAATAGGAGAGAGAAAATACAAGAAACGTTTCACAAGGGTCGACAAGAACTGAAGAGCAAACAAACAATGATGAAGAACACAATACATGAAAATAATTATTCTCTAGCATGGATCACTAGCACAATAACTGAGGCAGAAGAACGGTTCAGTGTCCTGGAAGATAAAATAGTTCAAATAAATACTGAGGATCAAAATAAAGAACAAAGAAAGAAAGGAACGGAGGACCGTCTCAGCGACCCTTGGGACAACCTTAAATGCACCAACATTCGAATTATATGGGTCTCAGAAGAAGAAGAGAAATAGAAAAGGCGTGAGAATATATTTGAAGAGATTATAGTTGAAAACATCCCTAGTATGGGAAAGGAAACAGTTAATCAAGTCAAGGAAGCACAGAGAGTCCCATACGGAATAAATCCAAGGAGAAACACGCCAAGACACAGGTTCATCAAACTATTAGAAACTAAATACATAGAAAGCATGTAAAAAGCAGCATGGGAAAAACAGCATATACCATACAAGGGAATCCACGTAAGTTAACAGCTGACCTTTCAGCAGAAATTCTGCAAAAGAGAAGGGAGTGCCAGTATACGTATTTCAAGAGATGAAAGGAAAAAACCTACAACCAATGTTACTGTTCTCAGCAAGAATCTCATTGAGATTGGACGGAGAAACCAAAAACTTTACAGAAAAAGACACGGAAAAAGAATTCAGCACCAACAACAGCTTTATAACAAAGGATAAAGGAACTTCTCTAGGCAGGAATCACAAAGAAAAGAAAAGACCTCCTAGAACAAACCAAAAACAATTAACAAAACGGTAAGAGGAACATCCATATTAATAATAACGTTACATGTAAATGGATACATGGCTCCAACTACAACAGATAGACTCCCTGAAGGGATACAACATCAAGACCATTATATGTGCTGCCTAGAAGAGACCCACTTTACACCTAGGGAGACATACAGACTGAAAATGAGGAGATGGCAAGAGACATTCCATGCAAATGGAAATCAAAGGAAACCTGGAGTTACAATTCTCATATCAGACGAAATAGACTTTAAGATAAACACTGTTACAAGAAACAAACAAGGACACTACATACTGATAAAGGGATCAAACCAAGGAGAGGATATGACAAATGTGGATACTTATGAACACAACCGAGGATCACTTCACTACATAACATGTATCCTAACAGCCATAAAGGGGAACTTGATAGTACCACCAAAAGAGTAGGGGACATTACCACCCCAATTCCACCAATGGACAGATCATCCAAAATGAAAAAAAATCAGGAAACATAAGTTTTAAATGACACATTGAACAGGAGGGACTTCATTCATATGTATACCACATTCTATTGCAAAACAACAGAAAACACTCTTTCCTCAGGTGCTCATGGAACATTCTCCGAGATATATTATATGTAGGACCACAAATAAAGCCTTAGAAAATTAAGAAAATTGAAACAGTATCAGGTATACTTTCCGCCCACAGTGCTATGAATCTAGATAGGAATTAAAAGGAAAAAAAGCCCGTCAATAATACAAACACGGGGAAGCTAAAGAAAACGCTGTTACATAACCAAGATTTCACTGCAGAAAACCAAGATGGGATCAAAAATACCTGGGAAAAAGTGACAGTGGAAATACGACCACCCAAAACTATGGGATGAAGCAAACGCAACTGTAAAAGGAGAGCTGTGCGAAAAAAGAAGCCAAAGGGAAATCTCTCCCAGCAGCCGCAGGAAGAGTGGGTGAAATCTGCACATTCAACGTGAAGTACCCCGCATCTGTGGAACACCTGAATACACAAAGAATCAGCCCAAAATTGACGAGGTGGACTTTGAGAGCAAAGATATATTATTCTTTCCAGTTTTTCACTTTTTGAGACTGTGGAGGTGTATGCTGCTGTTTGCGATTTTGTCTGTATAGCTTAGCTTTAACCATTTGTGCTAGAGTTCTGTGTGGCTTTTTTTTTTTTTTACTTTTTAAAATTTTCTCGTAATAAATATTTTTTATTTTAATCACTTCATTTTATTTGATTTTACGTTATTTTGTTTTATTTTATCCTCATTCTTTGTTTCCTTCTCTTTCTTCTCCCACTTATTCTGAGCTGTGAGGATGAAAGATTCTAGGTGCTCTAACCAGGAGTCAGTGCTCTGCATCTGAGGTGGGAAAACCCACTTCAGGACACTGGTCCACAGGAGACCTGACAGCTCCACATAATATCAAATGGAGAAAATCTCCCAGAGATTTCCTTCTCAAGTCCAAGACCCACATTCACTCAGTGACCAGAAGTCTACAGTGCTGGACACCGTATGCCAAACAATGAGCAAGACAGAAACAGCCCCATCCGTTATGAGAGAGGACGCCTTAAATCATAATAAGGACAGAGGCACCAAAATACACACCACCAGACGTGGAGGTGCCCACCAGAATGTAAAGATCCAGCCTCATCTTCCAGAACACAAGCACACCTCCCCTCAACAAAGAAACATGCAGAACCCACTGAACAAACCTTAGCCGCTGGGGACAGACACCAAAAACCACAATAACGACGGGCATGACGCCTGTGAAAAGGAACCCCAAGCCCAGTAAGTTAAGCAAAATGAGGAGATCAAAAAACACACGTCGACGAAGCAGCAAGGTCAAAACGCACCAGACCTAACAAATGAAGAGGAAATAGGCAGTCCACCCGAAAAAGAATTCAGAATAATGATAGGAAAGACGATTCAACATCGTAGAAATAGGAGAGAGAAAATACAAGAAACGTTTCACAAGGGTCGACAAGAACTGAAGAGCAAACAAACAATGATGAAGAACACAATACATGAAAATAATTATTCTCTAGCATGGATCACTAGCACAATAACTGAGGCAGAAGAACGGTTAAGTGGCCTGGAAGATAAAATAGTTCAAATAAATACTGCGGATCAAAATAAAGAACAAAGAAAGAAAGGAACGGAGGACCGTCTCAGCGACCCTTGGGACAACCTTAAATGCACCAACATTCGAATTATATGGGTCTCAGAAGAAGAAGAGAAATAGAAAAGGCGTGAGAATATATTTGAAGAGATTATAGTTGAAAACATCCCTAGTATGGGAAAGGAAACAGTTAATCAAGTCAAGGAAGCACAGAGAGTCCCATACAGGATAAATCCAAGGAGAAACACGCCAAGACACATGTTCATCAAACTATTAGAAACTAAATATATAGAAAGCATGTAAAAAGCAGCATGGGAAAAACAGCATATACCATACAAGGGAATCCACGTAAGTTAACAGCTGACCTTTCAGCAGAAATTCTGCAAGAGAGAAGGGAGTGCCAGTATACGTATTTCAAGAGATGAAAGGAAAAAACCTACAACCAATGTTACTGTTCTCAGCAAGAATCTCATTGAGATTGGACGGAGAAACCAAAAACTTTACAGAAAAAGACACGGAAAAAGAATTCAGCACCAACAACAGCTTTATAACAAAGGATAAAGGAACTTCTCTAGGCAGGAATCACAAAGAAAAGAAAAGACCTCCTAGAACAAACCAAAAACAATTAACAAAACGGTAAGAGGAACATCCATATTAATAATAACGTTACATGTAAATGGATACATGGCTCCAACTACAACAGATAGACTCCCTGAAGGGATACAACATCAAGACCATTATATGTGCTGCCTAGAAGAGACCCACTTTACACCGAGGGAGATATACAGACTGAAAATGAGGAGATGGCAAGAGACATTCCATGCAAATGGAAATCAAAGGAAACCTGGAGTTCCAATTCTCATATCAGACGAAATAGACTTTAAGATAAACACTGTTACAAGAAACAAACAAGGACACTACATACTGATAAAGGGATCAAACCAAGGAGAGGATATGACAAATGCGAATACTTATGAACACAACAGAGGATCACTTCACTACATAACATGTATCCTAACAGCCATAAAGGGGAACTTGATAGTACCACCAAAAGAGTAGGGGACATTACCACCCCAATTCCACCAATGGACAGATCATCCAAAATGAAAAAAAATCTGGAAACATAAGTTTTAAATGACACATTGAACAAGAGGGACTTCATTCATATGTATACCACATTCTATTGCAAAACAACAGAAAACACTCTTTCCTCAGGTGCTCATGGAACATTCTCCAAGATATATTATATGTAGGACCACAAATAAAGCCTTAGAAAATTAAGAAAATTGAAACAGTATCAGGTATACTTTCCGCCCACAGTGCTATGAATCTAGATGGGAATTAAAAGGAAAAAAAGCCCGTCAATAATACAAACACGGGGAAGCTAAAGAAAACGCTGTTACATAACCAAGATTTCACTGCAGAAAACCAAGATGGGATCAAAAATACCTGGGAAAAAGTGACAGTGGAAATACGACCACCCAAAACTATGGGATGAAGCAAACGCAACTGTAAAAGGAGAGCTGTGCGAAAAAAGAAGCCAAAGGGAAATCTCTCCCAGCAGCCGCAGGAAGAGTGGGTGAAATCTGCACATTCAACGTGAAGTACCCCGCATCTGTGGAACACCTGAATACACAAAGAATCAGCCCAAAATTGACGAGGTGGACTTTGAGAGCAAAGATATATTATTCTTTCCAGTTTTTCACTTTTTGAGACTGTGGAGGTGTATGCTGCTGTTTGCGATTTTGTCTGTATAGCTTAGCTTTAACCATTTGTGCTAGAGTTCAATGTGGCTTTTTTTTTTTTTTACTTTTCAAAATTTTCTCGTAATAAATATTTTTTATTTTAATCACTTCATTTTATTTGATTTTACTTTATTTTGTTTTATTTTATCCTCATTCTTTGTTTCCTTCTCTTTCTTCTCCCACTTATTCTGAGCTGTGAGGATGAAAGTCTCTAGGTGCTCTAACCAGGAGTCAGTGCTCTGCATCTGAGGTGGGAAAACCAACTTCAGGACACTGGTCCACAGGAGACCTGACAGCTCTACATAATATCAAATGGAGAAAACCTCCCAGAGATTTCCTTCTCACGTCCAAGACCCACATTGACTCAGTGACCAGAAGTCTACAGTGCTGGAAACCGTATGCCAAACAATGAGCAAGACAGAAACAGCCCCATCCGTTATCAGAGAGGACGCCTTAAATCATAATAAGGACAGAGGCACCAAAATACACACCACCAGACGTGGAAGTGCCCACCAGAAAGTAAAGATCCAGCCTCATCTTCCAGAGCACAAGCACACCTCCCCTCAACAAGGAAACATGCAGAACCCACTGAACAAACCTTAGCCGCTGGGGACAGACACCAAAAACCACAATAACGACGGGCATGACGCCTGTGAAAAGGAACCCCAAGCCCAGTAAGTTAAGCAAAATGAGGAGATCAAAAAACACACGTCGACGAAGCAGCAAGATCAAAACGCACCAGACCTAACAAATGAAGAGGAAATAGGCAGTCCACCCGAAAAAGAATTCAGAATAATGATAGGAAAGACGATTCAACATCGTAGAAATAGGAGAGAGAAAATACAAGAAACGTTTCACAAGGGTCGACAAGAACTGAAGAGCAAACAAACAATGATGAAGAACACAATACATGAAAATAATTATTCTCTAGCATGGATCACTAGCACAATAACTGAGGCAGAAGAACGGTTAAGTGGCCTGGAAGATAAAATAGTTCAAATAAATACTGCGAATCAAAATAAAGAACAAAGAAAGAAAGGAACGGAGGACCGTCTCAGCGACCCTTGGGACAACCTTAAATGCACCAACATTCGAATTATATGGGTCTCAGAAGAAGAAGAGAAATAGAAAAGGCGTGAGAATATATTTGAAGAGATTATAGTTGAAAACATCCCTAGTATGGAAAAGGAAACAGTTAATCAAGTCAAGGAAGCACAGAGAGTCCCATACAGGATAAATCCAAGGAGAAACACGCCAAGACACATGTTCATCAAACTATTAGAAACTAAATATATAGAAAGCATGTAAAAAGCAGCATGGGAAAAACAGCATATACCATACAAGGGAATCCACGTAAGTTAACAGCTGACCTTTCAGCAGAAATTCTGCAAGAGAGAAGGGAGTGCCAGTATACGTATTTCAAGAGATGAAAGGAAAAAACCTACAACCAATGTTACTGTTCTCAGCAAGAATCTCATTGAGATTGGACGGAGAAACCAAAAACTTTACAGAAAAAGACACGGAAAAAGAATTCAGCACCAACAACAGCTTTATAACAAAGGATAAAGGAACTTCTCTAGGCAGGAATCACAAAGAAAAGAAAAGACCTCCTAGAACAAACCAAAAACAATTAACAAAACGGTAAGAGGAACATCCATATTAATAATAACGTTACATGTAAATGGATACATGGCTCCAACTACAACAGATAGACTCCCTGAAGGGATACAACATCAAGACCATTATATGTGCTGCCTAGAAGAGACCCACTTTACACCTAGGGAGATATACAGACTGAAAATGAGGAGATGGCAAGAGACATTCCATGCAAATGGAAATCAAAGGAAACCTGGAGTTCCAATTCTCATATCAGACGAAATAGACTTTAAGATAAACACTGTTACAAGAAACAAACAAGGACACTACATACTGATAAAGGGATCAAACCAAGGAGAGGATATGACAAATGCGAATACTTATGAACACAACCGAGGATCACTTCACTACATAACATGTATCGTAACAGCCATAAAGGGGAACTTGATAGTACCACCAAAAGAGTAAGGGACATTACCACCCCAATTCCACCAATGGACAGATCATCCAAAATGAAATAAAATCTGGAAACATAAGTTTTAAATGACACATTGAACAAGAGGGACTTCATTCATATGTATACCACATTCTATTGCAAAACAACAGAAAACACTCTTTCCTCAGGTGCTCATGGAACATTCTCCAAGATATATTATATGTAGGACCACAAATAAAGCCTTAGAAAATTAAGAAAATTGAAACAGTATCAGGTATACTTTCCGCCCACAGTGCTATGAATCTAGATGGGAATTAAAAGGAAAAAAAGCCCGTCAATAATACAAACACGGGGAAGCTAAAGAAAACGCTGTTACATAACCAAGATTTCACTGCAGAAAACCAAGATGGGATCAAAAATACCTGGGAAAAAGTGACAGTGGAAATACGACCACCCAAAACTATGGGATGAAGCAAACGCAACTGTAAAAGGAGAGCTGTGCGAAAAAAGAAGCCAAAGGGAAATCTCTCCCAGCAGCCGCAGGAAGAGTGGGTGAAATCTGCACATTCAACGTGAAGTACCCCGCATCTGTGGAACACCTGAATACACAAAGAATCAGCCCAAAATTGACGAGGTGGACTTTGTGAGCAAAGATATATTATTCTTTCCAGATTTTCACTTTTTGTGACTGTGGAGGTGTATGCTGCTGTTTGCGATTTTGTCTGTATAGCTTAGCTTTAACCATTTGTGCTAGAGTTCTGTGTGGCTTTTTTTTTTTTTACTTTTTAAAATTTTCTCGTAATAAATATTTTTTATTTTAATCACTTCATTTTATTTGATTTTACTTTATTTTGTTTTATTTTATCCTCATTCTTTGTTTCCTTCTCTTTCTTCTCCCACTTATTCTGAGCTGTGAGGATGAAAGTCTCTAGGTGCTCTAACCAGGAGTCAGTGCTCTGCATCTGAGGTGGGAAAACCAACTTCAGGACACTGGTCCACAGGAGATCTGACAGCTCTACATAATATCAAATGGAGAAAACCTCCCAGAGATTTCCTTCTCACGTCCAAGACCCACATTGACTCAGTGACCAGAAGTCTACAGTGCTGGAAACCGTATGCCAAACAATGAGCAAGACAGAAACAGCCCCATCCGTTATCAGAGAGGACGCCTTAAATCATAATAAGGACAGAGGCACCAAAATACACACCACCAGACGTGGAAGTGCCCACCAGAAAGTAAAGATCCAGCCTCATCTTCCAGAGCACAAGCACACCTCCCCTCAACAAGGAAACATGCAGAACCCACTGAACAAACCTTAGCCGCTGGGGACAGACACCAAAAACCACAATAACGACGGGCATGACGCCTGTGAAAAGGAACCCCAAGCCCAGTAAGTTAAGCAAAATGAGGAGATCAAAAAACACACGTCGACGAAGCAGCAAGATCAAAACGCACCAGACCTAACAAATGAAGAGGAAATAGGCAGTCCACCCGAAAAAGAATTCAGAATAATGATAGGAAAGACGATTCAACATCGTAGAAATAGGAGAGAGAAAATACAAGAAACGTTTCACAAGGGTCGACAAGAACTGAAGAGCAAACAAACAATGATGAAGAACACAATACATGAAAATAATTATTCTCTAGCATGGATCACTAGCACAATAACTGAGGCAGAAGAACGGTTAAGTGGCCTGGAAGATAAAATAGTTCAAATAAATACTGCGGATCAAAATAAAGAACAAAGAAAGAAAGGAACGGAGGACCGTCTCAGCGACCCTTGGGACAACCTTAAATGCACCAACATTCGAATTATATGGGTCTCAGAAGAAGAAGAGAAATAGAAAAGGCGTGAGAATATATTTGAAGAGATTATAGTTGAAAACATCCCTAGTATGGGAAAGGAAACAGTTAATCAAGTCAAGGAAGCACAGAGAGTCCCATACAGGATAAATCCAAGGAGAAACACGCCAAGACACATGTTCATCAAACTATTAGAAACTAAATATATAGAAAGCATGTAAAAAGCAGCATGGGAAAAACAGCATATACCATACAAGGGAATCCACGTAAGTTAACAGCTGACCTTTCAGCAGAAATTCTGCAAGAGAGAAGGGAGTGCCAGTATACGTATTTCAAGAGATGAAAGGAAAAAACCTACAACCAATGTTACTGTTCTCAGCAAGAATCTCATTGAGATTGGACGGAGAAACCAAAAACTTTACAGAAAAAGACACGGAAAAAGAATTCAGCACCAACAACAGCTTTATAACAAAGGATAAAGGAACTTCTCTAGGCAGGAATCACAAAGAAAAGAAAAGACCTCCTAGAACAAACCAAAAACAATTAACAAAACGGTAAGAGGAACATCCATATTAATAATAACGTTACATGTAAATGGATACATGGCTCCAACTACAACAGATAGACTCCCTGAAGGGATACAACATCAAGACCATTATATGTGCTGCCTAGAAGAGACCCACTTTACACCGAGGGAGATATACAGACTGAAAATGAGGAGATGGCAAGAGACATTCCATGCAAATGGAAATCAAAGGAAACCTGGAGTTCCAATTCTCATATCAGACGAAATAGACTTTAAGATAAACACTGTTACAAGAAACAAACAAGGACACTACATACTGATAAAGGGATCAAACCAAGGAGAGGATATGACAAATGCGAATACTTATGAACACAACCGAGGATCACTTCACTACATAACATGTATCCTAACAGCCATAAAGGGGAACTTGATAGTACCACCAAAAGAGTAGGGGACATTACCACCGCAATTCCACCAATGGACAGATCATCCAAAATGAAAAAAAATCTGGAAACATAAGTTTTAAATGACACATTGAACAGGAGGGACTTCATTCATATGTATACCACATTCTATTGCAAAACAAGAGAAAACACTCTTTCCTCAGGTGCTCATGGAACATTCTCCAAGATATATTATATGTAGGACCACAAATAAAGCCTTAGAAAATTAAGAAAATTGAAACAGTATCAGGTATACTTTCCGCCCACAGTGCTATGAATCTAGATAGGAATTAAAAGGAAAAAAAGCCCGTCAATAATACAAACACGGGGAAGCTAAAGAAAACGCTGTTACATAACCAAGATTTCACTGCAGAAAACCAAGATGGGATCAAAAATACCTGGGAAAAAGTGACAGTGGAAATAAGACCACCCAAAACTATGGGATGAAGCAAACGCAACTGTAAAAGGAGAGCTGTGCGAAAAAAGAAGCCAAAGGGAAATCTCTCCCAGCAGCCACAGGAAGAGTGGGTGAAATCTGCACATTCAACGTGAAGTACCCCGCATCTGTGGAACACCTGAATACACAAAGAATCAGCCCAAAATTGACGAGGTGGACTTTGTGAGCAAAGATATATTTTCTTTCCAGATTCTCAATTTTTGTGACTGTGGAGGTGTATGCTGCTGTTTGCGATTTTGTCTGTATAGCTTAGCTTTAACCATTTGTGCTAGAGTTCTGTGTGGCTTTTTTTTTTTTTTTACTTTTTAAAATTTTCTCGTAATAAATATTTTTTATTTTAATCACTTCATTTTATTTGATTTTACTTTATTTTGTTTTATTTTATCCTCATTCTTTGTTTCCTTCTCTTTCTTCTCCCACTTATTCTGAGCTGTGAGGATGAAAGTCTCTAGGTGCTCTAACCAGGAGTCAGTGCTCTGCATCTGAGGTGGGAAAACCAACTTCAGGACACTGGTCCACAGGAGACCTGACAGCTCCACATAATATCAAATGGAGAAAATCTCCCAGAGATTTCCTTCTCAAGTCCAAGACCCACATTCACTCAGTGACCAGAATTCTACAGTGCTAGACACCGTATGCCAAACAATGAGCAAGACAGAAACAGCCCCATCCGTTATCAGAGAGGACGCCTTAAATCATAATAAGGACAGAGGCACCAAAATACACACCACCAGACGTGGAAGTGCCCACCAGAAAGTCAAGATCCAGCCTCATCTTCCAGAGCACAAGCACACCTCCCCTCAACAAGGAAACATGCAGAACCCACTGAACAAACCTTAGCCACTGGGGACAGACACCAAAAACCACAATAACGACGGGCATGACGCCTGTGAAAAGGAACCCCAAGCCCAGTAAGTTAAGCAAAATGAGGAGATCAAAAAACACACGTCGACGAAGCAGCAAGATCAAAACGCACCAGACCTAACAAATGAAGAGGAAATAGGCAGTCCACCCGAAAAAGAATTCAGAATAATGATAGGAAAGACGATTCAACATCGTAGAAATAGGAGAGAGAAAATACAAGAAACGTTTCACAAGGGTCGACAAGAACTGAAGAGCAAACAAACAATGATGAAGAACACAATACATGAAAATAATTATTCTCTAGCATGGATCACTAGCACAATAACTGAGGCAGAAGAACGGTTCAGTGTCCTGGAAGATAAAATAGTTCAAATAAATACTGGGGATCAAAATAAAGAACAAAGAAAGAAAGGAACGGAGGACCGTCTCAGCGACCCTTGGGACAACCTTAAATGCACCAACATTCGAATTATATGGGTCTCAGAAGAAGAAGAGAAATAGAAAAGGCGTGAGAATATATTTGAAGAGATTATAGTTGAAAACATCCCTAGTATGGGAAAGGAAACAGTTAATCAAGTCGAGGAAGCACAGAGAGTCCCATACAGTATAAATCCAAGGAGAAACACGCCAAGACACATGTTCATCAAACTATTAGAAACTAAATACATAGAAAGCATGTAAAAAGCAGCATGGGAAAAACAGCATATACCATACAAGGGAATCCACGTAAGTTAACAGCTGACCTTTCAGCAGAAATTCTGCAAGAGAGAAGGGAGTGCCAGTATACGTATTTCAAGAGATGAAAGGAAAAAACCTACAACCAATGTTACAGTTCTCAGCAAGAATCTCATTGAGATTGGACGGAGAAACCAAAAACTTTACAGAAAAAGACACGGAAAAAGAATTCAGCACCAACAACAGCTTTATAACAAAGGATAAAGGAACTTCTCTAGGCAGGAATCACAAAGAAAAGAAAAGACCTCCTAGAACAAACCAAAAACAATTAACAAAACGGTAAGAGGAACATCCATATTAATAATAACGTTACATGTAAATGGATACATGGCTCCAACTACAACAGATAGACTCCCTGAAGGGATACAACATCAAGACCATTATATGTGCTGCCTAGAAGAGACCCACTTTACACCTAGGGAGATATACAGACTGAAAATGAGGAGATGGCAAGAGACATTCCATGCAAATGGAAATCAAAGGAAACCTGGAGTTACAATTCTCATATCAAATGAAATAGACTTTAAGATAAACACTGTTACAAGAAACAAACAAGGACACTACATACTGATAAAGGGATCAAACCAAGGAGAGGATATGACAAATGCGAATACTTATGAACACAACCGAGGATCACTTCCCTACATAACATGTATCCTAACAGCCATAAAGGGGAACTTGATAGTACCACCAAAAGAGTAGGGGACATTACCAGCCCAATTCCACCAATGGACAGATCATCCAAAATGAAAAAAAATCTGGAAACATAAGTTTTAAATGACACATTGAACAAGAGGGACTTCATTCATATGTATACCACATTCTATTGCAAAACAACAGAAAACACTCTTTCGTCAGGTGCTCATGGAACATTCTCCAAGATATATTATATGTAGGACCACAAATAAAGCCTTAGAAAATTAAGAAAATTGAAACAGTATCAGGTATACTTTCCGCCCACAGTGCTATGAATCTAGATAGGAATTAAAAGGAAAAAAAGCCCGTCAATAATACAAACACGGGGAAGCTAAAGAAAACGCTGTTACATAACCAAGATTTCACTGCAGAAAACCAAGATGGGATCAAAAATACCTGGGAAAAAGTGACAGTGGAAATACGACCACCCAAAACTATGGGATGAAGCAAACGCAACTGTAAAAGGAGAGCTGTGCGAAAAAAGAAGCCAAAGGGAAATCTCTCCCAGCAGCCGCAGGAAGAGTGGGTGAAATCTGCACATTCAACGTGAAGTACCCCGCATCTGTGGAACACCTGAATACACAAAGAATCAGCCCAAAATTGACGAGGTGGACTTTGTGAGCAAAGATATATTTTTCTTTCCAGATTCTCACTTTTTGTGACTGTGGAGGTGTATGCTGCTGTTTGCGATTTTGTCTGTATAGCTTAGCTTTAACCATTTGTGCTAGAGTTCTGTGTGGCTTTTTTTTTTTTTTACTTTTTAAAATTTTCTCGTAATAAATATTTTTTATTTTAATCACTTCATTTTATTTGATTTTACTTTATTTTGTTTTATTTTATCCTCATTCTTTGTTTCCTTCTCTTTCTTCTCCCACTTATTCTGAGGTGTGAGGATGAAAGTCTCTAGGTCCTCTAACCAGGAGTCAGTGCTCTGCATCTGAGGTGGGAAAACCAACTTCAGGACACTGGTCCACAGGAGACCTGACAGCTCCACATAATATCAAATGGAGAAAATCTCCCAGAGATTTCCTTCTCAAGTCCAAGACCCACATTCACTCAGTGACCAGAATTCTACAGTGCTAGACACCGTATGCCAAACAATGAGCAAGACAGAAACAGCCCCATCCGTTATCAGAGAGGACGCCTTAAATCATAATAAGGACAGAGGCACCAAAATACACACCACCAGACGTGGAGGTGCCCACCAGAATGTAAAGATCCAGCCTCATCTTCCAGAACACAAGCACACCTCCCCTCAACAAAGAAACATGCAGAACCCACTGAACAAACCTTAGCCGCTGGGGACAGACACCAAAAACCACAATAACGACGGGCATGACGCCTGTGAAAAGGAACCCCAAGCCCAGTAAGTTAAGCAAAATGAGGAGATCAAAAAACACACATCGACGAAGCAGCAAGGTCAAAACGCACCAGACCTAACAAATGAAGAGGAAATAGGCAGTCCACCCGAAAAAGAATTCAGAATAATGATAGGTAAGACGATTCAACATCGTAGAAATAGGAGAGAGAAAATACAAGAAACGTTTCACAAGGGTCGACAAGAACTGAAGAGCAAACAAACAATGATGAAGAACACAATACATGAAAATAATTATTCTCTAGCATGGATCACTAGCACAATAACTGAGGCAGAAGAACGGTTAAGTGTCCTGGAAGATAAAATAGTTCAAATAACTACTGGGGATCAAAATAAAGAACAAAGAAAGAAAGGAACGGAGGACCGTCTCAGCGACCCTTGGGACAACCTTAAATGCACCAACATTCGAATTATATGGGTCTCAGAAGAAAAAGAGAAATAGAAAAGGCGTGAGAATATATTTGAAGAGATTATAGTTGAAAACATCCCTAGTATGGGAAAGGAAACAGTTAATCAAGTGAAGGAAGCACAGAGAGTCCCATACAGGATAAATCCAAGGAGAAACACGCCAAGACACATGTTCATCAAACTATTACAAACTAAATACATAGAAAGAATGTAAAAAGCAGCATGGGAAAAACAGCATATACCATACAAGGGAATCCACGTAAGTTAACAGCTGACCTTTCAGCAGAAATTCGGCAAGAGAGAAGGGAGTGCCAGTATACGTATTTCAAGAGATGAAAGGAAAAAACCTACAACCAGTGTTACTGTTCTCAGCAAGAATCTCATTGAGATTGGACGGAGAAACCAAAAACTTTAGAGAAAAAGACACGGAAAAAGAATTCAGCACCAACAACAGCTTTATAACAAAGGATAAAGGAACTTCTCTAGGCAGGAATCACAAAGAAAAGAAAAGACCTCCTAGAACAAACCAAAAACAATTAACAAAACGGTAAGAGGAACATCCATATTAATAATAACGTTACATGTAAATGGATACATGGCTCCAACTACAACAGATAGACTCCCTGAAGGGATACAACATCAAGACCATTATATGTGCTGCCTAGAAGAGACCCACTTTACACCTAGGGAGATATACAGACTGAAAATGAGGAGATGGCAAGAGACATTCCATGCAAATGGAAATCAAAGGAAACCTGGAGTTACAATTCTCATATCAGACGAAATAGACTTTAAGATAAACACTGTTACAAGAAACAAACAAGGACACTACATACTGATAAAGGGATCAAACCAAGGAGAGGATATGACAAATGCGAATACTTATGAACACAACCGAGGATCACTTCACTACATAACATGTATCCTAACAGCCATAAAGGGGAACTTGATAGTACCACCAAAAGAGTAGGGGACATTACCACCCCAATTCCACCAATGGACAGATCATCCAAAATGAAAAAAAATCTGGAAACATAAGTTTTAAATGACACATTGAACAAGAGGGACTTCATTCATATGTATACCACATTCTATTGCAAAACAACAGAAAACACTCTTTCCTCAGGTGCTCATGGAACATTCTCCAAGATATATTATATGTAGGACCACAAATAAAGCCTTAGAAAATTAAGAAAATTGAAACAGTATCAGGTATACTTTCCTCCCACAGTGCTATGAATCTAGATGGGAATTAAAAGGAAAAAAAGCCCGTAAATAATACAAACACGGGGAAGCTAAAGAAAACGCTGTTACATAACCAAGATTGCACTGCAGAAAACCAAGATGGAATCAAAAATACCTGGGAAAAAGTGACAGTGGAAATACGACCACCCAAAACTATGGGATGAAGCAAACACAACTGTAAAAGGAGAGCTGTGCGAAAAAAGAAGCCAAAGGGAAATCTCTCCCAGCAGCCGCAGGAAGAGTGGGTGAAATCTGCACATTCAACGTGAAGTACCCCGCATCTGTGGAACACCTGAATACACAAAGAATCAGCCCAAAATTGACGAGGTGGACTTTGTGAGCAAAGATATATTATTCTTTCCAGTTTTTCACTTTTTGAGACTGTGGAGGTGTATGCTGCTGTTTGCGATTTTGTCTGTATAGCTTAGCTTTAACCATTTGTGCTAGAGTTCTGCGTGGCTTTTTTTTTTTTTTACTTTTTAAAATTTTCTCGTAATAAATATTTTTTATTTTAATCACTTCATTTTATTTGATTTTACTTTATTTTGTTTTATTTTATCCTCATTCTTTGTTTCCTTCTCTTTCTTCTCCCACTTATTCTGAGTTGTGAGAATGAAAGTCTCTAGGTGCTCTAACCAGGAGTCAGTGCTCTGCATCTGAGGTGGGAAAACCAACTTCAGGACACTGGTCCACAGGAGACCTGACAGCTCCACATAATATCAAATGGAGAAAATCTCCCAGAGATTTCCTTCTCAAGTCCAAGACCCACATTCACTCAGTGACCAGAATTCTACAGTGCTAGACACCGTATGCCAAACAATGAGCAATACAGAAACAGCCCCATCCGTTATCAGAGAGGACGCCTTAAATCATAATAAGGACAGAGGCACCAAAATACACACCACCAGACGTGGAGGTGCCCACCAGAATGTAAAGATCCAGCCTCATCTTCCAGAACACAAGCACACCTCCCCTCAACAAAGAAACATGCAGAACCCACTTAACAAACCTTAGCCGCTGGGGACAGTCACCAAAAACCACAATAACGACGGGCATGACGCCTGTGAAAAGGAACCCCAAGCCCAGTAAGTTAAGCAAAATGAGGAGATCAAAAAACACACGTCGACGAAGCAGCAAGGTCAAAACGCACCAGACCTAACAAATGAAGAGGAAATAGGCAGTCCACCCGAAAAAGAATTCAGAATAATGATAGGAAAGACGATTCAACATCGTAGAAATAGGAGAGAGAAAATACAAGAAACGTTTCACAAGGGTCGACAAGAACTGAAGAGCAAACAAACAATGATGAAGAACACAATACATGAAAATAATTATTCTCTAGCATGGATCCCTAGCACAATAACTGAGGCAGAAGAACGGTTAAGTGACCTGGAAGATAAAATAGTTCAAATAAATACTGGGGATCAAAATAAAGAACAAAGAAAGAAAGGATCGGAGGACCGTCTCAGCGACCCTTGGGACAACCTTAAATGCACCAACATTCGAATTATATGGGTCTCAGAAGAAGAAGAGAAATAGAAAAGGCGTGAGAATATATTTGAAGAGATTATATTTGAAAACATCCCTAGTATGGGAAAGGAAACAGTTAATCAAGTCAAGGAAGCACAGAGAGTCCCATACAGGATAAATCCAAGGAGAAACACGCCAAGACACATGTTCATCAAACTATTAGAAACTAAATACATAGAAAGCATGTAAAAAGCAGCATGGGAAAAACAGCATATACCATACAAGGGAATCCACATAAGTTAACAGCTGACCTTTCAGCAGAAATTCTGCAAGAGAGAAGGGAGTGCCAGTATACGTATTTCAAGAGATGAAAGGAAAACACCTACAACCAATGTTACTGTTCTCAGCAAGAATCTCATTGAGATTGGACGGAGAAACCAACAACTTTACAGAAAAAGACACGGAAAAAGAATTCAGCACCAACAACAGCTTTATAACAAAGGATAAAGGAACTTCTCTAGGCAGGAATCACAAAGAAAAGAAAAGACCTCCTAGAACAAACCAAAAACAATTAACAAAACGGTAAGAGGAACATCCATATTAATAATAACGTTACATGTAAATGGATACATGGCTCCAACTACAACAGATAGACTCCCTGAAGGGATACAACATCAAGACCATTATATGTGCTGCCTAGAAGAGACCCACTTTACACCTAGGGAGATATACAGACTGAAAATGAGGAGATGGCAAGAGACATTCCATGCAAATGGAAATCAAAGGAAACCTGGAGTTACAATTCTCATATCAGACGAAATAGACTTTAAGATAAACACTGTTACAAGAAACAAACAAGGACACTACATACTGATAAAGGGATCAAACCAAGGAGAGGATATGACAAATGCGAATACTTATGAACACAACCGAGGATCACTTCACTACATAACATGTATCCTAACAGCCATAAAGGGGAACTTGATAGTACCACCAAAAGAGTAGGGGACATTACCACCCCAATTCCACCAATGGACAGATCATCCAAAATGAAAAAAAATCTGGAAACATAAGTTTTAAATGACACATTGAACAAGAGGGACTTCATTCATATGTATACCACATTCTATTGCAAAACAACAGAAAACACTCTTTCCTCAGGTGCTCATGGAACATTCTCCAAGATATATTATATGTAGGACCACAAATAAAGCCTTAGAAAATTAAGAAAATTGAAACAGTATCAGGTATACTTTCCTCCCACAGTGCTATGAATCTAGATGGGAATTAAAAGGAAAAAAAGCCCGTAAATAATACAAACACGGGGAAGCTAAAGAAAACGCTGTTACATAACCAAGATTTCACTGCAGAAAACCAAGATGGAATCAAAAATACCTGGGAAAAAGTGACAGTGGAAATACGACCACCCAAAACTATGGGATGAAGCAAACACAACTGTAAAAGGAGAGCTGTGCGAAAAAAGAAGCCAAAGGGAAATCTCTCCCAGCAGCCGCAGGAAGAGTGGGTGAAATCTGCACATTCAACGTGAAGTACCCCGCATCTGTGGAACACCTGAATACACAAAGAATCAGCCCAAAATTGACGAGGTGGACTTTGTGAGCAAAGATATATTATTCTTTCCAGTTTTTCACTTTTTGAGACTGTGGAGGTGTATGCTGCTGTTTGCGATTTTGTCTGTATAGCTTAGCTTTAACCATTTGTGCTAGAGTTCTGCGTGGCTTTTTTTTTTTTTTACTTTTTAAAATTTTCTCGTAATAAATATTTTTTATTTTAATCACTTCATTTTATTTGATTTTACTTTATTTTGTTTTATTTTATCCTCATTCTTTGTTTCCTTCTCTTTCTTCTCCCACTTATTCTGAGTTGTGAGAATGAAAGTCTCTAGGTGCTCTAACCAGGAGTCAGTGCTCTGCATCTGAGGTGGGAAAACCAACTTCAGGACACTGGTCCACAGGAGACCTGACAGCTCCACATAATATCAAATGGAGAAAATCTCCCAGAGATTTCCTTCTCAAGTCCAAGACCCACATTCACTCAGTGACCAGAATTCTACAGTGCTAGACACCGTATGCCAAACAATGAGCAATACAGAAACAGCCCCATCCGTTATCAGAGAGGACGCCTTAAATCATAATAAGGACAGAGGCACCAAAATACACACCACCAGACGTGGAGGTGCCCACCAGAATGTAAAGATCCAGCCTCATCTTCCAGAACACAAGCACACCTCCCCTCAACAAAGAAACATGCAGAACCCACTTAACAAACCTTAGCCGCTGGGGACAGTCACCAAAAACCACAATAACGACGGGCATGACGCCTGTGAAAAGGAACCCCAAGCCCAGTAAGTTAAGCAAAATGAGGAGATCAAAAAACACACGTCGACGAAGCAGCAAGGTCAAAACGCACCAGACCTAACAAATGAAGAGGAAATAGGCAGTCCACCCGAAAAAGAATTCAGAATAATGATAGGAAAGACGATTCAAAATCGTAGAAATAGGAGAGAGAAAATACAAGAAACGTTTCACAAGGGTCGACAAGAACTGAAGAGCAAACAAACAATGATGAAGAACACAATACATGAAAATAATTATTCTCTAGCATGGATCCCTAGCACAATAACTGAGGCAGAAGAACGGTTAAGTGTCCTGGAAGATAAAATAGTTCAAATAAATACTGGGGATCAAAATAAAGAACAAAGAAAGAAAGGATCGGAGGACCGTCTCAGCGACCCTTGGGACAACCTTAAATGCACCAACATTCGAATTATATGGGTCTCAGAAGAAGAAGAGAAATAGAAAAGGCGTGAGAATATATTTGAAGAGATTATATTTGAAAACATCCCTAGTATGGGAAAGGAAACAGTTAATCAAGTCAAGGAAGCACAGAGAGTCCCATACAGGATAAATCCAAGGAGAAACACGCCAAGACACATGTTCATCAAACTATTAGAAACTAAATACATAGAAAGCATGTAAAAAGCAGCATGGGAAAAACAGCATATACCATACAAGGGAATCCACGTAAGTTAACAGCTGACCTTTCAGCAGAAATTCTGCAAGAGAGAAGGGAGTGCCAGTATACGTATTTCAAGAGATGAAAGGAAAACACCTACAACCAATGTTACTGTTCTCAGCAAGAATCTCATTGAGATTGGACGGAGAAACCAACAACTTTACAGAAAAAGACACGGAAAAAGAATTCAGCACCAACAACAGCTTTATAACAAAGGATAAAGGAACTTCTCTAGGCAGGAATCACAAAGAAAAGAAAAGACCTCCTAGAACAAACCAAAAACAATTAACAAAACGGTAAGAGGAACATCCATATTAATAATAACGTTACATGTAAATGGATACATGGCTCCAACTACAACAGATAGACTCCCTGAAGGGATACAACATCAAGACCATTATATGTGCTGCCTAGAAGAGACCCACTTTACACCTAGGGAGATATACAGACTGAAAATGAGGAGATGGCAAGAGACATTCCATGCAAATGGAAATCAAAGGAAACCTGGAGTTACAATTCTCATATCAGACGAAATAGACTTTAAGATAAACACTGTTACAAGAAACAAACAAGGACACTACATACTGATAAAGGGATCAAACCAAGGAGAGGATATGACAAATGCGAATACTTATGAACACAACCGAGGATCACTTCACTACATAACATGTATCCTAACAGCCATAAAGGGGAACTTGATAGTACCACCAAAAGAGTAGGGGACATTACCACCCCAATTCCACCAATGGACAGATCATCCAAAATGAAAAAAAATCTGGAAACATAAGTTTTAAATGACACATTGAACAAGAGGGACTTCATTCATATGTATACCACATTCTATTGCAAAACAACAGAAAACACTCTTTCCTCAGGTGCTCATGGAACATTCTCCAAGATATATTATATGTAGGACCACAAATAAAGCCTTAGAAAATTAAGAAAATTGAAACAGTATCAGGTATACTTTCCTCCCACAGTGCTATGAATCTAGATGGGAATTAAAAGGAAAAAAAGCCCGTAAATAATACAAACACGGGGAAGCTAAAGAAAACGCTGTTACATAACCAAGATTTCACTGCAGAAAACCAAGATGGAATCAAAAATACCTGGGAAAAAGTGACAGTGGAAATACGACCACCCAAAACTATGGGATGAAGCAAACACAACTGTAAAAGGAGAGCTGTGCGAAAAAAGAAGCCAAAGGGAAATCTCTCCCAGCAGCCGCAGGAAGAGTGGGTGAAATCTGCACATTCAACGTGAAGTACCCCGCATCTGTGGAACACCTGAATACACAAAGAATCAGCCCAAAATTGACGAGGTGGACTTTGTGAGCAAAGATATATTATTCTTTCCAGTTTTTCACTTTTTGAGACTGTGGAGGTGTATGCTGCTGTTTGCGATTTTGTCTGTATAGCTTAGCTTTAACCATTTGTGCTAGAGTTCTGCGTGGCTTTTTTTTTTTTTTACTTTTTAAAATTTTCTCGTAATAAATATTTTTTATTTTAATCATTTCATTTTATTTGATTTTACTTTATTTTGTTTTATTTTATCCTCATTCTTTGTTTCCTTCTCTTTCTTCTCCCACTTATTCTGAGTTGTGAGAATGAAAGTCTCTAGGTGCTCTAACCAGGAGTCAGTGCTCTGCATCTGAGGTGGGAAAACCAACTTCAGGACACTGGTCCACAGGAGACCTGACAGCTCCACATAATATCAAATGGAGAAAATCTCCCAGAGATTTCCTTCTCAAGTCCAAGACCCACATTCACTCAGTGACCAGAATTCTACAGTGCTAGACACCGTATGCCAAACAATGAGCAAGACAGAAACAGCCCCATCCGTTATCAGAGAGGACGCCTTAAATCATAATAAGGACAGAGGCACCAAAATACACACCACCAGACGTGGAGGTGCCCACCAGAATGTAAAGATCCAGCCTCATCTTCCAGAACACAAGCACACCTCCCCTCAACAAAGAAACATGCAGAACCCACTTAACAAACCTTAGCCGCTGGGGACAGTCACCAAAAACCACAATAACGACGGGCATGACGCCTGTGAAAAGGAACCCCAAGCCCAGTAAGTTAAGCAAAATGAGGAGATCAAAAAACACACGTCGACGAAGCAGCAAGGTCAAAACGCACCAGACCTAACAAATGAAGAGGAAATAGGCAGTCCACCCGAAAAAGAATTCAGAATAATGATAGGAAAGACGATTCAACATCGTAGAAATAGGAGAGAGAAAATACAAGAAACGTTTCACAAGGGTCGACAAGAACTGAAGAGCAAACAAACAATGATGAAGAACACAATACATGAAAATAATTATTCTCTAGCATGGATCCCTAGCACAATAACTGAGGCAGAAGAACGGTTAAGTGTCCTGGAAGATAAAATAGTTCAAATAAATACTGGGGATCAAAATAAAGAACAAAGAAAGAAAGGATCGGAGGACCGTCTCAGCGACCCTTGGGACAACCTTAAATGCACCAACATTCGAATTATATGGGTCTCAGAAGAAGAAGAGAAATAGAAAAGGCGTGAGAATATATTTGAAGAGTTTATATTTGAAAACATCCCTAGTATGGGAAAGGAAACAGTTAATCAAGTCAAGGAAGCACAGAGAGTCCCATACAGGATAAATCCAAGGAGAAACACGCCAAGACACATGTTCATCAAACTATTAGAAACTAAATACATAGAAAGCATGTAAAAAGCAGCATGGGAAAAACAGCATATACCATACAAGGGAATCCACGTAAGTTAACAGCTGACCTTTCAGCAGAAATTCTGCAAGAGAGAAGGGAGTGCCAGTATACGTATTTCAAGAGATGAAAGGAAAACACCTACAACCAATGTTACTGTTCTCAGCAAGAATCTCATTGAGATTGGACGGAGAAACCAACAACTTTACAGAAAAAGACACGGAAAAAGAATTCAGCACCAACAACAGCTTTATAACAAAGGATAAAGGAACTTCTCTAGGCAGGAATCACAAAGAAAAGAAAAGACCTCCTAGAACAAACCAAAAACAATTAACAAAACGGTAAGAGGAACATCCATATTAATAATAACGTTACATGTAAATGGATACATGGCTCCAACTACAACAGATAGACTCCCTGAAGGGATACAACATCAAGACCATTATATGTGCTGCCTAGAAGAGACCCACTTTACACCTAGGGAGATATACAGACTGAAAATGAGGAGATGGCAAGAGACATTCCATGCAAATGGAAATCAAAGGAAACCTGGAGTTACAATTCTCATATCAGACGAAATAGACTTTAAGATAAACACTGTTACAAGAAACAAACAAGGACACTACATACTGATAAAGGGATCAAACCAAGGAGAGGATATGACAAATGCGAATACTTATGAACACAACCGAGGATCACTTCACTACATAACATGTATCCTAACAGCCATAAAGGGGAACTTGATAGTACCACCAAAAGAGTAGGGGACATTACCACCCCAATTCCACCAATGGACAGATCATCCAAAATGAAAAAAAATCTGGAAACATAAGTTTTAAATGACACATTGAACAAGAGGGACTTCATTCATATGTATACCACATTCTATTGCAAAACAACAGAAAACACTCTTTCCTCAGGTGCTCATGGAACATTCTCCAAGATATATTATATGTAGGACCACAAATAAAGCCTTAGAAAATTAAGAAAATTGAAACAGTATCAGGTATACTTTCCGCCCACAGTGCTATGAATCTAGATAGGAATTAAAAGGAAAAAAAGCCCGTCAATAATACAAACACGGGGAAGCTAAAGAAAACGCTGTTACATAACCAAGATTTCACTGCAGAAAACCAAGATGGGATCAAAAATACCTGGGAAAAAGTGACAGTGGAAATACGACCACCCAAAACTATGGGTTGAAGCAAACGCAACTGTAAAAGGAGAGCTGTGCGAAAAAAGAAGCCAAAGGGAAATCTCTCCCAGCAGCCGCAGGAAGAGTGGGTGAAATCTGCACATTCAACGTGAAGTACCCCGCATCTGTGGAACACCTGAATACACAAAGAATCAGCCCAAAATTGACGAGGTGGACTTTGTGAGCAAAGATATATTATTCTTTCCAGATTTTCACTTTTTGTGACTGTGGAGGTGTATGCTGCTGTTTGCGATTTTGTCTGTATAGCTTAGCTTTAACCATTTGTGCTAGAGTTCTGTGTGGCTTTTTTTTTTTTTACTTTTTAAAATTTTCTCGTAATAAATATTTTTTATTTTAATCACTTCATTTTATTTGATTTTACTTTATTTTGTTTTATTTTATCCTCATTCTTTGTTTCCTTCTCTTTCTTCTCCCACTTATTCTGAGCTGTGAGGAAGAAAGTCTCTAGGTGCTCTAACCAGGAGTCAGTGCTCTGCATCTGAGGTGGGAAAACCAACTTCAGGACACTGGTCCACAGGAGACCTGACAGCTCTACATAATATCAAATGGAGAAAACCTCCCAGAGATTTCCTTCTCACGTCCAAGACCCAGATTGACTCAGTGACCAGAAGTCTACAGTGCTGGAAACCGTATGCCAAACAATGAGCAAGACAGAAACAGCCCCATCCGTTATCAGAGAGGACGCCTTAAATCATAATAAGGACAGAGGCACCAAAATACACACCACCAGACGTGGAAGTGCCCACCAGATAGTAAAGATCCAGCCTCATCTTCCAGAGCACAAGCACACCTCCCCTCAACAAGGAAACATGCAGAACCCAGTGAACAAACCTTAGCCGCTGGGGACAGACACCAAAAACAACAATAACGACGGGCATGACGCCTGTGAAAAGACACCCCAAGCCCAGTAAGTTAAGCAAAATGAGGAGATCAAAAAACACACGTCGACGAAGCAGCAAGGTCAAAACGCACCAGACCTAACAAATGAAGAGGAAATAGGCAGTCCACCCGAAAAAGAATTCAGAATAATGATAGGAAAGACGATTCAACATCGTAGAAATAGGAGAGAGAAAATACAAGAAACGTTTCACAAGGGTCGACAAGAACTGAAGAGCAAACAAACAATGATGAAGAACACAATACATGAAAATAATTATTCTCTAGCATGGATCACTAGCACAATAACTGAAGCAGAAGAACGGTTCAGTGTCCTGGAAGATAAAATAGTTCAAATAAATACTGGGGATCAAAATAAAGAACAAAGAAAGAAAGGAACGGAGGACCGTCTCAGCGACCCTTGGGACAACCTTAAATGCACCAACATTCGAATTATATGGGTCTCAGAAGAAGAAGAGAAATAGAAAAGGCGTGAGAATATATTTGAAGAGATTATAGTTGAAAACATCCCTAGTATGGGAAAGGAAACAGTTAATCAAGTCGAGGAAGCACAGAGAGTCCCATACAGGATAAATCCAAGGAGAAACACGCCAAGACACATGTTCATCAAACTATTACAAACTAAATACATAGAAAGCATGTAAAAAGCAGCATGGGAAAATCAGCATATACCATACAAGGGAATCCACGTAAGTTAACAGCTGACCTTTCAGCAGAAATTCTGCAAGAGAGAAGGGAGTGCCAGTATACGTATTTCAAGAGATGAAAGGAAAAAACCTACAACCAATGTTACTGTTCTCAGCAAGAATCTCATTGAGATTGGACGGAGAAACCAAAAACTTTACAGAAAAAGACACGGAAAAAGAATTCAGCACCAACAACAGCTTTATAACAAAGGATAAAGGAACTTCTCTAGGCAGGAATCACAAAGAAAAGAAAAGACCTCCTAGAACAAACCAAAAACAATTAACAAAACGGTAAGAGGAACATCCATATTAATAATAACGTTACATGTAAATGGATACATGGCTCCAACTACAACAGATAGACTCCCTGAAGGGATACAACATCAAGACCATTATATGTGCTGCCTAGAAGAGACCCACTTTACACCTAGGGAGACATACAGACTGAAAATGAGGAGATGGCAAGAGACATTCCATGCAAATGGAAATCAAAGGAAACCTGGAGTTACAATTCTCATATCAGACGAAATAGACTTTAAGATAAACACTGTTACAAGAAACAAACAAGGACACTACATACTGATAAAGGGATCAAACCAAGGAGAGGATATGACAAATGTGAATACTTATGAACACAACCGAGGATCACTTCACTACATAACATGTATCCTAACAGCCATAAAGGGGAACTTGATAGTACCACCAAAAGAGTAGGGGACATTACCACCCCAATTCCACCAATGGACAGATCATCCAAAATGAAAAAAAATCAGGAAACATAAGTTTTAAATGACACATTGAACAGGAGGGACTTCATTCATATGTATACCACATTCTATTGCAAAACAACAGAAAACACTCTTTCCTCAGGTGCTCATGGAACATTCTCCAAGATATATTATATGTAGGACCACAAATAAAGCCTTAGAAAATTAAGAAAATTGAAACAGTATCAGGTATACTTTCCGCCCACAGTGCTATGAATCTAGATAGGAATTAAAAGGAAAAAAAGCCCGTCAATAATACAAACACGGGGAAGCTAAAGAAAACGCTGTTACATAACCAAGATTTCACTGCAGAAAACCAAGATGGGATCAAAAATACCTGGGAAAAAGTGACAGTGGAAATACGACCACCCAAAACTATGGGTTGAAGCAAACGCAACTGTAAAAGGAGAGCTGTGCGAAAAAAGAAGCCAAAGGGAAATCTCTCCCAGCAGCCGCAGGAAGAGTGGGTGAAATCTGCACATTCAACGTGAAGTACCCCGCATCTGTGGAACACCTGAATACACAAAGAATCAGCCCAAAATTGACGAGGTGGACTTTGTGAGCAAAGATATATTATTCTTTCCAGATTTTCACTTTTTGTGACTGTGGAGGTGTATGCTGCTGTTTGCGATTTTGTCTGTATAGCTTAGCTTTAACCATTTGTGCTAGAGTTCTGTGTGGCTTTTTTTTTTTTTACTTTTTAAAATTTTCTCGTAATAAATATTTTTTATTTTAATCACTTCATTTTATTTGATTTTACTTTATTTTGTTTTATTTTATCCTCATTCTTTGTTTCCTTCTCTTTCTTCTCCCACTTATTCTGAGCTGTGAGGAAGAAAGTCTCTAGGTGCTCTAACCAGGAGTCAGTGCTCTGCATCTGAGGTGGGAAAACCAACTTCAGGACACTGGTCCACAGGAGACCTGACAGCTCTACATAATATCAAATGGAGAAAACCTCCCAGAGATTTCCTTCTCACGTCCAAGACCCAGATTGACTCAGTGACCAGAAGTCTACAGTGCTGGAAACCGTATGCCAAACAATGAGCAAGACAGAAACAGCCCCATCCGTTATCAGAGAGGACGCCTTAAATCATAATAAGGACAGAGGCACCAAAATACACACCACCAGACGTGGAAGTGCCCACCAGATAGTAAAGATCCAGCCTCATCTTCCAGAGCACAAGCACACCTCCCCTCAACAAGGAAACATGCAGAACCCAGTGAACAAACCTTAGCCGCTGGGGACAGACACCAAAAACAACAATAACGACGGGCATGACGCCTGTGAAAAGACACCCCAAGCCCAGTAAGTTAAGCAAAATGAGGAGATCAAAAAACACACGTCGACGAAGCAGCAAGGTCAAAACGCACCAGACCTAACAAATGAAGAGGAAATAGGCAGTCCACCCGAAAAAGAATTCAGAATAATGATAGGAAAGACGATTCAACATCGTAGAAATAGGAGAGAGAAAATACAAGAAACGTTTCACAAGGGTCGACAAGAACTGAAGAGCAAACAAACAATGATGAAGAACACAATACATGAAAATAATTATTCTCTAGCATGGATCACTAGCACAATAACTGAAGCAGAAGAACGGTTCAGTGTCCTGGAAGATAAAATAGTTCAAATAAATACTGGGGATCAAAATAAAGAACAAAGAAAGAAAGGAACGGAGGACCGTCTCAGCGACCCTTGGGACAACCTTAAATGCACCAACATTCGAATTATATGGGTCTCAGAAGAAGAAGAGAAATAGAAAAGGCGTGAGAATATATTTGAAGAGATTATAGTTGAAAACATCCCTAGTATGGGAAAGGAAACAGTTAATCAAGTCGAGGAAGCACAGAGAGTCCCATACAGGATAAATCCAAGGAGAAACACGCCAAGACACATGTTCATCAAACTATTACAAACTAAATACATAGAAAGCATGTAAAAAGCAGCATGGGAAAATCAGCATATACCATACAAGGGAATCCACGTAAGTTAACAGCTGACCTTTCAGCAGAAATTCTGCAAGAGAGAAGGGAGTGCCAGTATACGTATTTCAAGAGATGAAAGGAAAAAACCTACAACCAATGTTACTGTTCTCAGCAAGAATCTCATTGAGATTGGACGGAGAAACCAAAAACTTTACAGAAAAAGACACGGAAAAAGAATTCAGCACCAACAACAGCTTTATAACAAAGGATAAAGGAACTTCTCTAGGCAGGAATCACAAAGAAAAGAAAAGACCTCCTAGAACAAACCAAAAACAATTAACAAAACGGTAAGAGGAACATCCATATTAATAATAACGTTACATGTAAATGGATACATGGCTCCAACTACAACAGATAGACTCCCTGAAGGGATACAACATCAAGACCATTATATGTGCTGCCTAGAAGAGACCCACTTTACACCTAGGGAGACATACAGACTGAAAATGAGGAGATGGCAAGAGACATTCCATGCAAATGGAAATCAAAGGAAACCTGGAGTTACAATTCTCATATCAGACGAAATAGACTTTAAGATAAACACTGTTACAAGAAACAAACAAGGACACTACATACTGATAAAGGGATCAAACCAAGGAGAGGATATGACAAATGTGAATACTTATGAACACAACCGAGGATCACTTCACTACATAACATGTATCCTAACAGCCATAAAGGGGAACTTGATAGTACCACCAAAAGAGTAGGGGACATTACCACCCCAATTCCACCAATGGACAGATCATCCAAAATGAAAAAAAATCAGGAAACATAAGTTTTAAATGACACATTGAACAGGAGGGACTTCATTCATATGTATACCACATTCTATTGCAAAACAACAGAAAACACTCTTTCCTCAGGTGCTCATGGAACATTCTCCAAGATATATTATATGTAGGACCACAAATAAAGCCTTAGAAAATTTAGAAATTTGAAACAGTATCAGGTATACTTTCCGCCCACAGTGCTATGAATCTAGATAGGAATTAAAAGGAAAAAAAGCCCGTCAATAATACAAACACGGGGAAGCTAAAGAAAACGCTGTTACATAACCAAGATTTCACTGCAGAAAACCAAGATGGGATCAAAAATACCTGGGAAAAAGTGATAGTGGAAATACGACCACCCAAAACTATGGGATGAAGCAAACGCAACTGTAAAAGGAGAGCTGTGCGAAAAAAGAAGCCAAAGGGAAATCTCTCCCAGCAGCCGCAGGAAGAGTGGGTGAAATCTGCACATTCAACGTGAAGTACCCCGCATCTGTGGAACACCTGAATACACAAAGAATCAGCCCAAAATTGACGAGGTGGACTTTGTGAGCAAAGATATATTTTTCTTTCCAGATTCTCACTTTTTGTGACTGTGGAGGTGTATGCTGCTGTTTGCGATTTTGTCTGTATAGGTTAGCTTTAACCATTTGTGCTAGAGTTCTGTGTGGCTTTTTTTTTTTTTTTACTTTTTAAAATTTTCTCGTAATAAATATTTTTTATTTTAATCACTTCATTTTATTTGATTTTACTTTATTTTGTTTTATTTTATCCTCATTCTTTGTTTCCTTCTCTTTCTTCTCCCACTTATTCTGAGCTGTGAGGATGAAAGTCTCTAGGTGCTCTAACCAGGAGTCAGTTCTCTGCATCTGAGGTGGGAAAACCAACTTCAGGACACTGGTCCACAGGAGACCTGACAGCTCCACATAATATCAAATGGAGAAAATCTCCCAGAGATTTCCTTCTCAAGTCCAAGACCCACATTCACTCAGTGACCAGAATTCTACAGTGCTAGACACCGTATGCCAAACAATGAGCAAGACAGAAACAGCCCCATCCGTTATCAGAGAGGACGCCTTAAATCATAATAAGGACAGAGGCACCAAAATACACACCACCAGACGTGGAGGTGCCCACCAGAATGTAAAGATCCAGCCTCATCTTCCAGAACACAAGCACACCTCCCCTCAACAAAGAAACATGCAGAACCCACTTAACAAACCTTAGCCGCTGGGGACAGTCACCAAAAACCACAATAACGACGGGCATGACGCCTGTGAAAAGGAACCCCAAGCCCAGTAAGTTAAGCAAAATGAGGAGATCAAAAAACACACGTCGACGAAGCAGCAAGGTCAAAACGCACCAGACCTAACAAATGAAGAGGAAATAGGCAGTCCACCCGAAAAAGAATTCAGAATAATGATAGGAAAGACGATTCAACATCGTAGAAATAGGAGAGAGAAAATACAAGAAACGTTTCACAAGGGTCGACAAGAACTGAAGAGCAAACAAACAATGATGAAGAACACAATACATGAAAATAATTATTCTCTAGCATGGATCACTAGCACAATAACTGAGGCAGAAGAACGGTTAAGTGTCCTGGAAGATAAAATAGTTCAAATAAATACTGGGGATCAAAATAAAGAACAAAGAAAGAAAGGATCGGAGGACCGTCTCAGCGACCCTTGGGACAACCTTAAATGCACCAACATTCGAATTATATGGGTCTCAGAAGAAGAAGAGAAATAGAAAAGGCGTGAGAATATATTTGAAGAGTTTATATTTGAAAACATCCCTAGTATGGGAAAGGAAACAGTTAATCAAGTCAAGGAAGCACAGAGAGTCCCATACAGGATAAATCCAAGGAGAAACACGCCAAGACACATGTTCATCAAACTATTAGAAACTAAATACATAGAAAGCATGTAAAAAGCAGCATGGGAAAAACAGCATATACCATACAAGGGAATCCACGTAAGTTAACAGCTGACCTTTCAGCAGAAATTCTGCAAGAGAGAAGGGAGTGCCAGTATACGTATTTCAAGAGATGAAAGGAAAACACCTACAACCAATGTTACTGTTCTCAGCAAGAATCTCATTGAGATTGGACGGAGAAACCAACAACTTTACAGAAAAAGACACGGAAAAAGAATTCAGCACCAACAAGAGCTTTATAACAAAGGATAAAGGAACTTCTCTAGGCAGGAATCACAAAGAAAAGAAAAGACCTCCTAGAACAAACCAAAAACAATTAACAAAACGGTAAGAGGAACATCCATATTAATAATAACGTTACATGTAAATGGATACATGGCTCCAACTACAACAGATAGACTCCCTGAAGGGATACAACATCAAGACCATTATATGTGCTGCCTAGAAGAGACCCACTTTACACCTAGGGAGATATACAGACTGAAAATGAGGAGATGGCAAGAGACATTCCATGCAAATGGAAATCAAAGGAAACCTGGAGTTACAATTCTCATATCAGACGAAATAGACTTTAAGATAAACACTGTTACAAGAAACAAACAAGGACACTACATACTGATAAAGGGATCAAACCAAGGAGAGGATATGACAAATGCGAATACTTATGAACACAACCGAGGATCACTTCACTACATAACATGTATCCTAACAGCCATAAAGGGGAACTTGATAGTACCACCAAAAGAGTAGGGGACATTACCACCCCAATTCCACCAATGGACAGATCATCCAAAATGAAAAAAAATCTGGAAACATAAGTTTTAAATGACACATTGAACAAGAGGGACTTCATTCATATGTATACCACATTCTATTGCAAAACAACAGAAAACACTCTTTCCTCAGGTGCTCATGGAACATTCTCCAAGATATATTATATGTAGGACCACAAATAAAGCCTTAGAAAATTAAGAAAATTGAAACAGTATCAGGTATACTTTCCGCCCACAGTGCTATGAATCTAGATAGGAATTAAAAGGAAAAAAAGCCCGTCAATAATACAAACACGGGGAAGCTAAAGAAAACGCTGTTACATAACCAAGATTTCACTGCAGAAAACCAAGATGGGATCAAAAATACCTGGGAAAAAGTGACAGTGGAAATACGACCACCCAAAACTATGGGTTGAAGCAAACGCAACTGTAAAAGGAGAGCTGTGCGAAAAAAGAAGCCAAAGGGAAATCTCTCCCAGCAGCCGCAGGAAGAGTGGGTGAAATCTGCACATTCAACGTGAAGTACCCCGCATCTGTGGAACACCTGAATACACAAAGAATCAGCCCAAAATTGACGAGGTGGACTTTGTGAGCAAAGATATATTATTCTTTCCAGATTTTCACTTTTTGTGACTGTGGAGGTGTATGCTGCTGTTTGCGATTTTGTCTGTATAGCTTAGCTTTAACCATTTGTGCTAGAGTTCTGTGTGGCTTTTTTTTTTTTTACTTTTTAAAATTTTCTCGTAATAAATATTTTTTATTTTAATCACTTCATTTTATTTGATTTTACTTTATTTTGTTTTATTTTATCCTCATTCTTTGTTTCCTTCTCTTTCTTCTCCCACTTATTCTGAGCTGTGAGGAAGAAAGTCTCTAGGTGCTCTAACCAGGAGTCAGTGCTCTGCATCTGAGGTGGGAAAACCAACTTCAGGACACTGGTCCACAGGAGACCTGACAGCTCTACATAATATCAAATGGAGAAAACCTCCCAGAGATTTCCTTCTCACGTCCAAGACCCAGATTGACTCAGTGACCAGAAGTCTACAGTGCTGGAAACCGTATGCCAAACAATGAGCAAGACAGAAACAGCCCCATCCGTTATCAGAGAGGACGCCTTAAATCATAATAAGGACAGAGGCACCAAAATACACACCACCAGACGTGGAAGTGCCCACCAGATAGTAAAGATCCAGCCTCATCTTCCAGAGCACAAGCACACCTCCCCTCAACAAGGAAACATGCAGAACCCAGTGAACAAACCTTAGCCGCTGGGGACAGACACCAAAAACAACAATAACGACGGGCATGACGCCTGTGAAAAGACACCCCAAGCCCAGTAAGTTAAGCAAAATGAGGAGATCAAAAAACACACGTCGACGAAGCAGCAAGGTCAAAACGCACCAGACCTAACAAATGAAGAGGAAATAGGCAGTCCACCCGAAAAAGAATTCAGAATAATGATAGGAAAGACGATTCAACATCGTAGAAATAGGAGAGAGAAAATACAAGAAACGTTTCACAAGGGTCGACAAGAACTGAAGAGCAAACAAACAATGATGAAGAACACAATACATGAAAATAATTATTCTCTAGCATGGATCACTAGCACAATAACTGAAGCAGAAGAACGGTTCAGTGTCCTGGAAGATAAAATAGTTCAAATAAATACTGGGGATCAAAATAAAGAACAAAGAAAGAAAGGAACGGAGGACCGTCTCAGCGACCCTTGGGACAACCTTAAATGCACCAACATTCGAATTATATGGGTCTCAGAAGAAGAAGAGAAATAGAAAAGGCGTGAGAATATATTTGAAGAGATTATAGTTGAAAACATCCCTAGTATGGGAAAGGAAACAGTTAATCAAGTCGAGGAAGCACAGAGAGTCCCATACAGGATAAATCCAAGGAGAAACACGCCAAGACACATGTTCATCAAACTACTACAAACTAAATACATAGAAAGCATGTAAAAAGCAGCATGGGAAAATCAGCATATACCATACAAGGGAATCCACGTAAGTTAACAGCTGACCTTTCAGCAGAAATTCTGCAAGAGAGAAGGGAGTGCCAGTATACGTATTTCAAGAGATGAAAGGAAAAAACCTACAACCAATGTTACTGTTCTCAGCAAGAATCTCATTGAGATTGGACGGAGAAACCAAAAACTTTACAGAAAAAGACACGGAAAAAGAATTCAGCACCAACAACAGCTTTATAACAAAGGATAAAGGAACTTCTCTAGGCAGGAATCACAAAGAAAAGAAAAGACCTCCTAGAACAAACCAAAAACAATTAACAAAACGGTAAGAGGAACATCCATATTAATAATAACGTTACATGTAAATGGATACATGGCTCCAACTACAACAGATAGACTCCCTGAAGGGATACAACATCAAGACCATTATATGTGCTGCCTAGAAGAGACCCACTTTACACCTAGGGAGACATACAGACTGAAAATGAGGAGATGGCAAGAGACATTCCATGCAAATGGAAATCAAAGGAAACCTGGAGTTACAATTCTCATATCAGACGAAATAGACTTTAAGATAAACACTGTTACAAGAAACAAACAAGGACACTACATACTGATAAAGGGATCAAACCAAGGAGAGGATATGACAAATGTGAATACTTATGAACACAACCGAGGATCACTTCACTACATAACATGTATCCTAACAGCCATAAAGGGGAACTTGATAGTACCACCAAAAGAGTAGGGGACATTACCACCCCAATTCCACCAATGGACAGATCATCCAAAATGAAAAAAAATCAGGAAACATAAGTTTTAAATGACACATTGAACAGGAGGGACTTCATTCATATGTATACCACATTCTATTGCAAAACAACAGAAAACACTCTTTCCTCAGGTGCTCATGGAACATTCTCCAAGATATATTATATGTAGGACCACAAATAAAGCCTTAGAAAATTTAGAAATTTGAAACAGTATCAGGTATACTTTCCGCCCACAGTGCTATGAATCTAGATAGGAATTAAAAGGAAAAAAAGCCCGTCAATAATACAAACACGGGGAAGCTAAAGAAAACGCTGTTACATAACCAAGATTTCACTGCAGAAAACCAAGATGGGATCAAAAATACCTGGGAAAAAGTGATAGTGGAAATACGACCACCCAAAACTATGGGATGAAGCAAACGCAACTGTAAAAGGAGAGCTGTGCGAAAAAAGAAGCCAAAGGGAAATCTCTCCCAGCAGCCGCAGGAAGAGTGGGTGAAATCTGCACATTCAACGTGAAGTACCCCGCATCTGTGGAACACCTGAATACACAAAGAATCAGCCCAAAATTGACGAGGTGGACTTTGTGAGCAAAGATATATTATTCTTTCCAGTTTTTCACTTTTTGAGACTGTGGAGGTGTATGCTGCTGTTTGCGATTTTGTCTGTATAGCTTAGCTTTAACCATTTGTGCTAGAGTTCTGTGTGGCTTTTTTTTTTTTTACTTTTTAAAATTTTCTCGTAATAAATATTTTTTATTTTAATCACTTCATTTTATTTGATTTTACTTTATTTTGTTTTATTTCATCCTCATTCTTTGTTTCCTTCTCTTTCTTCTCCCACTTATTCTGAGCTGTGAGGATGAAAGTCTCTAGGTGCTCTAACCAGGAGTCAGTGCTCTGCATCTGAGGTGGGAAAACCAACTTCAGGACACTGGTCCACAGGAGACCTGACAGCTCCACATAATATCAAATGGAGAAAATCTCCCAGAGATTTCCTTCTCAAGTCCAAGACCCACATTCACTCAGTGACCAGAATTCTACAGTGCTAGACACCGTATGCCAAACAATGAGCAAGACAGAAACAGCCCCATCCGTTATCAGAGAGGACGCCTTAAATCATAATAAGGACAGAGGCACCAAAATACACACCACCAGACGTGGAGGTGCCCACCAGAATGTAAAGATCCAGCCTCATCTTCCAGAACACAAGCACACCTCCCCTCAACAAAGAAACATGCAGAACCCACTGAACAAACCTTAGCCGCTGGGGACAGACACCAAAAACCACAATAACGACGGGCATGACGCCTGTGAAAAGGAACCCCAAGCCCAGTAAGTTAAGCAAAATGAGGAGATCAAAAAACACACGTCGACGAAGCAGCAAGGTCAAAACGCACCAGACCTAACAAATGAAGAGGAAATAGGCAGTCCACCCGAAAAAGAATTCAGAATAATGATAGGAAAGACGATTCAACATCGTAGAAATAGGAGAGAGAAAATATAAGAAACGTTTCACAAGGGTCGACAAGAACTGAAGAGCAAACAAACAATGATGAAGAACACAATACATGAAAATAATTATTCTCTAGCATGGATCCCTAGCACAATAACTGAGGCAGAAGAACGGTTAAGTGTCCTGGAAGATAAAATAGTTCAAATAAATACTGGGGATCAAAATAAAGAACAAAGAAAGAAAGGAACGGAGGACCGTCTCAGCGACCCTTGGGACAACCTTAAATGCACCAACATTCGAATTATATGGGTCTCAGAAGAAGAAGAGAAATAGAAAAGGCGTGAGAATATATTTGAAGAGATTATAGTTGAAAACATCCCTAGTATGGGAAAGGAAACAGTTAATCAAGTCAAGGAAGCACAGAGAGTCCCATACAGGATAAATCCAAGGAGAAACACGCCAAGACACATGTTCATCAAACTATTAGAAACTAAATACATAGAAAGCATGTAAAAAGCAGCATGGGAAAAACAGCATATACCATACAAGGGAATCCACGTAAGTTAACAGCTGACCTTTCAGCAGAAATTCTGCAAGAGAGAAGGGAGTGCCAGTATACGTATTTCAAGAGATGAAAGGAAAACACCTACAACCAATGTTACTGTTCTCAGCAAGAATCTCATTGAGATTGGACGGAGAAACCAACAACTTTACAGAAAAAGACACGGAAAAAGAATTCAGCACCAACAACAGCTTTATAACAAAGGATAACGGAACTTCTCTAGGCAGGAATCACAAAGAAAAGAAAAGACCTCCTAGAACAAACCAAAAACAATTAACAAAACGGTAAGAGGAACATCCATATTAATAATAACGTTACATGTAAATGGATACATGGCTCCAACTACAACAGATAGACTCCCTGAAGGGATACAACATCAAGACCATTATATGTGCTGCCTAGAAGAGACCCACTTTACACCTAGGGAGATATACAGACTGAAAATGAGGAGATGGCAAGAGACATTCCATGCAAATGGAAATCAAAGGAAACCTGGAGTTACAATTCTCATATCAGACGAAATAGACTTTAAGATAAACACTGTTACAAGAAACAAACAAGGACACTACATACTGATAAAGGGATCAAACCAAGGAGAGGATATGACAAATGCGAATACTTATGAACACAACCGAGGATCACTTCACTACATAACATGTATCCTAACAGCCATAAAGGGGAACTTGATAGTACCACCAAAAGAGTAGGGGACATTACCACCCCAATTCCACCAATGGACAGATCATCCAAAATGAAAAAAAATCTGGAAACATAAGTTTTAAATGACACATTGAACAAGAGGGACTTCATTCATATGTATACCACATTCTATTGCAAAACAACAGAAAACACTCTTTCCTCAGGTGCTCATGGAACATTCTCCAAGATATATTACATGTAGGACCACAAATAAAGCCTTAGAAAATTAAGAAAATTGAAACAGTATCAGGTATACTTTCCTCCCACAGTGCTATGAATCTAGATGGGAATTAAAAGGAAAAAAAGCCCGTAAATAATACAAACACGGGGAAGCTAAAGAAAACGCTGTTACATAACCAAGATTTCACTGCAGAAAACCAAGATGGGATCAAAAATACCTGGGAAAAAGTGACAGTGGAAATACGACCACCCAAAACTATGGGATGAAGCAAACACAACTGTAAAAGGAGAGCTGTGCGAAAAAAGAAGCCAAAGGGAAATCTCTCCCAGCAGCCGCAGGAAGAGTGGGTGAAATCTGAACATTCAACGTGAAGTACCCCGCATCTGTGGAACACCTGAATACACAAAGAATCAGCCCAAAATTGACGAGGTGGACTTTGTGAGCAAAGATATATTATTCTTTCCAGTTTTTCACTTTTTGAGACTGTGGAGGTGTATGCTGCTGTTTGCGATTTTGTCTGTATAGCTTAGCTTTAACCATTTGTGCTAGAGTTCTGCGTGGCTTTTTTTTTTTTTTACTTTTTAAAATTTTCTCGTAATAAATATTTTTTATTTTAATCACTTCATTTTATTTGATTTTACTTTATTTTGTTTTATTTTATCCTCATTCTTTGTTTCCTTCTCTTTCTTCTCCCACTTATTCTGAGTTGTGAGGATGAAAGTCTCTAGGTGCTCTAACCAGGAGTCAGTGCTCTGCATCTGAGGTGGGAAAACCAACTTCAGGACACTGGTCCACAGGAGACCTGACAGCTCCACATAATATCAAATGGAGAAAATCTCCCAGAGATTTCCTTCTCAAGTCCAAGACCCACATTCACTCAGTGACCAGAATTCTACAGTGCTAGACACCGTATGCCAAACAATGAGCAAGACAGAAACAGCCCCATCCGTTATCAGAGAGGACGCCTTAAATCATAATAAGGACAGAGGCACCAAAATACACACCACCAGACGTGGAGGTGCCCACCAGAATGTAAAGATCCAGCCTCATCTTCCAGAACACAAGCACACCTCCCCTCAACAAAGAAACATGCAGAACCCACTGAACAAACCTTAGCCGCTGGGGTCAGTCACCAAAAACCACAATAACGACGGGCATGACGCCTGTGAAAAAGAACCCCAAGCCCAGTAAGTTAAGCAAAATGAGGAGATCAAAAAACACACGTCGACGAAGCAGCAAGGTCAAAACGCACCAGACCTAACAAATGAAGAGGAAATAGGCAGTCCACCCGAAAAAGAATTCAGAATAATGATAGGAAAGACGATTCAACATCGTAGAAATAGGAGAGAGAAAATACAAGAAACGTTTCACAAGGGTCGACAAGAACTGAAGAGCAAACAAACAATGATGAAGAACACAATACATGAAAATAATTATTCTCTAGCATGGATCACTAGCACAATAACTGAGGCAGAAGAACGGTTAAGTGTCCTGGAAGATAAAATAGTTCAAATAAATACTGGGGATCAAAATAAAGAACAAAGAAAGAAAGGAACGGAGGACCGTCTCAGCGACCCTTGGGACAACCTTAAATGCACCAACATTCCTATTATATGGGTCTCAGAAGAAGAAGAGAAATAGAAAAGGCGTGAGAATATATTTGAAGAGATTATAGTTGAAAACATCCCTAGTATGGGAAAGGAAACAGTTAATCAAGTCAAGGAAGCACAGAGAGTCCCATACAGGATAAATCCAAGGAGAAACACGCCAAGACACATGTTCATCAAACTATTAGAAACTAAATACATAGAAAGCATGTAAAAAGCAGCATGGGAAAAACAGCATATACCATACAAGGGAATCCACGTAAGTTAACAGCTGACCTTTCAGCAGAAATTCTGCAAGAGAGAAGGGAGTGCCAGTATACGTATTTCAAGAGATGAAAGGAAAACACCTACAACCAATGTTACTGTTCTCAGCAAGAATCTCATTGAGATTGGACGGAGAAACCAACAACTTTACAGAAAAAGACACGGAAAAAGAATTCAGCACCAACAACAGCTTTATAACAAAGGATAAAGGAACTTCTCTAGGCAGGAATCACAAAGAAAAGAAAAGACCTCCTAGAACAAACCAAAAACAATTAACAAAACGGTAAGAGGAACATCCATATTAATAATAACGTTACATGTAAATGGATACATGGCTCCAACTACAACAGATAGACTCCCTGAAGGGATACAACATCAAGACCATTATATGTGCTGCCTAGAAGAGACCCACTTTACACCTAGGGAGATATACAGACTGAAAATGAGGAGATGGCAAGAGACATTCCATGCAAATGGAAATCAAAGGAAACCTGGAGTTACAATTCTCATATCAGACGAAATAGACTTTAAGATAAACACTGTTACAAGAAACAAACAAGGACACTACATACTGATAAAGGGATCAAACCAAGGAGAGGATATGACAAATGCGAATACTTATGAACACAACCGAGGATCACTTCACTACATAACATGTATCCTAACAGCCATAAAGGGGAACTTGATAGTACCACCAAAAGAGTAGGGGACATTACCACCCCAATTCCACCAATGGACAGATCATCCAAAATGAAAAAAAATCAGGAAACATAAGTTTTAAATGACACATTGAACAGGAGGGACTTCATTCATATGTATACCACATTCTATTGCAAAACAACAGAAAACACTCTTTCCTCAGGTGCTCATGGAACATTCTCCAAGATATATTATATGTAGGACCACAAATAAAGCCTTAGAAAATTAAGAAAATTGAAACAGTATCAGGTATACTTTCCGCCCACAGTGCTATGAATCTAGATAGGAATTAAAAGGAAAAAAAGCCCGTCAATAATACAAACACGGGGAAGCTAAAGAAAACGCTGTTACATAACCAAGATTTCACTGCAGAAAACCAAGATGGGATCAAAAATACCTGGGAAAAAGTGACAGTGGAAATACGACCACCCAAAACTATGGGTTGAAGCAAACGCAACTGTAAAAGGAGAGCTGTGCGAAAAAAGAAGCCAAAGGGAAATCTCTCCCAGCAGCCGCAGGAAGAGTGGGTGAAATCTGCACATTCAACGTGAAGTACCCCGCATCTGTGGAACACCTGAATACACAAAGAATCAGCCCAAAATTGACGAAGTGGACTTTGTGAGCAAAGATATATTATTCTTTCCAGTTTTTCACTTTTTGTGACTGTGGAGGTGTATGCTGCTGTTTGCGATTTTGTCTGTATAGCTTAGCTTTAACCATTTGTGCTAGAGTTCTGTGTGGCTTTTTTTTTTTTTACTTTTTAAAATTTTCTCGTAAAAAATATTTTTTATTTTAATCACTTCATTTTATTTGATTTTACTTTATTTTGTTTTATTTTATCCTCATTCTTTGTTTCCTTCTCTTTCTTCTCACACTTATTCTGAGCTGTGAGGAAGAAAGTCTCTAGGTGCTCTAACCAGGAGTCAGTGCTCTGCATCTGAGGTGGGAAAACCAACTTCAGGACACTGGTCCACAGGAGACCTGACAGCTCTACATAATATCAAATGGAGAAAATCTCCCAGAGATTTCCTTCTCACGTCCAAGACCCACATTGACTCAGTGACAAGAAGTCTACAGTGCTGGACACCGTATGCCAAACAATGAGCAAGACAGAAACAGCCCCATCAGTTATCAGAGAGGACGCCTTAAATCATAATAAGGACAGAGGCACCAAAATACACACCACCAGACGTGGAAGTGCCCACCAGATACTAAAGATCCAGCCTCATCTTCCAGAGCACAAGCACACCTCCCCTCAACAAGGAAACATGCAGAACCCACTGAACAAACCTTAGCCGCTGGGGACAGACACCAAAAACCACAATAACGACGGGCATGACGCCTGTGAAAAGGCACCCCAAGCCCAGTAAGTTAAGCAAAATGAGGAGATCAAAAAACACACGTCGACGAAGCAGCAAGGTCAAAACGCACCAGACCTAACAAATGAAGAGGAAATAGGCAGTCCACCCGAAAAAGAATTCAGAATAATGATAGGAAAGACGATTCAACATCGTAGAAATAGGAGAGAGAAAATACAAGAAACGTTTCACAAGGGTCGACAAGAACTGAAGAGCAAACAAACAATGATGAAGAACACAATACATGAAAATAATTATTCTCTAGCATGGATCCCTAGCACAATAACTGAGGCAGAAGAACGGTTCAGTGTCCTGGAAGATAAAATAGTTCAAATAAATACTGGGGATCAAAATAAAGAACAAAGAAAGAAAGGAACGGAGGACCGTCTCAGCGACCCTTGGGACAACCTTAAATGCACCAACATTCGAATTATATGGGTCTCAGAAGAAGAAGAGAAATAGAAAAGGCGTGAGAATATATTTGAAGAGATTATAGTTGAAAACATCCCTAGTATGGGAAAGGAAACAGTTAATCAAGTCGAGGAAGCACAGAGAGTCCCATACAGGATAAATCCAAGGAGAAACACGCCAAGACACATGTTCATCAAACTATTACAAACTAAATACATAGAAAGCATGTAAAAAGCAGCATGGGAAAATCAGCATATACCATACAAGGGAATCCACGTAAGTTAACAGCTGACCTTTCAGCAGAAATTCTGCAAGAGAGAAGGGAGTGCCAGTATACGTATTTCAAGAGATGAAAGGAAAAACCCTACAACCAATGTTACTGTTCTCAGCAAGAATCTCATTGAGATTGGACGGAGAAACCAAAAACTTTACAGAAAAAGACACGGAAAAAGAATTCAGCACCAACAACAGCTTTATAACAAAGGATAAAGGAACTTCTCTAGGCAGGAATCACAAAGAAAAGAAAAGACCTCCTAGAACAAACCAAAAACAATTAACAAAACGGTAAGAGGAACATCCATATTAATAATAACGTTACATGTAAATGGATACATGGCTCCAACTACAACAGATAGACTCCCTGAAGGGATACAACATCAAGACCATTATATGTGCTGCCTAGAAGAGACCCACTTTACACCTAGGGAGACATACAGACTGAAAATGAGGAGATGGCAAGAGACATTCCATGCAAATGGAAATCAAAGGAAACCTGGAGTTACAATTCTCATATCAGACGAAATAGACTTTAAGATAAACACTGTTACAAGAAACAAACAAGGACACTACATACTGATAAAGGGATCAAACCAAGGAGAGGATATGACAAATGTGAATACTTATGAACACAACCGAGGATCACTTCACTACATAACATGTATCCTAACAGCCATAAAGGGGAACTTGATAGTACCACCAAAAGAGTAGGGGACATTACCACCCCAATTCCACCAATGGACAGATCATCCAAAATGAAAAAAAATCAGGAAACATAAGTTTTAAATGACACATTGAACAGGAGGGACTTCATTCATATGTATACCACATTCTATTGCAAAACAACAGAAAACACTCTTTCCTCAGGTGCTCATGGAACATTCTCCAAGATATATTATATGTAGGACCACAAATAAAGCCTTAGAAAATTTAGAAAATTGAAACAGTATCAGGTATACTTTCCGCCCACAGTGCTATGAATCTAGATAGGAATTAAAAGGAAAAAAAGCCCGTCAATAATACAAACACGGGGAAGCTAAAGAAAACGCTGTTACATAACCAAGATTTCACTGCAGAAAACCAAGATGGGATCAAAAATACCTGGGAAAAAGTGATAGTGGAAATACGACCACCCAAAACTATGGGATGAAGCAAACGCAACTGTAAAAGGAGAGCTGTGCGAAAAAAGAAGCCAAAGGGAAATCTCTCCCAGCAGCCGCAGGAAGAGTGGGTGAAATCTGCACATTCAACGTGAAGTACCCCGCATCTGTGGAACACCTGAATACACAAAGAATCAACCCAAAATTGACGAGGTGGACTTTGTGAGCAAAGATATATTATTCTTTCCAGTTTTTCACTTTTTGAGACTGTGGAGGTGTATGCTGCTGTTTGCGATTTTGTCTGTATAGCTTAGCTTTAACCATTTGTGCTAGAGTTCTGTGTGGCTTTTTTTTTTACTTTTTAAAATTTTCTCGTAATAAATATTTTTTATTTTAATCACTTCATTTTATTTGATTTTACTTTATTTTGTTTTATTTTATCCTCATTCTTTGTTTCCTTCTCTTTCTTCTCCCACTTATTCTGAGCTGTGAGGATGAAAGTCTCTAGGTGCTCTAACCAGGAGTCAGTGCTCTGCATCTGAGGTGGGAAAACCAACTTCAGGACACTGGTCCACAGGAGACCTGACAGCTCCACATAATATCAAATGGAGAAAATCTCCCAGAGATTTCCTTCTCAAGTCCAAGACCCACATTCACTCAGTGACCAGAATTCTACAGTGCTAGACACCGTATGCCAAACAATGAGCAAGACAGAAACAGCCCCATCCGTTATCAGAGAGGACGCCTTAAATCATAATAAGGACAGAGGCACCAAAATACACACCACCAGACGTGGAGGTGCCCACCAGAATGTAAAGATCCAGCCTCATCTTCCAGAACACAAGCACACCTCCCCTCAACAAAGAAACATGCAGAACCCACTGAACAATCCTTAGCCGCTGGGGACAGACACCAAAAACCACAATAACGACGGGCATGACGCCTGTGAAAAGGAACCCCAAGCCCAGTAAGTTAAGCAAAATGAGGAGATCAAAAAACACACGTCGACGAAGCAGCAAGGTCAAAACGCACCAGACCTAACAAATGAAGAGGAAATAGGCAGTCCACCCGAAAAAGAATTCAGAATAATGATAGGAAAGACGATTCAACATCGTAGAAATAGGAGAGAGAAAATATAAGAAACGTTTCACAAGGGTCGACAAGAACTGAAGAGCAAACAAACAATGATGAAGAACACAATACATGAAAATAATTATTCTCTAGCATGGATCCCTAGCACAATAACTGAGGCAGAAGAACGGTTCAGTGTCCTGGAAGATAAAATAGTTCAAATAAATACTGGGGATCAAAATAAAGAACAAAGAAAGAAAGGAACGGAGGACCGTCTCAGCGACCCTTGGGACAACCTTAAATGCACCAACATTCGAATTATATGGGTCTCAGAAGAAGAAGAGAAATAGAAAAGGCGTGAGAATATATTTGAAGAGATTATAGTTGAAAACATCCCTAGTATGGGAAAGGAAACAGTTAATCAAGTCAAGGAAGCACAGAGAGTCCCATACAGGATAAATCCAAGGAGAAACACGCCAAGACACATGTTCATCAAACTATTAGAAACTAAATACATAGAAAGCATGTAAAAAGCAGCATGGGAAAAACAGCATATACCATACAAGGGAATCCACGTAAGTTAACAGCTGACCTTTCAGCAGAAATTCTGCAAGAGAGAAGGGAGTGCCAGTATACGTATTTCAAGAGATGAAAGGAAAACACCTACAACCAATGTTACTGTTCTCAGCAAGAATCTCATTGAGATTGGACAGAGAAACCAACAACTTTACAGAAAAAGACACGGAAAAAGAATTCAGCACCAACAACAGCTTTATAACAAAGGATAACGGAACTTCTCTAGGCAGGAATCACAAAGAAAAGAAAAGACCTCCTAGAACAAACCAAAAACAATTAACAAAACGGTAAGAGGAACATCCATATTAATAATAACGTTACATGAAAATGGATACATGGCTCCAACTACAACAGATAGACTCCCTGAAGGGATACAACATCAAGACCATTATATGTGCTGCCTAGAAGAGACCCACTTTACACCTAGGGAGATATACAGACTGAAAATGAGGAGATGGCAAGAGACATTCCATGCAAATGGAAATCAAAGGAAACCTGGAGTTACAATTCTCATATCAGACGAAATAGACTTTAAGATAAACACTGTTACAAGAAACAAACAAGGACACTACATACTGATAAAGGGATCAAACCAAGGAGAGGATATGACAAATGCGAATACTTATGAACACAACCGAGGATCACTTCACTACATAACATGTATCCTAACAGCCATAAAGGGGAACTTGATAGTACCACCAAAAGAGTAGGGGACATTACCACCCCAATTCCACCAATGGACAGATAATCCAAAATGAAAAAAAATCTGGAAACATAAGTTTTAAATGACACATTGAACAAGAGGGACTTCATTCATATGTATACCACATTCTATTGCAAAACAACAGAAAACACTCTTTCCTCAGGTGCTCATGGAACATTCTCCAAGATATATTACATGTAGGACCACAAATAAAGCCTTAGAAAATTAAGAAAATTGAAACAGTATCAGGTATACTTTCCTCCAACAGTGCTATGAATCTAGATGGGAATTAAAAGGAAAAAAAGCCCGTAAATAATACAAACACGGGGAAGCTAAAGAAAACGCTGTTACATAACCAAGATTTCACTGCAGAAAACCAAGATGGGATCAAAAATACCTGGGAAAAAGTGACAGTGGAAATACGACCACCCAAAACTATGGGATGAAGCAAACACAACTGTAAAAGGAGAGCTGTGCGAAAAAAGAAGCCAAAGGGAAATCTCTCCCAGCAGCCGCAGGAAGAGTGGGTGAAATCTGAACATTCAACGTGAAGTACCCCGCATCTGTGGAACACCTGAATACACAAAGAATCAGCCCAAAATTGACGAGGTGGACTTTGTGAGCAAAGATATATTATTCTTTCCAGTTTTTCACTTTTTGAGACTGTGGAGGTGTATGCTGCTGTTTGCGATTTTGTCTGTATAGCTTAGCTTTAACCATTTGTGCTAGAGTTCTGCGTGGCTTTTTTCTTTTTTACTTTTTAAAATTTTCTCGTAATAAATATTTTTTATTTTAATCACTTCATTTTATTTGATTTTACTTTATTTTGTTTTATTTTATCCTCATTCTTTGTTTCCTTCTCTTTCTTCTCCCACTTATTCTGAGTTGTGAGGATGAAAGTCTCTAGGTGCTCTAACCAGGAGTCAGTGCTCTGCATCTGAGGTGGGAAAACCAACTTCAGGACACTGGTCCACAGGAGACCTGACAGCTCCACATAATATCAAATGGAGAAAATCTCCCAGAGATTACCTTCTCAAGTCCAAGACCCACATTCACTCAGTGACCAGAATTCTACAGTGCTAGACACCGTATGCCAAACAATGAGCAAGACAGAAACAGCCCCATCCGTTATCAGAGAGGACGCCTTAAATCATAATAAGGACAGAGGCACCAAAATACACACCACCAGACGTGGAGGTGCCCACCAGAATGTAAAGATCCAGTCTCATCTTCCAGAACACAAGCACACCTCCCCTCAACAAAGAAACATGCAGAACCCACTGAACAAACCTTAGCCGCTGGGGACAGTCACCAAAAACCACAATAACGACGGGCATGACGCCTGTGAAAAAGAACCCCAAGCCCAGTAAGTTAAGCAAAATGAGGAGATCAAAAAACACACGTCGACGAAGCAGCAAGGTCAAAACGCACCAGACCTAACAAATGAAGAGGAAATAGGCAGTCCACCCGAAAAAGAATTCAGAATAATGATAGGAAAGACGATTCAACATCGTAGAAATAGGAGAGAGAAAATACAAGAAACGTTTCACAAGGGTCGACAAGAACTGAAGAGCAAACAAACAATGATGAAGAACACAATACATGAAAATAATTATTCTCTAGCATGGATCACTAGCACAATAACTGAGGCAGAAGAACGGTTAAGTGTCCTGGAAGATAAAATAGTTCAAATAAATACTGGGGATCAAAATAAAGAACAAAGAAAGAAAGGAACGGAGGACCGTCTCAGCGACCCTTGGGACAACCTTAAATGCACCAACATTCCTATTATATGGGTCTCAGAAGAAGAAGAGAAATAGAAAAGGCGTGAGAATATATTTGAAGAGATTATAGTTGAAAACATCCCTAGTATGGGAAAGGAAACAGTTAATCAAGTCAAGGAAGCACAGAGAGTCCCATACAGGATAAATCCAAGGAGAAACACGCCAAGACACATGTTCATCAAACTATTAGAAACTAAATACATAGAAAGCATGTAAAAAGCAGCATGGGAAAAACAGCATATACCATACAAGGGAATCCACGTAAGTTAACAGCTGACCTTTCAGCAGAAATTCTGCAAGAGAGAAGGGAGTGCCAGTATACGTATTTCAAGAGATGAAAGGAAAAAACCTACAACCAATGTTACTGTTCTCAGCAAGAATCTCATTGAGATTGGACGGAGAAACCAAAAACTTTACAGAAAAAGACACGGAAAAAGAATTCAGCACCAACAACAGCTTTATAACAAAGGATAAAGGAACTTCTCTAGGCAGGAATCACAAAGAAAAGAAAAGACCTCCTAGAACAAACCAAAAACAATTAACAAAACGGTAAGAGGAACATCCATATTAATAATAACGTTACATGTAAATGGATACATGGCTCCAACTACAACAGATAGACTCCCTGAAGGGATACAACATCAAGACCATTATATGTGCTGCCAAGAAGAGACCCACTTTACACCTAGGGAGATATACAGACTGAAAATGAGGAGATGGCAAGAGACATTCCATGCAAATGGAAATCAAAGGAAACCTGGAGTTACAATTCTCATATCAGACAAAATAGACTTTAAGATAAACACTGTTACAAGAAACAAACAAGGACACTACATACTGATAAAGGGATCAAACCAAGGAGAGGATATGACAAATGCGAATACTTATGAACACAACCGAGGATCACTTCACTACATAACATGTATCCTAACAGCCATAAAGGGGAACTTGATAGTACCACCAAAAGAGTAGGGGACATTACCACCCCAATTCCACCAATGGACAGATCATCCAAAATGAAAAAAAATCAGGAAACATAAGTTTTAAATGACACATTGAACAGGAGGGACTTCATTCATATGTATACCACATTCTATTGCAAAACAACAGAAAACACTCTTTCCTCAGGTGCTCATGGAACATTCTCCAAGATATATTATATGTAGGACCACAAATAAAGCCTTAGAAAATTAAGAAAATTGAAACAGTATCAGGTATACTTTCCGCCCACAGTGCTATGAATCTAGATAGGAATTAAAAGGAAAAAAAGCCCGTCAATAATACAAACACGGGGAAGCTAAAGAAAACGCTGTTACATAACCAAGATTTCACTGCAGAAAACCAAGATGGGATCAAAAATACCTGGGAAAAAGTGACAGTGGAAATACGACCACCCAAAACTATGGGTTGAAGCAAACGCAACTGTAAAAGGAGAGCTGTGCGAAAAAAGAAGCCAAAGGGAAATCTCTCCCAGCAGCCGCAGGAAGAGTGGGTGAAATCTGCACATTCAACGTGAAGTACCCCGCATCTGTGGAACACCTGAATACACAAAGAATCAGCCCAAAATTGACGAGGTGGACTTTGTGAGCAAAGATATATTATTCTTTCCAGTTTTTCACTTTTTGTGACTGTGGAGGTGTATGCTGCTGTTTGCGATTTTGTCTGTATAGCTTAGCTTTAACCATTTCTGCTAGAGTTCTGTGTGGCTTTTTTTTTTTTACTTTTTAAAATTTTCTCGTAATAAATATTTTTTATTTTAATCACTTCATTTTATTTGATTTTACTTTATTTTGTTTTATTTTATCCTCATTCTTTGTTTCCTTCTCTTTCTTCTCACACTTATTCTGAGCTGTGAGGAAGAAAGTCTCTAGGTGCTCTAACCAGGAGTCAGTGCTCTGCATCTGAGGTGGGAAAACCAACTTCAGGACACTGGTCCACAGGAGACCTGACAGCTCTACATAATATCAAATGGAGAAAATCTCCCAGAGATTTCCTTCTCACGTCCAAGACCCACATTGACTCAGTGACAAGAAGTCTACAGTGCTGGACACCGTATGCCAAACAATGAGCAAGACAGAAACAGCCCCATCAGTTATCAGAGAGGACGCCTTAAATCATAATAAGGACAGAGGCACCAAAATACACACCACCAGACGTGGAAGTGCCCACCAGATAGTAAAGATCCAGCCTCATCTTCCAGAGCACAAGCACACCTCCCCTCAACAAGGAAACATGCAGAACCCACTGAACAAACCTTAGCCGCTGGGGACAGACACCAAAAACCACAATAACGACGGGCATGACGCCTGTGAAAAGGCACCCCAAGCCCAGTAAGTTAAGCAAAATGAGGAGATCAAAAAACACACGTCGACGAAGCAGCAAGGTCAAAACGCACCAGACCTAACAAATGAAGAGGAAATAGGCAGTCCACCCGAAAAAGAATTCAGAATAATGATAGGAAAGACGATTCAACATCGTAGAAATAGGAGAGAGAAAATACAAGAAACGTTTCACAAGGGTCGACAAGAACTGAAGAGCAAACAAACAATGATGAAGAACACAATACATGAAAATAATTATTCTCTAGCATGGATCACTAGCACAATAACTGAGGCAGAAGAACGGTTCAGTGTCCTGGAAGATAAAATAGTTCAAATAAATACTGGGGATCAAAATAAAGAACAAAGAAAGAAAGGAACGGAGGACCGTCTCAGCGACCCTTGGGACAACCTTAAATGCACCAACATTCGAATTATATGGGTCTCAGAAGAAGAAGAGAAATAGAAAAGGCGTGAGAATATATTTGAAGAGATTATAGTTGAAAACATCCCTAGTATGGGAAAGGAAACAGTTAATCAAGTCGAGGAAGCACAGAGAGTCCCATACAGGATAAATCCAAGGAGAAACACGCCAAGACACATGTTCATCAAACTATTACAAACTAAATACATAGAAAGCATGTAAAAAGCAGCATGGGAAAATCAGCATATACCATACAAGGGAATCCACGTAAGTTAACAGCTGACCTTTCAGCAGAAATTCTGCAAGAGAGAAGGGAGTGCCAGTATACGTATTTCAAGAGATGAAAGGAAAAAACCTACAACCAATGTTACTGTTCTCAGCAAGAATCTCATTGAGATTGGACGGAGAAACCAAAAACTTTACAGAAAAAGACACGGAAAAAGAATTCAGCACCAACAACAGCTTTATAACAAAGGATAAAGGAACTTCTCTAGGCAGGAATCACAAAGAAAAGAAAAGACCTCCTAGAACAAACCAAAAACAATTAACAAAACGGTAAGAGGAACATCCATATTAATAATAACGTTACATGTAAATGGATACATGGCTCCAACTACAACAGATAGACTCCCTGAAGGGATACAACATCAAGACCATTATATGTGCTGCCTAGAAGAGACCCACTTTACACCTAGGGAGACATACAGACTGAAAATGAGGAGATGGCAAGAGACATTCCATGCAAATGGAAATCAAAGGAAACCTGGAGTTACAATTCTCATATCAGACGAAATAGACTTTAAGATAAACACTGTTACAAGAAACAAACAAGGACACTACATACTGATAAAGGGATCAAACCAAGGAGAGGATATGACAAATGCGAATACTTATGAACACAACCGAGGATCACTTCCCTACATAACATGTATCCTAACAGCCATAAAGGGGAACTTGATAGTACCACCAAAAGAGTAGGGGACATTACCACCCCAATTCCACCAATGGACAGATCATCCAAAATGAAAAAAAATCAGGAAACATAAGTTTTAAATGACACATTGAACAGGAGGGACTTCATTCATATGTATACCACATTCTATTGCAAAACAACAGAAAACACTCTTTCCTCAGGTGCTCATGGAACATTCTCCAAGATATATTATATGTAGGACCACAAATAAAGCCTTAGAAAATTTAGAAAATTGAAACAGTATCAGGTATACTTTCCGCCCACAGTGCTATGAATCTAGATAGGAATTAAAAGGAAAAAAAGCCCGTCAATAATACAAACACGGGGAAGCTAAAGAAAACGCTGTTACATAACCAAGATTTCACTGCAGAAAACCAAGATGGGATCAAAAATACCTGGGAAAAAGTGATAGTGGAAATACGACCACCCAAAACTATGGGATGAAGCAAACGCAACTGTAAAAGGAGAGCTGTGCGAAAAAAGAAGCCACAGGGAAATCTCTCCCAGCAGCCGCAGGAAGAGTGGGTGAAATCTGCACATTCAACGTGAAGTACCCTGCATCTGTGGAACACCTGAATACACAAAGAATCAGCCCAAAATTGACGAGGTGGACTTTGTGAGCAAAGATATATTATTCTTTCCAGTTTTTCACTTTTTGAGACTGTGGAGGTGTATGCTGCTGTTTGCGATTTTGTCTGTATAGCTTAGCTTTAACCATTTGTGCTAGAGTTCTGTGTGGCTTTTTTTTTTTTACTTTTTAAAATTTTCTCGTAATAAATATTTTTTATTTTAATCACTTCATTTTATTTGATTTTACTTTATTTTGTTTTATTTTATCCTCATTCTTTGTTTCCTTCTCTTTCTTCTCCCACTTATTCTGAGTTGTGAGGATGAAAGTCTCTAGGTGCTCTAACCAGGAGTCAGTGCTCTGCATCTGAGGTGGGAAAACCAACTTCAGGACACTGGTCCACAGGAGACCTGACAGCTCCACATAATATCAAATGGAGAAAATCTCCCAGAGATTTCCTTCTCAAGTCCAAGACCCACATTCACTCAGTGACCAGAATTCTACAGTGCTAGACACCGTATGCCAAACAATGAGCAAGACAGAAACAGCCCCATCCGTTATCAGAGAGGACGCCTTAAATCATAATAAGGACAGAGGCACCAAAATACACACCACCAGACGTGGAGGTGCCCACCAGAATGTAAAGATCCAGCCTCATCTTCCAGAACACAAGCACACCTCCCCTCAACAAAGAAACATGCAGAACCCACTGAACAAACCTTAGCCGCTGGGGACAGACACCAAAAACCACAATAACGACGGGCATGACGCCTGTGAAAAGGAACCCCAAGCCCAGTAAGTTAAGCTAAATGAGGAGATCAAAAAACTCACGTCGACGAAGCAGCAAGGTCAAAACGCACCAGACCTAACAAATGAAGAGGAAATAGGCAGTCCACCCGAAAAAGAATTCAGAATAATGATAGGAAAGACGATTCAACATCGTAGAAATAGGAGAGAGAAAATACAAGAAACGTTTCACAAGGGTCGACAAGAACTGAAGAGCAAACAAACAATGATGAAGAACACAATACATGAAAATAATTATTCTCTAGCATGGATCCCTAGCACAATAACTGAGGCAGAGGAACGGTTAAGTGTCCTGGAAGATAAAATAGTTCAAATAAATACTGGGGATCAAAATAAAGAACAAAGAAAGAAAGGAACGGAGGACCGTCTCAGCGACCCTTGGGACAACCTTAAATGCACCAACATTCGAATTATATGGGTCTCAGAAGAAGAAGAGAAATAGAAAAGGCGTGAGAATATATTTGAAGAGATTATAGTTGAAAACATCCCTAGTATGGGAAAGGAAACAGTTAATCAAGTCAAGGAAGCACAGAGAGTCCCATACAGGATAAATCCAAGGAGAAACAGGCCAAGACACATGTTCATCAAACTATTACAAACTAAATACATAGAAAGCATGTAAAAAGCAGCATGGGAAAATCAGCATATACCATACAAGGGAATCCACGTAAGTTAACAGCTGACCTTTCAGCAGAAATTCTGCAAGAGAGAAGGGAGTGCCAGTATACGTATTTCAAGAGATGAAAGGAAAAAACCTACAACCAATGTTACTGTTCTCAGCAAGAATCTCATTGAGATTGGACGGAGAAACCAAAAACTTTACAGAAAAAGACACGGAAAAAGAATTCAGCACCAACAACAGCTTTATAACAAAGGATAAAGGAACTTCTCTAGGCAGGAATCACAAAGAAAAGAAAAGACCTCCTAGAACAAACCAAAAACAATTAACAAAACGGTAAGAGGAACATCCATATTAATAATAACGTTACATGTAAATGGATACATGGCTCCAACTACAACAGATAGACTCCCTGAAGGGATACAACATCAAGACCATTATATGTGCTGCCTAGAAGAGACCCACTTTACACCTAGGGAGACATACAGACTGAAAATGAGGAGATGGCAAGAGACATTCCATGCAAATGGAAATCAAAGGAAACCTGGAGTTACAATTCTCATATCAGACGAAATAGACTTTAAGATAAACACTGTTACAAGAAACAAACAAGGACACTACATACTGATAAAGGGATCAAACCAAGGAGAGGATATGACAAATGCGAATACTTATGAACACAACCGAGGATCACTTCCCTACATAACATGTATCCTAACAGCCATAAAGGGGAACTTGATAGTACCACCAAAAGAGTAGGGGACATTACCACCCCAATTCCACCAATGGACAGATCATCCAAAATGAAAAAAAATCAGGAAACATAAGTTTTAAATGACACATTGAACAGGAGGGACTTCATTCATATGTATACCACATTCTATTGCAAAACAACAGAAAACACTCTTTCCTCAGGTGCTCATGGAACATTCTCCAAGATATATTATATGTAGGACCACAAATAAAGCCTTAGAAAATTTAGAAAATTGAAACAGTATCAGGTATACTTTCCGCCCACAGTGCTATGAATCTAGATAGGAATTAAAAGGAAAAAAAGCCCGTCAATAATACAAACACGGGGAAGCTAAAGAAAACGCTGTTACATAACCAAGATTTCACTGCAGAAAACCAAGATGGGATCAAAAATACCTGGGAAAAAGTGATAGTGGAAATACGACCACCCAAAACTATGGGATGAAGCAAACGCAACTGTAAAAGGAGAGCTGTGCGAAAAAAGAAGCCACAGGGAAATCTCTCCCAGCAGCCGCAGGAAGAGTGGGTGAAATCTGCACATTCAACGTGAAGTACCCTGCATCTGTGGAACACCTGAATACACAAAGAATCAGCCCAAAATTGACGAGGTGGACTTTGTGAGCAAAGATATATTATTCTTTCCAGTTTTTCACTTTTTGAGACTGTGGAGGTGTATGCTGCTGTTTGCGATTTTGTCTGTATAGCTTAGCTTTAACCATTTGTGCTAGAGTTCTGTGTGGCTTTTTTTTTTTTACTTTTTAAAATTTTCTCGTAATAAATATTTTTAATTTTAATCACTTCATTTTATTTGATTTTACTTTATTTTGTTTTATTTTATCCTCATTCTTTGTTTCCTTCTCTTTCTTCTCCCACTTATTCTGAGTTGTGAGGATGAAAGTCTCTAGGTGCTCTAACCAGGAGTCAGTGCTCTGCATCTGAGGTGGGAAAACCAACTTCAGGACACTGGTCCACAGGAGACCTGACAGCTCCACATAATATCAAATGGAGAAAATCTCCCAGAGATTTCCTTCTCAAGTCCAAGACCCACATTCACTCAGTGACCAGAATTCTACAGTGCTAGACACCGTATGCCAAACAATGAGCAAGACAGAAACAGCCCCATCCGTTATCAGAGAGGACGCCTTAAATCATAATAAGGACAGAGGCACCAAAATACACACCACCAGACGTGGAGGTGCCCACCAGAATGTAAAGATCCAGCCTCATCTTCCAGAACACAAGCACACCTCCCCTCAACAAAGAAACATGCAGAACCCACTGAACAAACCTTAGCCGCTGGGGACAGACACCAAAAACCACAATAACGACGGGCATGACGCCTGTGAAAAGGAACCCCAAGCCCAGTAAGTTAAGCAAAATGAGGAGATCAAAAAACTCACGTCGACGAAGCAGCAAGGTCAAAACGCACCAGACCTAACAAATGAAGAGGAAATAGGCAGTCCACCCGAAAAAGAATTCAGAATAATGATAGGAAAGACGATTCAACATCGTAGAAATAGGAGAGAGAAAATACAAGAAACGTTTCACAAGGGTCGACAAGAACTGAAGAGCAAACAAACAATGATGAAGAACACAATACATGAAAATAATTATTCTCTAGCATGGATCCCTAGCACAATAACTGAGGCAGAGGAACGGTTAAGTGTCCTGGAAGATAAAATAGTTCAAATAAATACTGGGGATCAAAATAAAGAACAAAGAAAGAAAGGAACGGAGGACCGTCTCAGCGACCCTTGGGACAACCTTAAATGCACCAACATTCGAATTATATGGGTCTCAGAAGAAGAAGAGAAATAGAAAAGGCGTGAGAATATATTTGAAGAGATTATAGTTGAAAACATCCCTAGTATGGGAAAGGAAACAGTTAATCAAGTCAAGGAAGCACAGAGAGTCCCATACAGGATAAATCCAAGGAGAAACAGGCCAAGACACATGTTCATCAAACTATTACAAACTAAATACATAGAAAGCATGTAAAAAGCAGCATGGGAAAATCAGCATATACCATACAAGGGAATCCACGTAAGTTAACAGCTGACCTTTCAGCAGAAATTCTGCAAGAGAGAAGGGAGTGCCAGTATACGTATTTCAAGAGATGAAAGGAAAAAACCTACAACCAATGTTACTGTTCTCAGCAAGAATCTCATTGAGATTGGACGGAGAAACCAAAAACTTTACAGAAAAAGACACGGAAAAAGAATTCAGCACCAACAACAGCTTTATAACAAAGGATAAAGGAACTTCTCTAGGCAGGAATCACAAAGAAAAGAAAAGACCTCCTAGAACAAACCAAAAACAATTAACAAAACGGTAAGAGGAACATCCATATTAATAATAACGTTACATGTAAATGGATACATGGCTCCAACTACAACAGATAGACTCCCTGAAGGGATACAACATCAAGACCATTATATGTGCTGCCTAGAAGAGACCCACTTTACACCTAGGGAGACATACAGACTGAAAATGAGGAGATGGCAAGAGACATTCCATGCAAATGGAAATCAAAGGAAACCTGGAGTTACAATTCTCATATCAGACGAAATAGACTTTAAGATAAACACTGTTACAAGAAACAAACAAGGACACTACATACTGATAAAGGGATCAAACCAAGGAGAGGATATGACAAATGTGAATACTTATGAACACAACCGAGGATCACTTCACTACATAACATGTATCCTAACAGCCATAAAGGGGAACTTGATAGTACCACCAAAAGAGTAGGGGACATTACCACCCCAATTCCACCAATGGACAGATCATCCAAAATGAAAAAAAATCAGGAAACATAAGTTTTAAATGACACATTGAACAGGAGGGACTTCATTCATATGTATACCACATTCTATTGCAAAACAACAGAAAACACTCTTTCCTCAGGTGCTCATGGAACATTCTCCAAGATATATTATATGTAGGACCACAAATAAAGCCTTAGAAAATTTAGAAAATTGAAACAGTATCAGGTATACTTTCCGCCCACAGTGCTATGAATCTAGATAGGAATTAAAAGGAAAAAAAGCCCGTCAATAATACAAACACGGGGAAGCTAAAGAAAACGCTGTTACATAACCAAGATTTCACTGCAGAAAACCAAGATGGGATCAAAAATACCTGGGAAAAAGTGATAGTGGAAATACGACCACCCAAAACTATGGGATGAAGCAAACGCAACTGTAAAAGGAGAGCTGTGCGAAAAAAGAAGCCAAAGGGAAATATCTCCCAGCAGCCGCAGGAAGAGTGGGTGAAATCTGCACATTCAATGTGAAGTACCCTGCATCTGTGGAACACCTGAATACACAAAGAATCAGCCCAAAATTGACGAGGTGGACTTTGTGAGCAAAGATATATTATTCTTTCCAGTTTTTCACTTTTTGAGACTGTGGAGGTGTATGCTGCTGTTTGCGATTTTGTCTGTATAGCTTAGCTTTAACCATTTGTGCTAGAGTTCTGTGTGGCTTTTTTTTTTTTACTTTTTAAAATTTTCTCGTAATAAATATTTTTTATTTTAATCACTTCATTTTATTTGATTTTACTTTATTTTGTTTTATTTTATCCTCATTCTTTGTTTCCTTCTCTTTCTTCTCCCACTTATTCTGAGTTGTGAGGATGAAAGTCTCTAGGTGCTCTAACCAGGAGTCAGTGCTCTGTATCTGAGGTGGGAAAACCAACTTCAGGACACTGGTCCACAGGAGACCTGACAGCTCCACATAATATCAAATGGAGAAAATCTCCCAGAGATTTCCTTCTCAAGTCCAAGACCCACATTCACTCAGTGACCAGAATTCTACAGTGCTAGACACCGTATGCCAAACAATGAGCAAGACAGAAACAGCCCCATCCGTTATCAGAGAGGACGCCTTAAATCATAATAAGGACAGAGGCACCAAAATACACACCACCAGACGTGGAGGTGCCCACCAGAATGTAAAGATCCAGCCTCATCGTCCAGAACACAAGCACACCTCCCCTCAACAAAGAAACATGCAGAACCCACTGAACAAACCTTAGCCGCTGGGGACAGACACCAAAAACCACAATAACGACGGGCATGACGCCTGTGAAAAGGAACCCCAAGCCCTGTAAGTTAAGCAAAATGAGGAGATCAAAAAACTCACGTCGACGAAGCAGCAAGGTCAAAACGCACCAGACCTAACAAATGAAGAGGAAATAGGCAGTCCACCCGAAAAAGAATTCAGAATAATGATAGGAAAGACGATTCAACATCGTAGAAATAGGAGAGAGAAAATACAAGAAACGTTTCACAAGGGTCGACAAGAACTGAAGAGCAAACAAACAATGATGAAGAACACAATACATGAAAATAATTATTCTCTAGCATGGATCCCTAGCACAATAACTGAGGCAGAAGAACGGTTAAGTGTCCTGGAAGATAAAATAGTTCAAATAAATACTGGGGATCAAAATAAAGAACAAAGAAAGAAAGGAACGGAGGACCGTCTCAGCGACCCTTGGGACAACCTTAAATGCACCAACATTCGAATTATATGGGTCTCAGAAGAAGAAGAGAAATAGAAAAGGCGTGAGAATATATTTGAAGAGATTATAGTTGAAAACATCCCTAGTATGGGAAAGGAAACAGTTAATCAAGTCAAGGAAGCACAGAGAGTCCCATACAGGATAAATCCAAGGAGAAACAGGCCAAGACACATGTTCATCAAACTATTACAAACTAAATACATAGAAAGCATGTAAAAAGCAGCATGGGAAAATCAGCATATACCATACAAGGGAATCCACGTAAGTTAACAGCTGACCTTTCAGCAGAAATTCTGCAAGAGAGAAGGGAGTGCCAGTATACGTATTTCAAGAGATGAAAGGAAAAAACCTACAACCAATGTTACTGTTCTCAGCAAGAATCTCATTGAGATTGGACGGAGAAACCAAAAACTTTACAGAAAAAGACACGGAAAAAGAATTCAGCACCAACAACAGCTTTATAACAAAGGATAAAGGAACTTCTCTAGGCAGGAATCACAAAGAAAAGAAAAGACCTCCTAGAACAAACCAAAAACAATTAACAAAACGGTAAGAGGAACATCCATATTAATAATAACGTTACATGTAAATGGATACATGGCTCCAACTACAACAGATAGACTCCCTGAAGGGATACAACATCAAGACCATTATATGTGCTGCCTAGAAGAGACCCACTTTACACCTAGGGAGACATACAGACTGAAAATGAGGAGATGGCAAGAGACATTCCATGCAAATGGAAATCAAAGGAAACCTGGAGTTACAATTCTCATATCAGACGAAATAGACTTTAAGATAAACACTGTTACAAGAAACAAACAAGGACACTACATACTGATAAAGGGATCAAACCAAGGAGAGGATATGACAAATGTGAATACTTATGAACACAACCGAGGATCACTTCACTACATAACATGTATCCTAACAGCCATAAAGGGGAACTTGATAGTACCACCAAAAGAGTAGGGGACATTACCACCCCAATTCCACCAATGGACAGATCATCCAAAATGAAAAAAAATCAGGAAACATAAGTTTTAAATGACACATTGAACAGGAGGGACTTCATTCATATGTATACCACATTCTATTGCAAAACAACAGAAAACACTCTTTCCTCAGGTGCTCATGGAACATTCTCCAAGATATATTATATGTAGGACCACAAATAAAGCCTTAGAAAATTTAGAAAATTGAAACAGTATCAGGTATACTTTCCGCCCACAGTGCTATGAATCTAGATAGGAATTAAAAGGAAAAAAAGCCCGTCAATAATACAAACACGGGGAAGCTAAAGAAAACGCTGTTACATAACCAAGATTTCACTGCAGAAAACCAAGATGGGATCAAAAATACCTGGGAAAAAGTGATAGTGGAAATACGACCACCCAAAACTATGGGATGAAGCAAACGCAACTGTAAAAGGAGAGCTGTGCGAAAAAAGAAGCCAAAGGGAAATCTCTCCCAGCAGCCGCAGGAAGAGTGGGTGAAATCTGCACATTCAACGTGAAGTACCCTGCATCTGTGGAACACCTGAATACACAAAGAATCAGCCCAAAATTGACGAGGTGGACTTTGTGAGCAAAGATATATTATTCTTTCCAGTTTTTCACTTTTTGAGACTGTGGAGGTGTATGCTGCTGTTTGCGATTTTGTCTGTATAGCTTAGCTTTAACCATTTGTGCTAGAGTTCTGTGTGGCTTTTTTTTTTTTACTTTTTAAAATTTTCTCGTAATAAATATTTTTTATTTTAATCACTTCATTTTATTTGATTTTACTTTATTTTGTTTTATTTTATCCTCATTCTTTGTTTCCTTCTCTTTCTTCTCCCACTTATTCTGAGTTGTGAGGATGAAAATCTCTAGGTGCTCTAACCAGGAGTCAGTGCTCTGCATCTGAGGTGGGAAAACCAACTTCAGGACACTGGTCCACAGGAGACCTGACAGCTCCACATAATATCAAATGGAGAAAATCTCCCAGAGATTTCCTTCTCAAGTCCAAGACCCACATTCACTCAGTGACAAGAATTCTACAGTGCTAGACACCGTATGCCAAACAATGAGCAAGACAGAAACAGCCCCATCCGTTATCAGAGAGGACGCCTTAAATCATAATAAGGACAGAGGCACCAAAATACACACCACCAGACGTGGAGGTGCCCACCAGAATGTAAAGATCCAGCCTCATCGTCCAGAACACAAGCACACCTCCCCTCAACAAAGAAACATGCAGAACCCACTGAACAAACCTTAGCCGCTGGGGACAGACACCAAAAACCACAATAACGACGGGCATGACGCCTGTGAAAAGGAACCCCAAGCCCTGTAAGTTAAGCAAAATGAGGAGATCAAAAAACTCACGTCGACGAAGCAGCAAGGTCAAAACGCACCAGACCTAACAAATGAAGAGGAAATAGGCAGTCCACCCGAAAAAGAATTCAGAATAATGATAGGAAAGACGATTCAACATCGTAGAAATAGGAGAGAGAAAATACAAGAAACGTTTCACAAGGGTCGACAAGAACTGAAGAGCAAACAAACAATGATGAAGAACACAATACATGAAAATAATTATTCTCTAGCATGGATCCCTAGCACAATAACTGAGGCAGAAGAACGGTTAAGTGTCCTGGAAGATAAAATAGTTCAAATAAATACTGGGGATCAAAATAAAGAACAAAGAAAGAAAGGAACGGAGGACCGTCTCAGCGACCCTTGGGACAACCTTAAATGCACCAACATTCGAATTATATGGGTCTCAGAAGAAGAAGAGAAATAGAAAAGGCGTGAGAATATATTTGAAGAGATTATAGTTGAAAACATCCCTAGTATGGGAAAGGAAACAGTTAATCAAGTCAAGGAAGCACAGAGAGTCCCATACAGGATAAATCCAAGGAGAAACACGCCAAGACACATGTTCATCAAACTATTACAAACTAAATACATAGAAAGCATGTAAAAAGCAGCATGGGAAAATCAGCATATACCATACAAGGGAATCCACGTAAGTTAACAGCTGACCTTTCAGCAGAAATTCTGCAAGAGAGAAGGGAGTGCCAGTATACGTATTTCAAGAGATGAAAGGAAAAAACCTACAACCAATGTTACTGTTCTCAGCAAGAATCTCATTGAGATTGGACGGAGAAACCAAAAACTTTACAGAAAAAGACACGGAAAAAGAATTCAGCACCAACAACAGCTTTATAACAAAGGATAAAGGAACTTCTCTAGGCAGGAATCACAAAGAAAAGAAAAGACCTCCTAGAACAAACCAAAAACAATTAACAAAACGGTAAGAGGAACATCCATATTAATAATAACGTTACATGTAAATGGATACATGGCTCCAACTACAACAGATAGACTCCCTGAAGGGATACAACATCAAGACCATTATATGTGCTGCCTAGAAGAGACCCACTTTACACCTAGGGAGACATACAGACTGAAAATGAGGAGATGGCAAGAGACATTCCATGCAAATGGAAATCAAAGGAAACCTGGAGTTACAATTCTCATATCAGACGAAATAGACTTTAAGATAAACACTGTTACAAGAAACAAACAAGGACACTACATACTGATAAAGGGATCAAACCAAGGAGAGGATATGACAAATGTGAATACTTATGAACACAACCGAGGATCACTTCACTACATAACATGTATCCTAACAGCCATAAAGGGGAACTTGATAGTACCACCAAAAGAGTAGGGGACATTACCACCCCAATTCCACCAATGGACAGATCATCCAAAATGAAAAAAAATCAGGAAACATAAGTTTTAAATGACACATTGAACAGGAGGGACTTCATTCATATGTATACCACATTCTATTGCAAAACAACAGAAAACACTCTTTCCTCAGGTGCTCATGGAACATTCTCCAAGATATATTATATGTAGGACCACAAATAAAGCCTTAGAAAATTTAGAAAATTGAAACAGTATCAGGTATACTTTCCGCCCACAGTGCTATGAATCTAGATAGGAATTAAAAGGAAAAAAAGCCCGTCAATAATACAAACACGGGGAAGCTAAAGAAAACGCTGTTACATAACCAAGATTTCACTGCAGAAAACCAAGATGGGATCAAAAATACCTGGGAAAAAGTGATAGTGGAAATACGACCACCCAAAACTATGGGATGAAGCAAACGCAACTGTAAAAGGAGAGCTGTGCGAAAAAAGAAGCCAAAGGGAAATCTCTCCCAGCAGCCGCAGGAAGAGTGGGTGAAATCTGCACATTCAACGTGAAGTACCCTGCATCTGTGGAACACCTGAATACACAAAGAATCAGCCCAAAATTGACGAGGTGGACTTTGTGAGCAAAGATATATTATTCTTTCCAGTTTTTCACTTTTTGAGACTGTGGAGGTGTATGCTGCTGTTTGCGATTTTGTCTGTATAGCTTAGCTTTAACCATTTGTGCTAGAGTTCTGTGTGGCTTTTTTTTTTTTACTTTTTAAAATTTTCTCGTAATAAATATTTTTTATTTTAATCACTTCATTTTATTTGATTTTACTTTATTTTGTTTTATTTTATCCTCATTCTTTGTTTCCTTCTCTTTCTTCTCCCACTTATTCTGAGTTGTGAGGATGAAAATCTCTAGGTGCTCTAACCAGGAGTCAGTGCTCTGCATCTGAGGTGGGAAAACCAACTTCAGGACACTGGTCCACAGGAGACCTGACAGCTCCACATAATATCAAATGGAGAAAATCTCCCAGAGATTTCCTTCTCAAGTCCAAGACCCACATTCACTCAGTGACAAGAATTCTACAGTGCTAGACACCGTATGCCAAACAATGAGCAAGACAGAAACAGCCCCATCCGTTATCAGAGAGGACGCCTTAAATCATAATAAGGACAGAGGCACCAAAATACACACCACCAGACGTGGAGGTGCCCACCAGAATGTAAAGATCCAGCCTCATCGTCCAGAACACAAGCACACCTCCCCTCAACAAAGAAACATGCAGAACCCACTGAACAAACCTTAGCCGCTGGGGACAGACACCAAAAACCACAATAACGACGGGCATGACGCCTGTGAAAAGGAACCCCAAGCCCTGTAAGTTAAGCAAAATGAGGAGATCAAAAAACTCACGTCGACGAAGCAGCAAGGTCAAAACGCACCAGACCTAACAAATGAAGAGGAAATAGGCAGTCCACCCGAAAAAGAATTCAGAATAATGATAGGAAAGACGATTCAACATCGTAGAAATAGGAGAGAGAAAATACAAGAAACGTTTCACAAGGGTCGACAAGAACTGAAGAGCAAACAAACAATGATGAAGAACACAATACATGAAAATAATTATTCTCTAGCATGGATCCCTAGCACAATAACTGAGGCAGAAGAACGGTTAAGTGTCCTGGAAGATAAAATAGTTCAAATAAATACTGGGGATCAAAATAAAGAACAAAGAAAGAAAGGAACGGAGGACCGTCTCAGCGACCCTTGGGACAACCTTAAATGCACCAACATTCGAATTATATGGGTCTCAGAAGAAGAAGAGAAATAGAAAAGGCGTGAGAATATATTTGAAGAGATTATAGTTGAAAACATCCCTAGTATGGGAAAGGAAACAGTTAATCAAGTCAAGGAAGCACAGAGAGTCCCATACAGGATAAATCCAAGGAGAAACACGCCAAGACACATGTTCATCAAACTATTACAAACTAAATACATAGAAAGCATGTAAAAAGCAGCATGGGAAAATCAGCATATACCATACAAGGGAATCCACGTAAGTTAACAGCTGACCTTTCAGCAGAAATTCTGCAAGAGAGAAGGGAGTGCCAGTATACGTATTTCAAGAGATGAAAGGAAAAAACCTACAACCAATGTTACTGTTCTCAGCAAGAATCTCATTGAGATTGGACGGAGAAACCAAAAACTTTACAGAAAAAGACACGGAAAAAGAATTCAGCACCAACAACAGCTTTATAACAAAGGATAAAGGAACTTCTCTAGGCAGGAATCACAAAGAAAAGAAAAGACCTCCTAGAACAAACCAAAAACAATTAACAAAACGGTAAGAGGAACATCCATATTAATAATAACGTTACATGTAAATGGATACATGGCTCCAACTACAACAGATAGACTCCCTGAAGGGATACAACATCAAGACCATTATATGTGCTGCCTAGAAGAGACCCACTTTACACCTAGGGAGACATACAGACTGAAAATGAGGAGATGGCAAGAGACATTCCATGCAAATGGAAATCAAAGGAAACCTGGAGTTACAATTCTCATATCAGACGAAATAGACTTTAAGATAAACACTGTTACAAGAAACAAACAAGGACACTACATACTGATAAAGGGATCAAACCAAGGAGAGGATATGACAAATGTGAATACTTATGAACACAACCGAGGATCACTTCACTACATAACATGTATCCTAACAGCCATAAAGGGGAACTTGATAGTACCACCAAAAGAGTAGGGGACATTACCACCCCAATTCCACCAATGGACAGATCATCCAAAATGAAAAAAAATCAGGAAACATAAGTTTTAAATGACACATTGAACAGGAGGGACTTCATTCATATGTATACCACATTCTATTGCAAAACAACAGAAAACACTCTTTCCTCAGGTGCTCATGGAACATTCTCCAAGATATATTATATGTAGGACCACAAATAAAGCCTTAGAAAATTTAGAAAATTGAAACAGTATCAGGTATACTTTCCGCCCACAGTGCTATGAATCTAGATAGGAATTAAAAGGAAAAAAAGCCCGTCAATAATACAAACACGGGGAAGCTAAAGAAAACGCTGTTACATAACCAAGATTTCACTGCAGAAAACCAAGATGGGATCAAAAATACCTGGGAAAAAGTGATAGTGGAAATACGACCACCCAAAACTATGGGATGAAGCAAACGCAACTGTAAAAGGAGAGCTGTGCGAAAAAAGAAGCCAAAGGGAAATCTCTCCCAGCAGCCGCAGGAAGAGTGGGTGAAATCTGCACATTCAACGTGAAGTACCCTGCATCTGTGGAACACCTGAATACACAAAGAATCAGCCCAAAATTGACGAGGTGGACTTTGTGAGCAAAGATATATTATTCTTTCCAGTTTTTCACTTTTTGAGACTGTGGAGGTGTATGCTGCTGTTTGCGATTTTGTCTGTATAGCTTAGCTTTAACCATTTGTGCTAGAGTTCTGTGTGGCTTTTTTTTTTTTACTTTTTAAAATTTTCTCGTAATAAATATTTTTTATTTTAATCACTTCATTTTATTTGATTTTACTTTATTTTGTTTTATTTTATCCTCATTCTTTGTTTCCTTCTCTTTCTTCTCCCACTTATTCTGAGTTGTGAGGATGAAAATCTCTAGGTGCTCTAACCAGGAGTCAGTGCTCTGCATCTGAGGTGGGAAAACCAACTTCAGGACACTGGTCCACAGGAGACCTGACAGCTCCACATAATATCAAATGGAGAAAATCTCCCAGAGATTTCCTTCTCAAGTCCAAGACCCACATTCACTCAGTGACAAGAATTCTACAGTGCTAGACACCGTATGCCAAACAATGAGCAAGACAGAAACAGCCCCATCCGTTATCAGAGAGGAGGCCTTAAATCATAATAAGGACAGAGGCACCAAAATACACACCACCAGACGTGGAGGTGCCCACCAGAATGTAAAGATCCAGCCTCATCTTCCAGAACACAAGCACACCTCCCCTCAACAAAGAAACATGCAGAACCCACTGAACAAACCTTAGCCGCTGGGGACAGACACCAAAAACCACAATAACGACGGGCATGACGCCTGTGAAAAGGAACCCCAAGCCCAGTAAGTTAAGCAAAATGAGGAGATCAAAAAACTCACGTCGACGAAGCAGCAAGGTCAAAACGCACCAGACCTAACAAATGAAGAGGAAATAGGCAGTCCACCCGAAAAAGAATTCAGAATAATGATAGGAAAGACGATTCAACATCGTAGAAATAGGAGAGAGAAAATACAAGAAACGTTTCACAAGGGTCGACAAGAACTGAAGAGCAAACAAACAATGATGAAGAACACAATACATGAAAATAATTATTCTCTAGCATGGATCCCTAGCACAATAACTGAGGCAGAAGAACGGTTAAGTGTCCTGGAAGATAAAATAGTTCAAATAAATACTGGGGATCAAAATAAAGAACAAAGAAAGAAAGGAACGGAGGACCGTCTCAGCGACCCTTGGGACAACCTTAAATGCACCAACATTCGAATTATATGGGTCTCAGAAGAAGAAGAGAAATAGAAAAGGCGTGAGAATATATTTGAAGAGATTATAGTTGAAAACATCCCTAGTATGGGAAAGGAAACAGTTAATCAAGTCAAGGAAGCACAGAGAGTCCCATACAGGATAAATCCAAGGAGAAACACGCCAAGACACATGTTCATCAAACTATTACAAACTAAATACATAGAAAGCATGTAAAAAGCAGCATGGGAAAATCAGCATATACCATACAAGGGAATCCACGTAAGTTAACAGCTGACCTTTCAGCAGAAATTCTGCAAGAGAGAAGGGAGTGCCAGTATACGTATTTCAAGAGATGAAAGGAAAAACCCTACAACCAATGTTACTGTTCTCAGCAAGAATCTCATTGAGATTGGACGGAGAAACCAAAAACTTTACAGAAAAAGACACGGAAAAAGAATTCAGCACCAACAACAGCTTTATAACAAAGGATAAAGGAACTTCTCTAGGCAGGAATCACAAAGAAAAGAAAAGACCTCCTAGAACAAACCAAAAACAATTAACAAAACGGTAAGAGGAACATCCATATTAATAATAACGTTACATGTAAATGGATACATGGCTCCAACTACAACAGATAGACTCCCTGAAGGGATACAACATCAAGACCATTATATGTGCTGCCTAGAAGAGACCCACTTTACACCTAGGGAGACATACAGACTGCAAATGAGGAGATGGCAAGAGACATTCCATGCAAATGGAAATCAAAGGAAACCTGGAGTTACAATTCTCATATCAGACGAAATAGACTTTAAGATAAACACTGTTACAAGAAACAAACAAGGACACTACATACTGATAAAGGGATCAAACCAAGGAGAGGATATGACAAATGCGAATACTTATGAACACAACCGAGGATCACTTCCCTACATAACATGTATCCTAACAGCCATAAAGGGGAACTTGATAGTACCACCAAAAGAGTAGGGGACATTACCACCCCAATTCCACCAATGGACAGATCATCCAAAATGAAAAAAAATCAGGAAACATAAGTTTTAAATGACACATTGAACAGGAGGGACTTCATTCATATGTATACCACATTCTATTGCAAAACAACAGAAAACACTCTTTCCTCAGGTGCTCATGGAACATTCTCCAAGATATATTATATGTAGGACCACAAATAAAGCCTTAGAAAATTTAGAAAATTGAAACAGTATCAGGTATACTTTCCGCCCACAGTGCTATGAATCTAGATAGGAATTAAAAGGAAAAAAAGCCCGTCAATAATACAAACACGGGGAAGCTAAAGAAAACGCTGTTACATAACCAAGATTTCACTGCAGAAAACCAAGATGGGATCAAAAATACCTGGGAAAAAGTGATAGTGGAAATACGACCACCCAAAACTATGGGATGAAGCAAACGCAACTGTAAAAGGAGAGCTGTGCGAAAAAAGAAGCCACAGGGAAATCTCTCCCAGCAGCCGCAGGAAGAGTGGGTGAAATCTGCACATTCAACGTGAAGTACCCTGCATCTGTGGAACACCTGAATACACAAAGAATCAGCCCAAAATTGACGAGGTGGACTTTGTGAGCAAAGATATATTATTCTTTCCAGTTTTTCACTTTTTGAGACTGTGGAGGTGTATGCTGCTGTTTGCGATTTTGTCTGTATAGCTTAGCTTTAACCATTTGTGCTAGAGTTCTGTGTGGCTTTTTTTTTTTTACTTTTTAAAATTTTCTCGTAATAAATATTTTTTATTTTAATCACTTCATTTTATTTGATTTTACTTTATTTTGTTTTATTTTATCCTCATTCTTTGTTTCCTTCTCTTTCTTCTCCCACTTATTCTGAGTTGTGAGGATGAAAGTCTCTAGGTGCTCTAACCAGGAGTCAGTGCTCTGCATCTGAGGTGGGAAAACCAACTTCAGGACACTGGTCCACAGGAGACCTGACAGCTCCACATAATATCAAATGGAGAAAATCTCCCAGAGATTTCCTTCTCAAGTCCAAGACCCACATTCACTCAGTGACCAGAATTCTACAGTGCTAGACACCGTATGCCAAACAATGAGCAAGACAGAAACAGCCCCATCCGTTATCAGAGAGGACGCCTTAAATCATAATAAGGACAGAGGCACCAAAATACACACCACCAGACGTGGAGGTGCCCACCAGAATGTAAAGATCCAGCCTCATCTTCCAGAACACAAGCACACCTCCCCTCAACAAAGAAACATGCAGAACCCACTGAACAAACCTTAGCCGCTGGGGACAGACACCAAAAACCACAATAACGACGGGCATGACGCCTGTGAAAAGGAACCCCAAGCCCAGTAAGTTAAGCTAAATGAGGAGATCAAAAAACTCACGTCGACGAAGCAGCAAGGTCAAAACGCACCAGACCTAACAAATGAAGAGGAAATAGGCAGTCCACCCGAAAAAGAATTCAGAATAATGATAGGAAAGACGATTCAACATCGTAGAAATAGGAGAGAGAAAATACAAGAAACGTTTCACAAGGGTCGACAAGAACTGAAGAGCAAACAAACAATGATGAAGAACACAATACATGAAAATAATTATTCTCTAGCATGGTTCCCTAGCACAATAACTGAGGCAGAAGAACGGTTAAGTGTCCTGGAAGATAAAATAGTTCAAATAAATACTGGGGATCAAAATAAAGAACAAAGAAAGAAAGGAACGGAGGACCGTCTCAGCGACCCTTGGGACAACCTTAAATGCACCAACATTCGAATTATATGGGTCTCAGAAGAAGAAGAGAAATAGAAAAGGCGTGAGAATATATTTGAAGAGATTATAGTTGAAAACATCCCTAGTATGGGAAAGGAAACAGTTAATCAAGTCGAGGAAGCACAGAGAGTCCCATACAGGACAAATCCAAGGAGAAACACGCCAAGACACATGTTCATCAAACTATTACAAACTAAATACATAGAAAGCATGTAAAAAGCAGCATGGGAAAATCAGCATATACCATACAAGGGAATCCACGTAAGTTAACAGCTGACCTTTCAGCAGAAATTCTGCAAGAGAGAAGGGAGTGCCAGTATACGTATTTCAAGAGATGAAAGGAAAAAACCTACAACCAATGTTACTGTTCTCAGCAAGAATCTCATTGAGATTGGACGGAGAAACCAAAAACTTTACAGAAAAAGATACGGAAAAAGAATTCAGCACCAACAACAGCTTTATAACAAAGGATAAAGGAACTTCTCTAGGCAGGAATCACAAAGAAAAGAAAAGACCTCCTAGAACAAACCAAAAACAATTAACAAAACGGTAAGAGGAACATCCATATTAATAATAACGTTACATGTAAATGGATACATGGCTCCAACTACAACAGATAGACTCCCTGAAGTGATACAACATCAAGACCATTATATGTGCTGCCTAGAAGAGACCCACTTTACACCTAGGGAGACATACAGACTGAAAATGAGGAGATGGCAAGAGACATTCCATGCAAATGGAAATCAAAGGAAACCTGGAGTTACAATTCTCATATCAGACGAAATAGACTTTAAGATAAACACTGTTACAAGAAACAAACAAGGACACTACATACTGATAAAGGGATCAAACCAAGGAGAGGATATGACAAATGTGAATACTTATGAACACAACCGAGGATCACTTCACTACATAACATGTATCCTAACAGCCATAAAGGGGAACTTGATAGTACCACCAAAAGAGTAGGGGACATTACCACCCCAATTCCACCAATGGACAGATCATCCAAAATGAAAAAAAATCAGGAAACATAAGTTTTAAATGACACATTGAACAGGAGGGACTTCATTCATATGTATGCCACATTCTATTGCAAAACAACAGAAAACACTCTTTCCTCAGGTGCTCATGGAACATTCTCCAAGATATATTATATGTAGGACCACAAATAAAGCCTTAGAAAATTAAGAAAATTGAAACAGTATCAGGTATACTTTCCGCCCACAGTGCTATGAATCTAGATAGGAATTAAAAGGAAAAAAAGCCCGTCAATAATACAAACACGGGGAAGCTAAAGAAAACGCTGTTACATAACCAAGATTTCACTGCAGAAAACCAAGATGGGATCAAAAATACCTGGGAAAAAGTGACAGTGGAAATACGACCACCCAAAACTATGGGATGAAGCAAACGCAACTGTAAAAGGAGAGCTGTGCGAAAAAAGAAGCCAAAGGGAAATCTCTCCCAGCAGCCGCAGGAAGAGTGGGTGAAATCTGCACATTCAACGTGAAGTACCCCGCATCTGTGGAACACCTGAATACACAAAGAATCAGCCCAAAATTGACGAGGTGGACTTTGTGAGCAAAGATATATTATTCTTTCCAGATTTTCACTTTTTGTGACTGTGGAGGTGTATGCTGCTGTTTGCGATTTTGTCTGTATAGCTTAGCTTTAACCATTTGTGCTAGAGTTCTGTGTGGCTTTTTTTTTTTTTTACTTTTTAAAATTTTCTCGTAATAAATATTTTTTATTTTAATCACTTCATTTTATTTGATTTTACTTTATTTTGTTTTATTTTATCCTCATTCTTTGTTTCCTTCTCTTTCTTCTCCCACTTATTCTGAGCTGTGAGGATGAAAGTCTCTAGGTGCTCTAACCAGGAGTCAGTGCTCTGCATCTGAGGTGGGAAAACCAACTTCAGGACACTGGTCCACAGGAGACCTGACAGCTCTACATAATATCAAATGGAGAAAATCTCCCAGAGATTTTCTTCTCACGTCCACGAACCACATTGACTCAGTGACCAGAAGTCTACAGTGCTGGACACCGTATGCCAAACAATGAGCAAGACAGAAACAGCCCCATCCGTTATCAGAGAGGACGCCTTAAATCATAATAAGGACAGAGGCACCAAAATACACACCACCAGACGTGGAGGTGCCCACCAGAAAGTAAAGATCCAGCCTCATCTTCCAGAACACAAGCACACCTCCTCTCAACAAAGAAACATGCAGAACCCACTGAACAAACCTTAGCCGCTGGGGACAGACACCAAAAATCACAATAACGACGGGCATGACGCCTGTGAAAAGGAACCCCAAGCCCAGTAAGTTAAGCAAAATGAGGAGATCAAAAAACACACGTCGACGAAGCAGCAAGGTCAAAACGCACCAGACCTAACAAATGAAGAGGAAATAGGCAGTCCACCCGAAAAAGAATTCAGAATAATGATAGGAAAGACGATTCAACATCGTAGAAATAGGAGAGAGAAAATACAAGAAACGTTTCACAAGGGTCGACAAGAACTGAAGAGCAAACAAACAATGATGAAGAACACAATACATGAAAATAATTATTCTCTAGCATGGATCACTAGCACAATAACTGAGGCAGAAGAACGGTTCAGTGTCCTGGAAGATAAAATAGTTCAAATAAATACTGGGGATCAAAATAAAGAACAAAGAAAGAAAGGAACGGAGGACCGTCTCAGCGACCCTTGGGACAACCTTAAATGCACCAACATTCGAATTATATGGGTCTCAGAAGAAGAAGAGAAATAGAAAAGGCGTGAGAATATATTTGAAGAGATTATAGTTGAAAACATCCCTAGTATGGGAAAGGAAACAGTTAATCAAGTCAAGGAAGCACAGAGAGTCCCATACAGGATAAATCCAAGGAGAAACACGCCAAGACACATGTTCATCAAACTATTAGAAACTAAATACATAGAAAGCATGTAAAAAGCAGCATGGGAAAAACAGCATATACCATACAAGGGAATCCACGTAAGTTAACAGCTGACATTTCAGCAGAAATTCGGCAAGAGAGAAGGGAGTGCCAGTATACGTATTTCAAGAGATGAAAGGAAAAAACCTACAACCAGTGTTACTGTTCTCAGCAAGAATCTCATTGAGATTGGACGGAGAAACCAAAAACTTTACAGAAAAAGACACGGAAAAAGAATTCAGCACCAACAACAGCTTTATAACAAAGGATAAAGGAACTTCTCTAGGCAGGAATCACAAAGAAAAGAAAAGACCTCCTAGAACAAACCAAAAACAATTAACAAAACGGTAAGAGGAACATCCATATTAATAATAACGTTATATGTAAATGGATACATGGCTCCAACTACAACAGATAGACTCCCTGAAGGGATACAACATCAAGACCATTATATGTGCTGCCTAGAAGAGACCCACTTTACACCTAGGGAGATATACAGACTGAAAATGAGGAGATGGCAAGAGACATTCCATGCAAATGGAAATCAAAGGAAACCTGGAGTTACAATTCTCATATCAGACGAAATAGACTTTAAGATAAACACTGTTACAAGAAACAAACAAGGACACTACATACTGATAAAGGGATCAAACCAAGGAGAGGATATGACAAATGCGAATACTTATGAACACAACCGAGGATCACTTCACTACATAACATGTATCCTAACAGCCATAAAGGGGAACTTGATAGTACCACCAAAAGAGTAGGGGACATTACCACCCCAATTCCACCAATGGACAGATCATCCAAAATGAAAAAAAATCAGGAAACATAAGTTTTAAATGACACATTGAACAGGAGGGACTTCATTCATATGTATACCACATTCTATTGCAAAACAACAGAAAACACTCTTTCCTCAGGTGCTCATGGAACATTCTCCAAGATATATTATATGTAGGACCACAAATAAAGCCTTAGAAAATTAAGAAAATTGAAACAGTATCAGGTATACTTTCCGCCCACAGTGCTATGAATCTAGATAGGAATTAAAAGGAAAAAAAGCCCGTCAATAATACAAACACGGGGAAGCTAAAGAAAACGCTGTTACATAACCAAGATTTCACTGCAGAAAACCAAGATGGGATCAAAAATACCTGGGAAAAAGTGACAGTGGAAATACGACCACCCAAAACTATGGGATGAAGCAAACGCAACTGTAAAAGGAGAGCTGTGCGAAAAAAGAAGCCAAAGGGAAATCTCTCCCAGCAGCCGCAGGAAGAGTGGGTGAAATCTGCACATTCAACGTGAAGTACCCCGCATCTGTGGAACACCTGAATACACAAAGAATCAGCCCAAAATTGACGAGGTGGACTTTGTGAGCAAAGATATATTATTCTTTCCAGATTTTCACTTTTTGTGACTGTGGAGGTGTATGCTGCTGTTTGCGATTTTGTCTGTATAGCTTAGCTTTAACCATTTGTGCTAGAGTTCTGTGTGGCTTTTTTTTTTTTTTACTTTTTAAAATTTTCTCGTAATAAATATTTTTTATTTTAATCACTTCATTTTATTTGATTTTACTTTATTTTGTTTTATTTTATCCTCATTCTTTGTTTCCTTCTCTTTCTTCTCCCACTTATTCTGAGCTGTGAGGATGAAAGTCTCTAGGAGCTCTAACCAGGAGTCAGTGCTCTGCATCTGAGGTGGGAAAACCAACTTCAGGACACTGGTCCACAGGAGACCTGACAGCTCCACATAATATCAAATGGAGAAAATCTCCCAGAGATTTCCTTCTCAAGTCCAAGACCCACATTCACTCAGTGACCAGAAGTCTACAGTGCTGGACACCGTAGTCCAAACAATGAGCAAGACAGAAACAGGCCCATCCGTTATCAGAGAGGACGCCTTAAATCATAATAAGGACAGAGGCACCAAAATACACACCACCAGACGTGGAGGTGCCCACCAGAAAGTAAAGATCCAGCCTCATCTTCCAGAACACAAGCACACCTCCCCTCAACAAAGAAACATGCAGAACCCACTGAACAAACCTTAGCCGCTGGGGACAGACACCAAAAACCACAATAACGACGGGCATGACGCCTGTGAAAAGGAACCCCAAGCCCAGTAAGTTAAGCAAAATGAGGAGATCAAAAAACACACGTCGACGAAGCAGCAAGGTCAAAACGCACCAGACCTAACAAATGAAGAGGAAATAGGCAGTCCACCCGAAAAAGAATTCAGAATAATGATAGGAAAGACGATTCAACATCGTAGAAATAGGAGAGAGAAAATACAAGAAACGTTTCACAAGGGTCGACAAGAACTGAAGAGCAAACAAACAATGATGAAGAACACAATACATGAAAATAATTATTCTCTAGCATGGATCACTAGCACAATAACTGAGGCAGAAGAACGGTTCAGTGTCCTGGAAGATAAAATAGTTCAAATAAATACTGGGGATCAAAATAAAGAACAAAGAAAGAAAGGAACGGAGGACCGTCTCAGCGACCCTTGGGACAACCTTAAATGCACCAACATTCGAATTATATGGGTCTCAGAAGAAGAAGAGAAATAGAAAAGGCGTGAGAATATATTTGAAGAGATTATAGTTGAAAACATCCCTAGTATGGGAAAGGAAACAGTTAATCAAGTCAAGGAAGCACAGAGAGTCCCATACAGGATAAATCCAAGGAGAAACACGCCAAGACACATGTTCATCAAACTATTAGAAACTAAATACATAGAAAGCATGTAAAAAGCAGCATGGGAAAAACAGCATATACCATACAAGGGAATCCACGTAAGTTAACAGCTGACCTTTCAGCAGAAATTCGGCAAGAGAGAAGGGAGTGCCAGTATACGTATTTCAAGAGATGAAAGGAAAAAACCTACAACCAGTGTTACTGTTCTCAGCAAGAATCTCATTGAGATTGGACGGAGAAACCAAAAACTTTACAGAAAAAGACACGGAAAAAGAATTCAGCACCAACAACAGCTTTATAACAAAGGATAAAGGAACTTCTCTAGGCAGGAATCACAAAGAAAAGAAAAGACCTCCTAGAACAAACCAAAAACAATTAACAAAACGGTAAGAGGAACATCCATATTAATAATAACGTTACATGTAAATGGATACATGGCTCCAACTACAACAGATAGACTCCCTGAAGGGATACAACATCAAGACCATTATATGTGCTGCCTAGAAGAGACCCACTTTACACCTAGGGAGACATACAGACTGAAAATGAGGAGATGGCAAGAGACATTCCATGCAAATGGAAATCAAAGGAAACCTGGAGTTACAATTCTCATATCAGACGAAATAGACTTTAAGATAAACACTGTTACAAGAAACAAACAAGGACACTACATACTGATAAAGGGATCAAACCAAGGAGAGGATATGACAAATGTGAATACTTATGAACACAACCGAGGATCACTTCACTACATAACATGTATCCTAACAGCCATAAAGGGGAACTTGATAGTACCACCAAAAGAGTAGGGGACATTACCACCCCAATTCCACCAATGGACAGATCATCCAAAATGAAAAAAAATCAGGAAACATAAGTTTTAAATGACACATTGAACAGGAGGGACTTCATTCATATGTATGCCACATTCTATTGCAAAACAACAGAAAACACTCTTTCCTCAGGTGCTCATGGAACATTCTCCAAGATATATTATATGTAGGACCACAAATAAAGCCTTAGAAAATTAAGAAAATTGAAACAGTATCAGGTATACTTTCCGCCCACAGTGCTATGAATCTAGATAGGAATTAAAAGGAAAAAAAGCCCGTCAATAATACAAACACGGGGAAGCTAAAGAAAACGCTGTTACATAACCAAGATTTCACTGCAGAAAACCAAGATGGGATCAAAAATACCTGGGAAAAAGTGACAGTGGAAATACGACCACCCAAAACTATGGGATGAAGCAAACGCAACTGTAAAAGGAGAGCTGTGCGAAAAAAGAAGCCAAAGGGAAATCTCTCCCAGCAGCCGCAGGAAGAGTGGGTGAAATCTGCACATTCAACGTGAAGTACCCCGCATCTGTGGAACACCTGAATACACAAAGAATCAGCCCAAAATTGACGAGGTGGACTTTGTGAGCAAAGATATATTATTCTTTCCAGATTTTCACTTTTTGTGACTGTGGAGGTGTATGCTGCTGTTTGCGATTTTGTCTGTATAGCTTAGCTTTAACCATTTGTGCTAGAGTTCTGTGTGGCTTTTTTTTTTTTTTACTTTTTAAAATTTTCTCGTAATAAATATTTTTTATTTTAATCACTTCATTTTATTTGATTTTACTTTATTTTGTTTTATTTTATCCTCATTCTTTGTTTCCTTCTCTTTCTTCTCCCACTTATTCTGAGCTGTGAGGATGAAAGTCTCTAGGTGCTCTAACCAGGAGTCAGTGCTCTGCATCTGAGGTGGGAAAACCAACTTCAGGACACTGGTCCACAGGAGACCTGACAGCTCTACATAATATCAAATGGAGAAAATCTCCCAGAGATTTTCTTCTCACGTCCACGAACCACATTGACTCAGTGACCAGAAATCTACAGTGCTGGACACCGTATGCCAAACAATGAGCAAGACAGAAACAGCCCCATCCGTTATCAGAGAGGACGCCTTAAATCATAATAAGGACAGAGGCACCAAAATACACACCACCAGACGTGGAGGTGCCCACCAGAAAGTAAAGATCCAGCCTCATCTTCCAGAACACAAGCACACCTCCTCTCAACAAAGAAACATGCAGAACCCACTGAACAAACCTTAGCCGCTGGGGACAGACACCAAAAATCACAATAACGACGGGCATGACGCCTGTGAAAAGGAACCCCAAGCCCAGTAAGTTAAGCAAAATGAGGAGATCAAAAAACACACGTCGACGAAGCAGCAAGGTCAAAACGCACCAGACCTAACAAATGAAGAGGAAATAGGCAGTCCACCCGAAAAAGAATTCAGAATAATGATAGGAAAGACGATTCAACATCGTAGAAATAGGAGAGAGAAAATACAAGAAACGTTTCACAAGGGTCGACAAGAACTGAAGAGCAAACAAACAATGATGAAGAACACAATACATGAAAATAATTATTCTCTAGCATGGATCACTAGCACAATAACTGAGGCAGAAGAACGGTTCAGTGTCCTGGAAGATAAAATAGTTCAAATAAATACTGGGGATCAAAATAAAGAACAAAGAAAGAAAGGAACGGAGGACCGTCTCAGCGACCCTTGGGACAACCTTAAATGCACCAACATTCGAATTATATGGGTCTCAGAAGAAGAAGAGAAATAGAAAAGGCGTGAGAATATATTTGAAGAGATTATAGTTGAAAACATCCCTAGTATGGGAAAGGAAACAGTTAATCAAGTCAAGGAAGCACAGAGAGTCCCATACAGGATAAATCCAAGGAGAAACACGCCAAGACACATGTTCATCAAACTATTAGAAACTAAATACATAGAAAGCATGTAAAAAGCAGCATGGGAAAAACAGCATATACCATACAAGGGAATCCACGTAAGTTAACAGCTGACATTTCAGCAGAAATTCGGCAAGAGAGAAGGGAGTGCCAGTATACGTATTTCAAGAGATGAAAGGAAAAAACCTACAACCAGTGTTACTGTTCTCAGCAAGAATCTCATTGAGATTGGACGGAGAAACCAAAAACTTTACAGAAAAAGACACGGAAAAAGAATTCAGCACCAACAACAGCTTTATAACAAAGGATAAAGGAACTTCTCTAGGCAGGAATCACAAAGAAAAGAAAAGACCTCCTAGAACAAACCAAAAACAATTAACAAAACGGTAAGAGGAACATCCATATTAATAATAACGTTATATGTAAATGGATACATGGCTCCAACTACAACAGATAGACTCCCTGAAGGGATACAACATCAAGACCATTATATGTGCTGCCTAGAAGAGACCCACTTTACACCTAGGGAGATATACAGACTGAAAATGAGGAGATGGCAAGAGACATTCCATGCAAATGGAAATCAAAGGAAACCTGGAGTTACAATTCTCATATCAGACGAAATAGACTTTAAGATAAACACTGTTACAAGAAACAAACAAGGACACTACATACTGATAAAGGGATCAAACCAAGGAGAGGATATGACAAATGCGAATACTTATGAACACAACCGAGGATCACTTCACTACATAACATGTATCCTAACAGCCATAAAGGGGAACTTGATAGTACCACCAAAAGAGTAGGGGACATTACCACCCCAATTCCACCAATGGACAGATCATCCAAAATGAAAAAAAATCAGGAAACATAAGTTTTAAATGACACATTGAACAGGAGGGACTTCATTCATATGTATACCACATTCTATTGCAAAACAACAGAAAACACTCTTTCCTCAGGTGCTCATGGAACATTCTCCAAGATATATTATATGTAGGACCACAAATAAAGCCTTAGAAAATTAAGAAAATTGAAACAGTATCAGGTATACTTTCCGCCCACAGTGCTATGAATCTAGATAGGAATTAAAAGGAAAAAAAGCCCGTCAATAATACAAACACGGGGAAGCTAAAGAAAACGCTGTTACATAACCAAGATTTCACTGCAGAAAACCAAGATGGGATCAAAAATACCTGGGAAAAAGTGACAGTGGAAATACGACCACCCAAAACTATGGGATGAAGCAAACGCAACTGTAAAAGGAGAGCTGTGCGAAAAAAGAAGCCAAAGGGAAATCTCTCCCAGCAGCCGCAGGAAGAGTGGGTGAAATCTGCACATTCAACGTGAAGTACCCCGCATCTGTGGAACACCTGAATACACAAAGAATCAGCCCAAAATTGACGAGGTGGACTTTGTGAGCAAAGATATATTATTCTTTCCAGATTTTCACTTTTTGTGACTGTGGAGGTGTATGCTGCTGTTTGCGATTTTGTCTGTATAGCTTAGCTTTAACCATTTGTGCTAGAGTTCTGTGTGGCTTTTTTTTTTTTTTACTTTTTAAAATTTTCTCGTAATAAATATTTTTTATTTTAATCACTTCATTTTATTTGATTTTACTTTATTTTGTTTTATTTTATCCTCATTCTTTGTTTCCTTCTCTTTCTTCTCCCACTTATTCTGAGCTGTGAGGATGAAAGTCTCTAGGAGCTCTAACCAGGAGTCAGTGCTCTGCATCTGAGGTGGGAAAACCAACTTCAGGACACTGGTCCACAGGAGACCTGACAGCTCCACATAATATCAAATGGAGAAAATCTCCCAGAGATTTCCTTCTCAAGTCCAAGACCCACATTCACTCAGTGACCAGAAGTCTACAGTGCTGGACACCGTAGTCCAAACAATGAGCAAGACAGAAACAGGCCCATCCGTTATCAGAGAGGACGCCTTAAATCATAATAAGGACAGAGGCACCAAAATACACACCACCAGACGTGGAGGTGCCCACCAGAAAGTAAAGATCCAGCCTCATCTTCCAGAACACAAGCACACCTCCCCTCAACAAAGAAACATGCAGAACCCACTGAACAAACCTTAGCCGCTGGGGACAGACACCAAAAACCACAATAACGACGGGCATGACGCCTGTGAAAAGGAACCCCAAGCCCAGTAAGTTAAGCAAAATGAGGAGATCAAAAAACACACGTCGACGAAGCAGCAAGGTCAAAACGCACCAGACCTAACAAATGAAGAGGAAATAGGCAGTCCACCCGAAAAAGAATTCAGAATAATGATAGGAAAGACGATTCAACATCGTAGAAATAGGAGAGAGAAAATACAAGAAACGTTTCACAAGGGTCGACAAGAACTGAAGAGCAAACAAACAATGATGAAGAACACAATACATGAAAATAATTATTCTCTAGCATGGATCACTAGCACAATAACTGAGGCAGAAGAACGGTTCAGTGTCCTGGAAGATAAAATAGTTCAAATAAATACTGGGGATCAAAATAAAGAACAAAGAAAGAAAGGAACGGAGGACCGTCTCAGCGACCCTTGGGACAACCTTAAATGCACCAACATTCGAATTATATGGGTCTCAGAAGAAGAAGAGAAATAGAAAAGGCGTGAGAATATATTTGAAGAGATTATAGTTGAAAACATCCCTAGTATGGGAAAGGAAACAGTTAATCAAGTCAAGGAAGCACAGAGAGTCCCATACAGGATAAATCCAAGGAGAAACACGCCAAGACACATGTTCATCAAACTATTAGAAACTAAATACATAGAAAGCATGTAAAAAGCAGCATGGGAAAAACAGCATATACCATACAAGGGAATCCACGTAAGTTAACAGCTGACCTTTCAGCAGAAATTCGGCAAGAGAGAAGGGAGTGCCAGTATACGTATTTCAAGAGATGAAAGGAAAAAACCTACAACCAGTGTTACTGTTCTCAGCAAGAATCTCATTGAGATTGGACGGAGAAACCAAAAACTTTACAGAAAAAGACACGGAAAAAGAATTCAGCACCAACAACAGCTTTATAACAAAGGATAAAGGAACTTCTCTAGGCAGGAATCACAAAGAAAAGAAAAGACCTCCTAGAACAAACCAAAAACAATTAACAAAACGGTAAGAGGAACATCCATATTAATAATAACGTTACATGTAAATGGATACATGGCTCCAACTACAACAGATAGACTCCCTGAAGGGATACAACATCAAGACCATTATATGTGCTGCCTAGAAGAGACCCACTTTACACCTAGGGAGACATACAGACTGAAAATGAGGAGATGGCAAGAGACATTCCATGCAAATGGAAATCAAAGGAAACCTGGAGTTACAATTCTCATATCAGACGAAATAGACTTTAAGATAAACACTGTTACAAGAAACAAACAAGGACACTACATACTGATAAAGGGATCAAACCAAGGAGAGGATATGACAAATGTGAATACTTATGAACACAACCGAGGATCACTTCACTACATAACATGTATCCTAACAGCCATAAAGGGGAACTTGATAGTACCACCAAAAGAGTAGGGGACATTACCACCCCAATTCCACCAATGGACAGATCATCCAAAATGAAAAAAAATCAGGAAACATAAGTTTTAAATGACACATTGAACAGGAGGGACTTCATTCATATGTATGCCACATTCTATTGCAAAACAACAGAAAACACTCTTTCCTCAGGTGCTCATGGAACATTCTCCAAGATATATTATATGTAGGACCACAAATAAAGCCTTAGAAAATTAAGAAAATTGAAACAGTATCAGGTATACTTTCCGCCCACAGTGCTATGAATCTAGATAGGAATTAAAAGGAAAAAAAGCCCGTCAATAATACAAACACGGGGAAGCTAAAGAAAACGCTGTTACATAACCAAGATTTCACTGCAGAAAACCAAGATGGGATCAAAAATACCTGGGAAAAAGTGACAGTGGAAATACGACCACCCAAAACTATGGGATGAAGCAAACGCAACTGTAAAAGGAGAGCTGTGCGAAAAAAGAAGCCAAAGGGAAATCTCTCCCAGCAGCCGCAGGAAGAGTGGGTGAAATCTGCACATTCAACGTGAAGTACCCCGCATCTGTGGAACACCTGAATACACAAAGAATCAGCCCAAAATTGACGAGGTGGACTTTGTGAGCAAAGATATATTATTCTTTCCAGATTTTCACTTTTTGTGACTGTGGAGGTGTATGCTGCTGTTTGCGATTTTGTCTGTATAGCTTAGCTTTAACCATTTGTGCTAGAGTTCTGTGTGGCTTTTTTTTTTTTTTACTTTTTAAAATTTTCTCGTAATAAATATTTTTTATTTTAATCACTTCATTTTATTTGATTTTACTTTATTTTGTTTTATTTTATCCTCATTCTTTGTTTCCTTCTCTTTCTTCTCCCACTTATTCTGAGCTGTGAGGATGAAAGTCTCTAGGTGCTCTAACCAGGAGTCAGTGCTCTGCATCTGAGGTGGGAAAACCAACTTCAGGACACTGGTCCACAGGAGACCTGACAGCTCTACATAATATCAAATGGAGAAAATCTCCCAGAGATTTTCTTCTCACGTCCACGAACCACATTGACTCAGTGACCAGAAGTCTACAGTGCTGGACACCGTATGCCAAACAATGAGCAAGACAGAAACAGCCCCATCCGTTATCAGAGAGGACGCCTTAAATCATAATAAGGACAGAGGCACCAAAATACACACCACCAGACGTGGAGGTGCCCACCAGAAAGTAAAGATCCAGCCTCATCTTCCAGAACACAAGCACACCTCCTCTCAACAAAGAAACATGCAGAACCCACTGAACAAACCTTAGCCGCTGGGGACAGACACCAAAAATCACAATAACGACGGGCATGACGCCTGTGAAAAGGAACCCCAAGCCCAGTAAGTTAAGCAAAATGAGGAGATCAAAAAACACACGTCGACGAAGCAGCAAGGTCAAAACGCACCAGACCTAACAAATGAAGAGGAAATAGGCAGTCCACCCGAAAAAGAATTCAGAATAATGATAGGAAAGACGATTCAACATCGTAGAAATAGGAGAGAGAAAATACAAGAAACGTTTCACAAGGGTCGACAAGAACTGAAGAGCAAACAAACAATGATGAAGAACACAATACATGAAAATAATTATTCTCTAGCATGGATCACTAGCACAATAACTGAGGCAGAAGAACGGTTCAGTGTCCTGGAAGATAAAATAGTTCAAATAAATACTGGGGATCAAAATAAAGAACAAAGAAAGAAAGGAACGGAGGACCGTCTCAGCGACCCTTGGGACAACCTTAAATGCACCAACATTCGAATTATATGGGTCTCAGAAGAAGAAGAGAAATAGAAAAGGCGTGAGAATATATTTGAAGAGATTATAGTTGAAAACATCCCTAGTATGGGAAAGGAAACAGTTAATCAAGTCAAGGAAGCACAGAGAGTCCCATACAGGATAAATCCAAGGAGAAACACGCCAAGACACATGTTCATCAAACTATTAGAAACTAAATACATAGAAAGCATGTAAAAAGCAGCATGGGAAAAACAGCATATACCATACAAGGGAATCCACGTAAGTTAACAGCTGACATTTCAGCAGAAATTCGGCAAGAGAGAAGGGAGTGCCAGTATACGTATTTCAAGAGATGAAAGGAAAAAACCTACAACCAGTGTTACTGTTCTCAGCAAGAATCTCATTGAGATTGGACGGAGAAACCAAAAACTTTACAGAAAAAGACACGGAAAAAGAATTCAGCACCAACAACAGCTTTATAACAAAGGATAAAGGAACTTCTCTAGGCAGGAATCACAAAGAAAAGAAAAGACCTCCTAGAACAAACCAAAAACAATTAACAAAACGGTAAGAGGAACATCCATATTAATAATAACGTTATATGTAAATGGATACATGGCTCCAACTACAACAGATAGACTCCCTGAAGGGATACAACATCAAGACCATTATATGTGCTGCCTAGAAGAGACCCACTTTACACCTAGGGAGATATACAGACTGAAAATGAGGAGATGGCAAGAGACATTCCATGCAAATGGAAATCAAAGGAAACCTGGAGTTACAATTCTCATATCAGACGAAATAGACTTTAAGATAAACACTGTTACAAGAAACAAACAAGGACACTACATACTGATAAAGGGATCAAACCAAGGAGAGGATATGACAAATGCGAATACTTATGAACACAACCGAGGATCACTTCACTACATAACATGTATCCTAACAGCCATAAAGGGGAACTTGATAGTACCACCAAAAGAGTAGGGGACATTACCACCCCAATTCCACCAATGGACAGATCATCCAAAATGAAAAAAAATCAGGAAACATAAGTTTTAAATGACACATTGAACAGGAGGGACTTCATTCATATGTATACCACATTCTATTGCAAAACAACAGAAAACACTCTTTCCTCAGGTGCTCATGGAACATTCTCCAAGATATATTATATGTAGGACCACAAATAAAGCCTTAGAAAATTAAGAAAATTGAAACAGTATCAGGTATACTTTCCGCCCACAGTGCTATGAATCTAGATAGGAATTAAAAGGAAAAAAAGCCCGTCAATAATACAAACACGGGGAAGCTAAAGAAAACGCTGTTACATAACCAAGATTTCACTGCAGAAAACCAAGATGGGATCAAAAATACCTGGGAAAAAGTGACAGTGGAAATACGACCACCCAAAACTATGGGATGAAGCAAACGCAACTGTAAAAGGAGAGCTGTGCGAAAAAAGAAGCCAAAGGGAAATCTCTCCCAGCAGCCGCAGGAAGAGTGGGTGAAATCTGCACATTCAACGTGAAGTACCCCGCATCTGTGGAACACCTGAATACACAAAGAATCAGCCCAAAATTGACGAGGTGGACTTTGTGAGCAAAGATATATTATTCTTTCCAGATTTTCACTTTTTGTGACTGTGGAGGTGTATGCTGCTGTTTGCGATTTTGTCTGTATAGCTTAGCTTTAACCATTTGTGCTAGAGTTCTGTGTGGCTTTTTTTTTTTTTTACTTTTTAAAATTTTCTCGTAATAAATATTTTTTATTTTAATCACTTCATTTTATTTGATTTTACTTTATTTTGTTTTATTTTATCCTCATTCTTTGTTTCCTTCTCTTTCTTCTCCCACTTATTCTGAGCTGTGAGGATGAAAGTCTCTAGGAGCTCTAACCAGGAGTCAGTGCTCTGCATCTGAGGTGGGAAAACCAACTTCAGGACACTGGTCCACAGGAGACCTGACAGCTCCACATAATATCAAATGGAGAAAATCTCCCAGAGATTTCCTTCTCAAGTCCAAGACCCACATTCACTCAGTGACCAGAAGTCTACAGTGCTGGACACCGTAGTCCAAACAATGAGCAAGACAGAAACAGGCCCATCCGTTATCAGAGAGGACGCCTTAAATCATAATAAGGACAGAGGCACCAAAATACACACCACCAGACGTGGAGGTGCCCACCAGAAAGTAAAGATCCAGCCTCATCTTCCAGAACACAAGCACACCTCCCCTCAACAAAGAAACATGCAGAACCCACTGAACAAACCTTAGCCGCTGGGGACAGACACCAAAAACCACAATAACGACGGGCATGACGCCTGTGAAAAGGAACCCCAAGCCCAGTAAGTTAAGCAAAATGAGGAGATCAAAAAACACACGTCGACGAAGCAGCAAGGTCAAAACGCACCAGACCTAACAAATGAAGAGGAAATAGGCAGTCCACCCGAAAAAGAATTCAGAATAATGATAGGAAAGACGATTCAACATCGTAGAAATAGGAGAGAGAAAATACAAGAAACGTTTCACAAGGGTCGACAAGAACTGAAGAGCAAACAAACAATGATGAAGAACACAATACATGAAAATAATTATTCTCTAGCATGGATCACTAGCACAATAACTGAGGCAGAAGAACGGTTCAGTGTCCTGGAAGATAAAATAGTTCAAATAAATACTGGGGATCAAAATAAAGAACAAAGAAAGAAAGGAACGGAGGACCGTCTCAGCGACCCTTGGGACAACCTTAAATGCACCAACATTCGAATTATATGGGTCTCAGAAGAAGAAGAGAAATAGAAAAGGCGTGAGAATATATTTGAAGAGATTATAGTTGAAAACATCCCTAGTATGGGAAAGGAAACAGTTAATCAAGTCAAGGAAGCACAGAGAGTCCCATACAGGATAAATCCAAGGAGAAACACGCCAAGACACATGTTCATCAAACTATTAGAAACTAAATACATAGAAAGCATGTAAAAAGCAGCATGGGAAAAACAGCATATACCATACAAGGGAATCCACGTAAGTTAACAGCTGACCTTTCAGCAGAAATTCGGCAAGAGAGAAGGGAGTGCCAGTATACGTATTTCAAGAGATGAAAGGAAAAAACCTACAACCAGTGTTACTGTTCTCAGCAAGAATCTCATTGAGATTGGACGGAGAAACCAAAAACTTTACAGAAAAAGACACGGAAAAAGAATTCAGCACCAACAACAGCTTTATAACAAAGGATAAAGGAACTTCTCTAGGCAGGAATCACAAAGAAAAGAAAAGACCTCCTAGAACAAACCAAAAACAATTAACAAAACGGTAAGAGGAACATCCATATTAATAATAACGTTACATGTAAATGGATACATGGCTCCAACTACAACAGATAGACTCCCTGAAGGGATACAACATCAAGACCATTATATGTGCTGCCTAGAAGAGACCCACTTTACACCTAGGGAGACATACAGACTGAAAATGAGGAGATGGCAAGAGACATTCCATGCAAATGGAAATCAAAGGAAACCTGGAGTTACAATTCTCATATCAGACGAAATAGACTTTAAGATAAACACTGTTACAAGAAACAAACAAGGACACTACATACTGATAAAGGGATCAAACCAAGGAGAGGATATGACAAATGTGAATACTTATGAACACAACCGAGGATCACTTCACTACATAACATGTATCCTAACAGCCATAAAGGGGAACTTGATAGTACCACCAAAAGAGTAGGGGACATTACCACCCCAATTCCACCAATGGACAGATCATCCAAAATGAAAAAAAATCAGGAAACATAAGTTTTAAATGACACATTGAACAGGAGGGACTTCATTCATATGTATGCCACATTCTATTGCAAAACAACAGAAAACACTCTTTCCTCAGGTGCTCATGGAACATTCTCCAAGATATATTATATGTAGGACCACAAATAAAGCCTTAGAAAATTAAGAAAATTGAAACAGTATCAGGTATACTTTCCGCCCACAGTGCTATGAATCTAGATAGGAATTAAAAGGAAAAAAAGCCCGTCAATAATACAAACACGGGGAAGCTAAAGAAAACGCTGTTACATAACCAAGATTTCACTGCAGAAAACCAAGATGGGATCAAAAATACCTGGGAAAAAGTGACAGTGGAAATACGACCACCCAAAACTATGGGATGAAGCAAACGCAACTGTAAAAGGAGAGCTGTGCGAAAAAAGAAGCCAAAGGGAAATCTCTCCCAGCAGCCGCAGGAAGAGTGGGTGAAATCTGCACATTCAACGTGAAGTACCCCGCATCTGTGGAACACCTGAATACACAAAGAATCAGCCCAAAATTGACGAGGTGGACTTTGTGAGCAAAGATATATTATTCTTTCCAGATTTTCACTTTTTGTGACTGTGGAGGTGTATGCTGCTGTTTGCGATTTTGTCTGTATAGCTTAGCTTTAACCATTTGTGCTAGAGTTCTGTGTGGCTTTTTTTTTTTTTTACTTTTTAAAATTTTCTCGTAATAAATATTTTTTATTTTAATCACTTCATTTTATTTGATTTTACTTTATTTTGTTTTATTTTATCCTCATTCTTTGTTTCCTTCTCTTTCTTCTCCCACTTATTCTGAGCTGTGAGGATGAAAGTCTCTAGGTGCTCTAACCAGGAGTCAGTGCTCTGCATCTGAGGTGGGAAAACCAACTTCAGGACACTGGTCCACAGGAGACCTGACAGCTCTACATAATATCAAATGGAGAAAATCTCCCAGAGATTTTCTTCTCACGTCCACGAACCACATTGACTCAGTGACCAGAAGTCTACAGTGCTGGACACCGTATGCCAAACAATGAGCAAGACAGAAACAGCCCCATCCGTTATCAGAGAGGACGCCTTAAATCATAATAAGGACAGAGGCACCAAAATACACACCACCAGACGTGGAGGTGCCCACCAGAAAGTAAAGATCCAGCCTCATCTTCCAGAACACAAGCACACCTCCTCTCAACAAAGAAACATGCAGAACCCACTGAACAAACCTTAGCCGCTGGGGACAGACACCAAAAATCACAATAACGACGGGCATGACGCCTGTGAAAAGGAACCCCAAGCCCAGTAAGTTAAGCAAAATGAGGAGATCAAAAAACACACGTCGACGAAGCAGCAAGGTCAAAACGCACCAGACCTAACAAATGAAGAGGAAATAGGCAGTCCACCCGAAAAAGAATTCAGAATAATGATAGGAAAGACGATTCAACATCGTAGAAATAGGAGAGAGAAAATACAAGAAACGTTTCACAAGGGTCGACAAGAACTGAAGAGCAAACAAACAATGATGAAGAACACAATACATGAAAATAATTATTCTCTAGCATGGATCACTAGCACAATAACTGAGGCAGAAGAACGGTTCAGTGTCCTGGAAGATAAAATAGTTCAAATAAATACTGGGGATCAAAATAAAGAACAAAGAAAGAAAGGAACGGAGGACCGTCTCAGCGACCCTTGGGACAACCTTAAATGCACCAACATTCGAATTATATGGGTCTCAGAAGAAGAAGAGAAATAGAAAAGGCGTGAGAATATATTTGAAGAGATTATAGTTGAAAACATCCCTAGTATGGGAAAGGAAACAGTTAATCAAGTCAAGGAAGCACAGAGAGTCCCATACAGGATAAATCCAAGGAGAAACACGCCAAGACACATGTTCATCAAACTATTAGAAACTAAATACATAGAAAGCATGTAAAAAGCAGCATGGGAAAAACAGCATATACCATACAAGGGAATCCACGTAAGTTAACAGCTGACATTTCAGCAGAAATTCGGCAAGAGAGAAGGGAGTGCCAGTATACGTATTTCAAGAGATGAAAGGAAAAAACCTACAACCAGTGTTACTGTTCTCAGCAAGAATCTCATTGAGATTGGACGGAGAAACCAAAAACTTTACAGAAAAAGACACGGAAAAAGAATTCAGCACCAACAACAGCTTTATAACAAAGGATAAAGGAACTTCTCTAGGCAGGAATCACAAAGAAAAGAAAAGACCTCCTAGAACAAACCAAAAACAATTAACAAAACGGTAAGAGGAACATCCATATTAATAATAACGTTATATGTAAATGGATACATGGCTCCAACTACAACAGATAGACTCCCTGAAGGGATACAACATCAAGACCATTATATGTGCTGCCTAGAAGAGACCCACTTTACACCTAGGGAGATATACAGACTGAAAATGAGGAGATGGCAAGAGACATTCCATGCAAATGGAAATCAAAGGAAACCTGGAGTTACAATTCTCATATCAGACGAAATAGACTTTAAGATAAACACTGTTACAAGAAACAAACAAGGACACTACATACTGATAAAGGGATCAAACCAAGGAGAGGATATGACAAATGCGAATACTTATGAACACAACCGAGGATCACTTCACTACATAACATGTATCCTAACAGCCATAAAGGGGAACTTGATAGTACCACCAAAAGAGTAGGGGACATTACCACCCCAATTCCACCAATGGACAGATCATCCAAAATGAAAAAAAATCAGGAAACATAAGTTTTAAATGACACATTGAACAGGAGGGACTTCATTCATATGTATACCACATTCTATTGCAAAACAACAGAAAACACTCTTTCCTCAGGTGCTCATGGAACATTCTCCAAGATATATTATATGTAGGACCACAAATAAAGCCTTAGAAAATTAAGAAAATTGAAACAGTATCAGGTATACTTTCCGCCCACAGTGCTATGAATCTAGATAGGAATTAAAAGGAAAAAAAGCCCGTCAATAATACAAACACGGGGAAGCTAAAGAAAACGCTGTTACATAACCAAGATTTCACTGCAGAAAACCAAGATGGGATCAAAAATACCTGGGAAAAAGTGACAGTGGAAATACGACCACCCAAAACTATGGGATGAAGCAAACGCAACTGTAAAAGGAGAGCTGTGCGAAAAAAGAAGCCAAAGGGAAATCTCTCCCAGCAGCCGCAGGAAGAGTGGGTGAAATCTGCACATTCAACGTGAAGTACCCCGCATCTGTGGAACACCTGAATACACAAAGAATCAGCCCAAAATTGACGAGGTGGACTTTGTGAGCAAAGATATATTATTCTTTCCAGATTTTCACTTTTTGTGACTGTGGAGGTGTATGCTGCTGTTTGCGATTTTGTCTGTATAGCTTAGCTTTAACCATTTGTGCTAGAGTTCTGTGTGGCTTTTTTTTTTTTTTACTTTTTAAAATTTTCTCGTAATAAATATTTTTTATTTTAATCACTTCATTTTATTTGATTTTACTTTATTTTGTTTTATTTTATCCTCATTCTTTGTTTCCTTCTCTTTCTTCTCCCACTTATTCTGAGCTGTGAGGATGAAAGTCTCTAGGAGCTCTAACCAGGAGTCAGTGCTCTGCATCTGAGGTGGGAAAACCAACTTCAGGACACTGGTCCACAGGAGACCTGACAGCTCCACATAATATCAAATGGAGAAAATCTCCCAGAGATTTCCTTCTCAAGTCCAAGACCCACATTCACTCAGTGACCAGAAGTCTACAGTGCTGGACACCGTAGTCCAAACAATGAGCAAGACAGAAACAGGCCCATCCGTTATCAGAGAGGACGCCTTAAATCATAATAAGGACAGAGGCACCAAAATACACACCACCAGACGTGGAGGTGCCCACCAGAAAGTAAAGATCCAGCCTCATCTTCCAGAACACAAGCACACCTCCCCTCAACAAAGAAACATGCAGAACCCACTGAACAAACCTTAGCCGCTGGGGACAGACACCAAAAACCACAATAACGACGGGCATGACGCCTGTGAAAAGGAACCCCAAGCCCAGTAAGTTAAGCAAAATGAGGAGATCAAAAAACACACGTCGACGAAGCAGCAAGGTCAAAACGCACCAGACCTAACAAATGAAGAGGAAATAGGCAGTCCACCCGAAAAAGAATTCAGAATAATGATAGGAAAGACGATTCAACATCGTAGAAATAGGAGAGAGAAAATACAAGAAACGTTTCACAAGGGTCGACAAGAACTGAAGAGCAAACAAACAATGATGAAGAACACAATACATGAAAATAATTATTCTCTAGCATGGATCACTAGCACAATAACTGAGGCAGAAGAACGGTTCAGTGTCCTGGAAGATAAAATAGTTCAAATAAATACTGGGGATCAAAATAAAGAACAAAGAAAGAAAGGAACGGAGGACCGTCTCAGCGACCCTTGGGACAACCTTAAATGCACCAACATTCGAATTATATGGGTCTCAGAAGAAGAAGAGAAATAGAAAAGGCGTGAGAATATATTTGAAGAGATTATAGTTGAAAACATCCCTAGTATGGGAAAGGAAACAGTTAATCAAGTCAAGGAAGCACAGAGAGTCCCATACAGGATAAATCCAAGGAGAAACACGCCAAGACACATGTTCATCAAACTATTAGAAACTAAATACATAGAAAGCATGTAAAAAGCAGCATGGGAAAAACAGCATATACCATACAAGGGAATCCACGTAAGTTAACAGCTGACCTTTCAGCAGAAATTCGGCAAGAGAGAAGGGAGTGCCAGTATACGTATTTCAAGAGATGAAAGGAAAAAACCTACAACCAGTGTTACTGTTCTCAGCAAGAATCTCATTGAGATTGGACGGAGAAACCAAAAACTTTACAGAAAAAGACACGGAAAAAGAATTCAGCACCAACAACAGCTTTATAACAAAGGATAAAGGAACTTCTCTAGGCAGGAATCACAAAGAAAAGAAAAGACCTCCTAGAACAAACCAAAAACAATTAACAAAACGGTAAGAGGAACATCCATATTAATAATAACGTTACATGTAAATGGATACATGGCTCCAACTACAACAGATAGACTCCCTGAAGGGATACAACATCAAGACCATTATATGTGCTGCCTAGAAGAGACCCACTTTACACCTAGGGAGACATACAGACTGAAAATGAGGAGATGGCAAGAGACATTCCATGCAAATGGAAATCAAAGGAAACCTGGAGTTACAATTCTCATATCAGACGAAATAGACTTTAAGATAAACACTGTTACAAGAAACAAACAAGGACACTACATACTGATAAAGGGATCAAACCAAGGAGAGGATATGACAAATGTGAATACTTATGAACACAACCGAGGATCACTTCACTACATAACATGTATCCTAACAGCCATAAAGGGGAACTTGATAGTACCACCAAAAGAGTAGGGGACATTACCACCCCAATTCCACCAATGGACAGATCATCCAAAATGAAAAAAAATCAGGAAACATAAGTTTTAAATGACACATTGAACAGGAGGGACTTCATTCATATGTATGCCACATTCTATTGCAAAACAACAGAAAACACTCTTTCCTCAGGTGCTCATGGAACATTCTCCAAGATATATTATATGTAGGACCACAAATAAAGCCTTAGAAAATTAAGAAAATTGAAACAGTATCAGGTATACTTTCCGCCCACAGTGCTATGAATCTAGATAGGAATTAAAAGGAAAAAAAGCCCGTCAATAATACAAACACGGGGAAGCTAAAGAAAACGCTGTTACATAACCAAGATTTCACTGCAGAAAACCAAGATGGGATCAAAAATACCTGGGAAAAAGTGACAGTGGAAATACGACCACCCAAAACTATGGGATGAAGCAAACGCAACTGTAAAAGGAGAGCTGTGCGAAAAAAGAAGCCAAAGGGAAATCTCTCCCAGCAGCCGCAGGAAGAGTGGGTGAAATCTGCACATTCAACGTGAAGTACCCCGCATCTGTGGAACACCTGAATACACAAAGAATCAGCCCAAAATTGACGAGGTGGACTTTGTGAGCAAAGATATATTATTCTTTCCAGATTTTCACTTTTTGTGACTGTGGAGGTGTATGCTGCTGTTTGCGATTTTGTCTGTATAGCTTAGCTTTAACCATTTGTGCTAGAGTTCTGTGTGGCTTTTTTTTTTTTTTACTTTTTAAAATTTTCTCGTAATAAATATTTTTTATTTTAATCACTTCATTTTATTTGATTTTACTTTATTTTGTTTTATTTTATCCTCATTCTTTGTTTCCTTCTCTTTCTTCTCCCACTTATTCTGAGCTGTGAGGATGAAAGTCTCTAGGTGCTCTAACCAGGAGTCAGTGCTCTGCATCTGAGGTGGGAAAATCAACTTCAGGACACAGGTCCACAGGAGACCTGACAGCTCTACATAATATCAAATGGAGAAAACCTCCCAGTGATTTCCTTCTCACGTCCAAGACCCACATTGACTCAGTGACCAGAAGTCTACAGTGCTGGAAACCGTATGCCAAACAATGAGCAAGACAGAAACAGCCCCATCCGTTATCAGAGAGGACGCCTTAAATCATAATAAGGACAGAGGCACCAAAATACACACCACCAGACGTGGAAGTGCCCACCAGAAAGTAAAGATCCAGCCTCATCTTCCAGAGCACAAGCACACCTCCCCTCAACAAGGAAACATGCAGAACCCACTGAACAAACCTTAGCCGCTGGGGACAGACACCAAAAACCACAATAACGACGGGCATGACGCCTGTGAAAAGGAACCCCAAGCCCAGTAAGTTAAGCAAAATGAGGAGATCAAAAAACACACGTCGACGAAGCAGCAAGGTCAAAACGCACCAGACCTAACAAATGAAGAGGAAATAGGCAGTCCACCCGAAAAAGAATTCAGAATAATGATAGGAAAGACGATTCAACATCGTAGAAATAGGAGAGAGAAAATACAAGAAACGTTTCACAAGGGTCGACAAGAACTGAAGAGCAAACAAACAATGATGAAGAACACAATACATGAAAATAATTATTCTCTAGCATGGATCACTAGCACAATAACTGAGGCAGAAGAACGGTTCAGTGTCCTGGAAGATAAAATAGTTCAAATAAATACTGGGGATCAAAATAAAGAACAAAGAAAGAAAGGAACGGAGGACCGTCTCAGCGACCCTTGGGACAACCTTAAATGCACCAACATTCGAATTATATGGGTCTCAGAAGAAGAAGAGAAATAGAAAAGGCGTGAGAATATATTTGAAGAGATTATAGTTGAAAACATCCCTAGTATGGGAAAGGAAACAGTTAATCAAGTCAAGGAAGCACAGAGAGTCCCATACAGGATAAATCCAAGGAGAAACACGCCAAGACACATGTTCATCAAACTATTAGAAACTAAATACATAGAAAGCATGTAAAAAGCAGCATGGGAAAAACAGCATATACCATACAAGGGAATCCACGTAAGTTAACAGCTGACCTTTCAGCAGAAATTCGGCAAGAGAGAAGGGAGTGCCAGTATACGTATTTCAAGAGATGAAAGGAAAAAACCTACAACCAGTGTTACTGTTCTCAGCAAGAATCTCATTGAGATTGGACGGAGAAACCAAAAACTTTACAGAAAAAGACACGGAAAAAGAATTCAGCACCAACAACAGCTTTATAACAAAGGATAAAGGAACTTCTCTAGGCAGGAATCACAAAGAAAAGAAAAGACCTCCTAGAACAAACCAAAAACAATTAACAAAACGGTAAGAGGAACATCCATATTAATAATAACGTTACATGTAAATGGATACATGGCTCCAACTACAACAGATAGACTCCCTGAAGGGATACAACATCAAGACCATTATATGTGCTGCCTAGAAGAGACCCACTTTACACCTAGGGAGACATACAGACTGAAAATGAGGAGATGGCAAGAGACATTCCATGCAAATGGAAATCAAAGGAAACCTGGAGTTACAATTCTCATATCAGACGAAATAGACTTTAAGATAAACACTGTTACAAGAAACAAACAAGGACACTACATACTGATAAAGGGATCAAACCAAGGAGAGGATATGACAAATGTGAATACTTATGAACACAACCGAGGATCACTTCACTACATAACATGTATCCTAACAGCCATAAAGGGGAACTTGATAGTACCACCAAAAGAGTAGGGGACATTACCACCCCAATTCCACCAATGGACAGATCATCCAAAATGAAAAAAAATCAGGAAACATAAGTTTTAAATGACACATTGAACAGGAGGGACTTCATTCATATGTATGCCACATTCTATTGCAAAACAACAGAAAACACTCTTTCCTCAGGTGCTCATGGAACATTCTCCAAGATATATTATATGTAGGACCACAAATAAAGCCTTAGAAAATTAAGAAAATTGAAACAGTATCAGGTATACTTTCCGCCCACAGTGCTATGAATCTAGATAGGAATTAAAAGGAAAAAAAGCCCGTCAATAATACAAACACGGGGAAGCTAAAGAAAACGCTGTTACATAACCAAGATTTCACTGCAGAAAACCAAGATGGGATCAAAAATACCTGGGAAAAAGTGACAGTGGAAATACGACCACCCAAAACTATGGGATGAAGCAAACGCAACTGTAAAAGGAGAGCTGTGCGAAAAAAGAAGCCAAAGGGAAATCTCTCCCAGCAGCCGCAGGAAGAGTGGGTGAAATCTGCACATTCAACGTGAAGTACCCCGCATCTGTGGAACACCTGAATACACAAAGAATCAGCCCAAAATTGACGAGGTGGACTTTGTGAGCAAAGATATATTATTCTTTCCAGATTTTCACTTTTTGTGACTGTGGAGGTGTATGCTGCTGTTTGCGATTTTGTCTGTATAGCTTAGCTTTAACCATTTGTGCTAGAGTTCTGTGTGGCTTTTTTTTTTTTTTACTTTTTAAAATTTTCTCGTAATAAATATTTTTTATTTTAATCACTTCATTTTATTTGATTTTACTTTATTTTGTTTTATTTTATCCTCATTCTTTGTTTCCTTCTCTTTCTTCTCCCACTTATTCTGAGCTGTGAGGATGAAAGTCTCTAGGTGCTCTAACCAGGAGTCAGTGCTCTGCATCTGAGGTGGGAAAACCAACTTCAGGACACTGGTCCACAGGAGACCTGACAGCTCTACATAATATCAAATGGAGAAAATCTCCCAGAGATTTTCTTCTCACGTCCACGAACCACATTGACTCAGTGACCAGAAGTCTACAGTGCTGGACACCGTATGCCAAACAATGAGCAAGACAGAAACAGCCCCATCCGTTATCAGAGAGGACGCCTTAAATCATAATAAGGACAGAGGCACCAAAATACACACCACCAGACGTGGAGGTGCCCACCAGAAAGTAAAGATCCAGCCTCATCTTCCAGAACACAAGCACACCTCCTCTCAACAAAGAAACATGCAGAACCCACTGAACAAACCTTAGCCGCTGGGGACAGACACCAAAAATCACAATAACGACGGGCATGACGCCTGTGAAAAGGAACCCCAAGCCCAGTAAGTTAAGCAAAATGAGGAGATCAAAAAACACACGTCGACGAAGCAGCAAGGTCAAAACGCACCAGACCTAACAAATGAAGAGGAAATAGGCAGTCCACCCGAAAAAGAATTCAGAATAATGATAGGAAAGACGATTCAACATCGTAGAAATAGGAGAGAGAAAATACAAGAAACGTTTCACAAGGGTCGACAAGAACTGAAGAGCAAACAAACAATGATGAAGAACACAATACATGAAAATAATTATTCTCTAGCATGGATCACTAGCACAATAACTGAGGCAGAAGAACGGTTCAGTGTCCTGGAAGATAAAATAGTTCAAATAAATACTGGGGATCAAAATAAAGAACAAAGAAAGAAAGGAACGGAGGACCGTCTCAGCGACCCTTGGGACAACCTTAAATGCACCAACATTCGAATTATATGGGTCTCAGAAGAAGAAGAGAAATAGAAAAGGCGTGAGAATATATTTGAAGAGATTATAGTTGAAAACATCCCTAGTATGGGAAAGGAAACAGTTAATCAAGTCAAGGAAGCACAGAGAGTCCCATACAGGATAAATCCAAGGAGAAACACGCCAAGACACATGTTCATCAAACTATTAGAAACTAAATACATAGAAAGCATGTAAAAAGCAGCATGGGAAAAACAGCATATACCATACAAGGGAATCCACGTAAGTTAACAGCTGACATTTCAGCAGAAATTCGGCAAGAGAGAAGGGAGTGCCAGTATACGTATTTCAAGAGATGAAAGGAAAAAACCTACAACCAGTGTTACTGTTCTCAGCAAGAATCTCATTGAGATTGGACGGAGAAACCAAAAACTTTACAGAAAAAGACACGGAAAAAGAATTCAGCACCAACAACAGCTTTATAACAAAGGATAAAGGAACTTCTCTAGGCAGGAATCACAAAGAAAAGAAAAGACCTCCTAGAACAAACCAAAAACAATTAACAAAACGGTAAGAGGAACATCCATATTAATAATAACGTTATATGTAAATGGATACATGGCTCCAACTACAACAGATAGACTCCCTGAAGGGATACAACATCAAGACCATTATATGTGCTGCCTAGAAGAGACCCACTTTACACCTAGGGAGATATACAGACTGAAAATGAGGAGATGGCAAGAGACATTCCATGCAAATGGAAATCAAAGGAAACCTGGAGTTACAATTCTCATATCAGACGAAATAGACTTTAAGATAAACACTGTTACAAGAAACAAACAAGGACACTACATACTGATAAAGGGATCAAACCAAGGAGAGGATATGACAAATGCGAATACTTATGAACACAACCGAGGATCACTTCACTACATAACATGTATCCTAACAGCCATAAAGGGGAACTTGATAGTACCACCAAAAGAGTAGGGGACATTACCACCCCAATTCCACCAATGGACAGATCATCCAAAATGAAAAAAAATCAGGAAACATAAGTTTTAAATGACACATTGAACAGGAGGGACTTCATTCATATGTATACCACATTCTATTGCAAAACAACAGAAAACACTCTTTCCTCAGGTGCTCATGGAACATTCTCCAAGATATATTATATGTAGGACCACAAATAAAGCCTTAGAAAATTAAGAAAATTGAAACAGTATCAGGTATACTTTCCGCCCACAGTGCTATGAATCTAGATAGGAATTAAAAGGAAAAAAAGCCCGTCAATAATACAAACACGGGGAAGCTAAAGAAAACGCTGTTACATAACCAAGATTTCACTGCAGAAAACCAAGATGGGATCAAAAATACCTGGGAAAAAGTGACAGTGGAAATACGACCACCCAAAACTATGGGATGAAGCAAACGCAACTGTAAAAGGAGAGCTGTGCGAAAAAAGAAGCCAAAGGGAAATCTCTCCCAGCAGCCGCAGGAAGAGTGGGTGAAATCTGCACATTCAACGTGAAGTACCCCGCATCTGTGGAACACCTGAATACACAAAGAATCAGCCCAAAATTGACGAGGTGGACTTTGTGAGCAAAGATATATTATTCTTTCCAGATTTTCACTTTTTGTGACTGTGGAGGTGTATGCTGCTGTTTGCGATTTTGTCTGTATAGCTTAGCTTTAACCATTTGTGCTAGAGTTCTGTGTGGCTTTTTTTTTTTTTTACTTTTTAAAATTTTCTCGTAATAAATATTTTTTATTTTAATCACTTCATTTTATTTGATTTTACTTTATTTTGTTTTATTTTATCCTCATTCTTTGTTTCCTTCTCTTTCTTCTCCCACTTATTCTGAGCTGTGAGGATGAAAGTCTCTAGGAGCTCTAACCAGGAGTCAGTGCTCTGCATCTGAGGTGGGAAAACCAACTTCAGGACACTGGTCCACAGGAGACCTGACAGCTCCACATAATATCAAATGGAGAAAATCTCCCAGAGATTTCCTTCTCAAGTCCAAGACCCACATTCACTCAGTGACCAGAAGTCTACAGTGCTGGACACCGTAGTCCAAACAATGAGCAAGACAGAAACAGGCCCATCCGTTATCAGAGAGGACGCCTTAAATCATAATAAGGACAGAGGCACCAAAATACACACCACCAGACGTGGAGGTGCCCACCAGAAAGTAAAGATCCAGCCTCATCTTCCAGAACACAAGCACACCTCCCCTCAACAAAGAAACATGCAGAACCCACTGAACAAACCTTAGCCGCTGGGGACAGACACCAAAAACCACAATAACGACGGGCATGACGCCTGTGAAAAGGAACCCCAAGCCCAGTAAGTTAAGCAAAATGAGGAGATCAAAAAACACACGTCGACGAAGCAGCAAGGTCAAAACGCACCAGACCTAACAAATGAAGAGGAAATAGGCAGTCCACCCGAAAAAGAATTCAGAATAATGATAGGAAAGACGATTCAACATCGTAGAAATAGGAGAGAGAAAATACAAGAAACGTTTCACAAGGGTCGACAAGAACTGAAGAGCAAACAAACAATGATGAAGAACACAATACATGAAAATAATTATTCTCTAGCATGGATCACTAGCACAATAACTGAGGCAGAAGAACGGTTCAGTGTCCTGGAAGATAAAATAGTTCAAATAAATACTGGGGATCAAAATAAAGAACAAAGAAAGAAAGGAACGGAGGACCGTCTCAGCGACCCTTGGGACAACCTTAAATGCACCAACATTCGAATTATATGGGTCTCAGAAGAAGAAGAGAAATAGAAAAGGCGTGAGAATATATTTGAAGAGATTATAGTTGAAAACATCCCTAGTATGGGAAAGGAAACAGTTAATCAAGTCAAGGAAGCACAGAGAGTCCCATACAGGATAAATCCAAGGAGAAACACGCCAAGACACATGTTCATCAAACTATTAGAAACTAAATACATAGAAAGCATGTAAAAAGCAGCATGGGAAAAACAGCATATACCATACAAGGGAATCCACGTAAGTTAACAGCTGACCTTTCAGCAGAAATTCGGCAAGAGAGAAGGGAGTGCCAGTATACGTATTTCAAGAGATGAAAGGAAAAAACCTACAACCAGTGTTACTGTTCTCAGCAAGAATCTCATTGAGATTGGACGGAGAAACCAAAAACTTTACAGAAAAAGACACGGAAAAAGAATTCAGCACCAACAACAGCTTTATAACAAAGGATAAAGGAACTTCTCTAGGCAGGAATCACAAAGAAAAGAAAAGACCTCCTAGAACAAACCAAAAACAATTAACAAAACGGTAAGAGGAACATCCATATTAATAATAACGTTACATGTAAATGGATACATGGCTCCAACTACAACAGATAGACTCCCTGAAGGGATACAACATCAAGACCATTATATGTGCTGCCTAGAAGAGACCCACTTTACACCTAGGGAGACATACAGACTGAAAATGAGGAGATGGCAAGAGACATTCCATGCAAATGGAAATCAAAGGAAACCTGGAGTTACAATTCTCATATCAGACGAAATAGACTTTAAGATAAACACTGTTACAAGAAACAAACAAGGACACTACATACTGATAAAGGGATCAAACCAAGGAGAGGATATGACAAATGTGAATACTTATGAACACAACCGAGGATCACTTCACTACATAACATGTATCCTAACAGCCATAAAGGGGAACTTGATAGTACCACCAAAAGAGTAGGGGACATTACCACCCCAATTCCACCAATGGACAGATCATCCAAAATGAAAAAAAATCAGGAAACATAAGTTTTAAATGACACATTGAACAGGAGGGACTTCATTCATATGTATGCCACATTCTATTGCAAAACAACAGAAAACACTCTTTCCTCAGGTGCTCATGGAACATTCTCCAAGATATATTATATGTAGGACCACAAATAAAGCCTTAGAAAATTAAGAAAATTGAAACAGTATCAGGTATACTTTCCGCCCACAGTGCTATGAATCTAGATAGGAATTAAAAGGAAAAAAAGCCCGTCAATAATACAAACACGGGGAAGCTAAAGAAAACGCTGTTACATAACCAAGATTTCACTGCAGAAAACCAAGATGGGATCAAAAATACCTGGGAAAAAGTGACAGTGGAAATACGACCACCCAAAACTATGGGATGAAGCAAACGCAACTGTAAAAGGAGAGCTGTGCGAAAAAAGAAGCCAAAGGGAAATCTCTCCCAGCAGCCGCAGGAAGAGTGGGTGAAATCTGCACATTCAACGTGAAGTACCCCGCATCTGTGGAACACCTGAATACACAAAGAATCAGCCCAAAATTGACGAGGTGGACTTTGTGAGCAAAGATATATTATTCTTTCCAGATTTTCACTTTTTGTGACTGTGGAGGTGTATGCTGCTGTTTGCGATTTTGTCTGTATAGCTTAGCTTTAACCATTTGTGCTAGAGTTCTGTGTGGCTTTTTTTTTTTTTTACTTTTTAAAATTTTCTCGTAATAAATATTTTTTATTTTAATCACTTCATTTTATTTGATTTTACTTTATTTTGTTTTATTTTATCCTCATTCTTTGTTTCCTTCTCTTTCTTCTCCCACTTATTCTGAGCTGTGAGGATGAAAGTCTCTAGGTGCTCTAACCAGGAGTCAGTGCTCTGCATCTGAGGTGGGAAAATCAACTTCAGGACACAGGTCCACAGGAGACCTGACAGCTCTACATAATATCAAATGGAGAAAACCTCCCAGTGATTTCCTTCTCACGTCCAAGACCCACATTGACTCAGTGACCAGAAGTCTACAGTGCTGGAAACCGTATGCCAAACAATGAGCAAGACAGAAACAGCCCCATCCGTTATCAGAGAGGACGCCTTAAATCATAATAAGGACAGAGGCACCAAAATACACACCACCAGACGTGGAAGTGCCCACCAGAAAGTAAAGATCCAGCCTCATCTTCCAGAGCACAAGCACACCTCCCCTCAACAAGGAAACATGCAGAACCCACTGAACAAACCTTAGCCGCTGGGGACAGACACCAAAAACCACAATAACGACGGGCATGACGCCTGTGAAAAGGAACCCCAAGCCCAGTAAGTTAAGCAAAATGAGGAGATCAATAAACACACGTCGACGAAGCAGCAAGGTCAAAACGCACCAGACCTAACAAATGAAGAGGAAATAGGCAGTCCACCCGAAAAAGAATTCAGAATAATGATAGGAAAGACGATTCAACATCGTAGAAATAGGAGAGAGAAAATACAAGAAACGTTTCACAAGGTTCGACAAGAACTGAAGAGCAAACAAACAATGATGAAGAACACAATACATGAAAATAATTATTCTCTAGCATGGATCACTAGCACAATAACTGAGGCAGAAGAACGGTTCAGTGTCCTGGAAGATAAAATAGTTCAAATAAATACTGGGGATCAAAATAAAGAACAAAGAAAGAAAGGAACGGAGGACCGTCTCAGCGACCCTTGGGACAACCTTAAATGCACCAACATTCGAATTATATGGGTCTCAGAAGAAGAAGAGAAATAGAAAAGGCGTGAGAATATATTTGAAGAGATTATAGTTGAAAACATCCCTAGTATGGGAAAGGAAACAGTTAATCAAGTCAAGGAAGCACAGAGAGTCCCATACAGGATAAATCCAAGGAGAAACACGCCAAGACACATGTTCATCAAACTATTAGAAACTAAATACATAGAAAGCATGTAAAAAGCAGCATGGGAAAAACAGCATATACCATACAAGGGAATCCACGTAAGTTAACAGCTGACATTTCAGCAGAAATTCGGCAAGAGAGAAGGGAGTGCCAGTATACGTATTTCAAGAGATGAAAGGAAAAAACCTACAACCAGTGTTACTGTTCTCAGCAAGAATCTCATTGAGATTGGACGGAGAAACCAAAAACTTTACAGAAAAAGACACGGAAAAAGAATTCAGCACCAACAACAGCTTTATAACAAAGGATAAAGGAACTTCTCTAGGCAGGAATCACAAAGAAAAGAAAAGACCTCCTAGAACAAACCAAAAACAATTAACAAAACGGTAAGAGGAACATCCATATTAATAATAACGTTATATGTAAATGGATACATGGCTCCAACTACAACAGATAGACTCCCTGAAGGGATACAACATCAAGACCATTATATGTGCTGCCTAGAAGAGACCCACTTTACACCTAGGGAGATATACAGACTGAAAATGAGGAGATGGCAAGAGACATTCCATGCAAATGGAAATCAAAGGAAACCTGGAGTTACAATTCTCATATCAGACGAAATAGACTTTAAGATAAACACTGTTACAAGAAACAAACAAGGACACTACATACTGATAAAGGGATCAAACCAAGGAGAGGATATGACAAATGCGAATACTTATGAACACAACCGAGGATCACTTCACTACATAACATGTATCCTAACAGCCATAAAGGGGAACTTGATAGTACCACCAAAAGAGTAGGGGACATTACCACCCCAATTCCACCAATGGACAGATCATCCAAAATGAAAAAAAATCAGGAAACATAAGTTTTAAATGACACATTGAACAGGAGGGACTTCATTCATATGTATACCACATTCTATTGCAAAACAACAGAAAACACTCTTTCCTCAGGTGCTCATGGAACATTCTCCAAGATATATTATATGTAGGACCACAAATAAAGCCTTAGAAAATTAAGAAAATTGAAACAGTATCAGGTATACTTTCCGCCCACAGTGCTATGAATCTAGATAGGAATTAAAAGGAAAAAAAGCCCGTCAATAATACAAACACGGGGAAGCTAAAGAAAACGCTGTTACATAACCAAGATTTCACTGCAGAAAACCAAGATGGGATCAAAAATACCTGGGAAAAAGTGACAGTGGAAATACGACCACCCAAAACTATGGGATGAAGCAAACGCAACTGTAAAAGGAGAGCTGTGCGAAAAAAGAAGCCGAAGGGAAATCTCTCCCAGCAGCCGCAGGAAGAGTGGGTGAAATCTGCACATTCAACGTGAAGTACCCCGCATCTGTGGAACACCTGAATACACAAAGAATCAGCCCAAAATTGACGAGGTGGACTTTGTGAGCAAAGATATATTATTCTTTCCAGATTTTCACTTTTTGTGACTGTGGAGGTGTATGCTGCTGTTTGCGATTTTGTCTGTATAGCTTAGCTTTAACCATTTGTGCTAGAGTTCTGTGTGGCTTTTTTTTTTTTTTACTTTTTAAAATTTTCTCGTAATAAATATTTTTTATTTTAATCACTTCATTTTATTTGATTTTACTTTATTTTGTTTTATTTTATCCTCATTCTTTGTTTCCTTCTCTTTCTTCTCCCACTTATTCTGAGCTGTGAGGATGAAAGTCTCTAGGAGCTCTAACCAGGAGTCAGTGCTCTGCATCTGAGGTGGGAAAACCAACTTCAGGACACTGGTCCACAGGAGACCTGACAGCTCCACATAATATCAAATGGAGAAAATCTCCCAGAGATTTCCTTCTCAAGTCCAAGACCCACATTCACTCAGTGACCAGAAGTCTACAGTGCTGGACACCGTAGTCCAAACAATGAGCAAGACAGAAACAGGCCCATCCGTTATCAGAGAGGACGCCTTAAATCATAATAAGGACAGAGGCACCAAAATACACACCACCAGACGTGGAGGTGCCCACCAGAAAGTAAAGATCCAGCCTCATCTTCCAGAACACAAGCACACCTCCCCTCAACAAAGAAACATGCAGAACCCACTGAACAAACCTTAGCCGCTGGGGACAGACACCAAAAACCACAATAACGACGGGCATGACGCCTGTGAAAAGGAACCCCAAGCCCAGTAAGTTAAGCAAAATGAGGAGATCAAAAAACACACGTCGACGAAGCAGCAAGGTCAAAACGCACCAGACCTAACAAATGAAGAGGAAATAGGCAGTCCACCCGAAAAAGAATTCAGAATAATGATAGGAAAGACGATTCAACATCGTAGAAATAGGAGAGAGAAAATACAAGAAACGTTTCACAAGGGTCGACAAGAACTGAAGAGCAAACAAACAATGATGAAGAACACAATACATGAAAATAATTATTCTCTAGCATGGATCACTAGCACAATAACTGAGGCAGAAGAACGGTTCAGTGTCCTGGAAGATAAAATAGTTCAAATAAATACTGGGGATCAAAATAAAGAACAAAGAAAGAAAGGAACGGAGGACCGTCTCAGCGACCCTTGGGACAACCTTAAATGCACCAACATTCGAATTATATGGGTCTCAGAAGAAGAAGAGAAATAGAAAAGGCGTGAGAATATATTTGAAGAGATTATAGTTGAAAACATCCCTAGTATGGGAAAGGAAACAGTTAATCAAGTCAAGGAAGCACAGAGAGTCCCATACAGGATAAATCCAAGGAGAAACACGCCAAGACACATGTTCATCAAACTATTAGAAACTAAATACATAGAAAGCATGTAAAAAGCAGCATGGGAAAAACAGCATATACCATACAAGGGAATCCACGTAAGTTAACAGCTGACCTTTCAGCAGAAATTCGGCAAGAGAGAAGGGAGTGCCAGTATACGTATTTCAAGAGATGAAAGGAAAAAACCTACAACCAGTGTTACTGTTCTCAGCAAGAATCTCATTGAGATTGGACGGAGAAACCAAAAACTTTACAGAAAAAGACACGGAAAAAGAATTCAGCACCAACAACAGCTTTATAACAAAGGATAAAGGAACTTCTCTAGGCAGGAATCACAAAGAAAAGAAAAGACCTCCTAGAACAAACCAAAAACAATTAACAAAACGGTAAGAGGAACATCCATATTAATAATAACGTTACATGTAAATGGATACATGGCTCCAACTACAACAGATAGACTCCCTGAAGGGATACAACATCAAGACCATTATATGTGCTGCCTAGAAGAGACCCACTTTACACCTAGGGAGACATACAGACTGAAAATGAGGAGATGGCAAGAGACATTCCATGCAAATGGAAATCAAAGGAAACCTGGAGTTACAATTCTCATATCAGACGAAATAGACTTTAAGATAAACACTGTTACAAGAAACAAACAAGGACACTACATACTGATAAAGGGATCAAACCAAGGAGAGGATATGACAAATGTGAATACTTATGAACACAACCGAGGATCACTTCACTACATAACATGTATCCTAACAGCCATAAAGGGGAACTTGATAGTACCACCAAAAGAGTAGGGGACATTACCACCCCAATTCCACCAATGGACAGATCATCCAAAATGAAAAAAAATCAGGAAACATAAGTTTTAAATGACACATTGAACAGGAGGGACTTCATTCATATGTATGCCACATTCTATTGCAAAACAACAGAAAACACTCTTTCCTCAGGTGCTCATGGAACATTCTCCAAGATATATTATATGTAGGACCACAAATAAAGCCTTAGAAAATTAAGAAAATTGAAACAGTATCAGGTATACTTTCCGCCCACAGTGCTATGAATCTAGATAGGAATTAAAAGGAAAAAAAGCCCGTCAATAATACAAACACGGGGAAGCTAAAGAAAACGCTGTTACATAACCAAGATTTCACTGCAGAAAACCAAGATGGGATCAAAAATACCTGGGAAAAAGTGACAGTGGAAATACGACCACCCAAAACTATGGGATGAAGCAAACGCAACTGTAAAAGGAGAGCTGTGCGAAAAAAGAAGCCAAAGGGAAATCTCTCCCAGCAGCCGCAGGAAGAGTGGGTGAAATCTGCACATTCAACGTGAAGTACCCCGCATCTGTGGAACACCTGAATACACAAAGAATCAGCCCAAAATTGACGAGGTGGACTTTGTGAGCAAAGATATATTATTCTTTCCAGATTTTCACTTTTTGTGACTGTGGAGGTGTATGCTGCTGTTTGCGATTTTGTCTGTATAGCTTAGCTTTAACCATTTGTGCTAGAGTTCTGTGTGGCTTTTTTTTTTTTTTACTTTTTAAAATTTTCTCGTAATAAATATTTTTTATTTTAATCACTTCATTTTATTTGATTTTACTTTATTTTGTTTTATTTTATCCTCATTCTTTGTTTCCTTCTCTTTCTTCTCCCACTTATTCTGAGCTGTGAGGATGAAAGTCTCTAGGTGCTCTAACCAGGAGTCAGTGCTCTGCATCTGAGGTGGGAAAACCAACTTCAGGACACTGGTCCACAGGAGACCTGACAGCTCTACATAATATCAAATGGAGAAAATCTCCCAGAGATTTTCTTCTCACGTCCACGAACCACATTGACTCAGTGACCAGAAGTCTACAGTGCTGGACACCGTATGCCAAACAATGAGCAAGACAGAAACAGCCCCATCCGTTATCAGAGAGGACGCCTTAAATCATAATAAGGACAGAGGCACCAAAATACACACCACCAGACGTGGAGGTGCCCACCAGAAAGTAAAGATCCAGCCTCATCTTCCAGAACACAAGCACACCTCCTCTCAACAAAGAAACATGCAGAACCCACTGAACAAACCTTAGCCGCTGGGGACAGACACCAAAAATCACAATAACGACGGGCATGACGCCTGTGAAAAGGAACCCCAAGCCCAGTAAGTTAAGCAAAATGAGGAGATCAAAAAACACACGTCGACGAAGCAGCAAGGTCAAAACGCACCAGACCTAACAAATGAAGAGGAAATAGGCAGTCCACCCGAAAAAGAATTCAGAATAATGATAGGAAAGACGATTCAACATCGTAGAAATAGGAGAGAGAAAATACAAGAAACGTTTCACAAGGGTCGACAAGAACTGAAGAGCAAACAAACAATGATGAAGAACACAATACATGAAAATAATTATTCTCTAGCATGGATCACTAGCACAATAACTGAGGCAGAAGAACGGTTCAGTGTCCTGGAAGATAAAATAGTTCAAATAAATACTGGGGATCAAAATAAAGAACAAAGAAAGAAAGGAACGGAGGACCGTCTCAGCGACCCTTGGGACAACCTTAAATGCACCAACATTCGAATTATATGGGTCTCAGAAGAAGAAGAGAAATAGAAAAGGCGTGAGAATATATTTGAAGAGATTATAGTTGAAAACATCCCTAGTATGGGAAAGGAAACAGTTAATCAAGTCAAGGAAGCACAGAGAGTCCCATACAGGATAAATCCAAGGAGAAACACGCCAAGACACATGTTCATCAAACTATTAGAAACTAAATACATAGAAAGCATGTAAAAAGCAGCATGGGAAAAACAGCATATACCATACAAGGGAATCCACGTAAGTTAACAGCTGACATTTCAGCAGAAATTCGGCAAGAGAGAAGGGAGTGCCAGTATACGTATTTCAAGAGATGAAAGGAAAAAACCTACAACCAGTGTTACTGTTCTCAGCAAGAATCTCATTGAGATTGGACGGAGAAACCAAAAACTTTACAGAAAAAGACACGGAAAAAGAATTCAGCACCAACAACAGCTTTATAACAAAGGATAAAGGAACTTCTCTAGGCAGGAATCACAAAGAAAAGAAAAGACCTCCTAGAACAAACCAAAAACAATTAACAAAACGGTAAGAGGAACATCCATATTAATAATAACGTTATATGTAAATGGATACATGGCTCCAACTACAACAGATAGACTCCCTGAAGGGATACAACATCAAGACCATTATATGTGCTGCCTAGAAGAGACCCACTTTACACCTAGGGAGATATACAGACTGAAAATGAGGAGATGGCAAGAGACATTCCATGCAAATGGAAATCAAAGGAAACCTGGAGTTACAATTCTCATATCAGACGAAATAGACTTTAAGATAAACACTGTTACAAGAAACAAACAAGGACACTACATACTGATAAAGGGATCAAACCAAGGAGAGGATATGACAAATGCGAATACTTATGAACACAACCGAGGATCACTTCACTACATAACATGTATCCTAACAGCCATAAAGGGGAACTTGATAGTACCACCAAAAGAGTAGGGGACATTACCACCCCAATTCCACCAATGGACAGATCATCCAAAATGAAAAAAAATCAGGAAACATAAGTTTTAAATGACACATTGAACAGGAGGGACTTCATTCATATGTATACCACATTCTATTGCAAAACAACAGAAAACACTCTTTCCTCAGGTGCTCATGGAACATTCTCCAAGATATATTATATGTAGGACCACAAATAAAGCCTTAGAAAATTAAGAAAATTGAAACAGTATCAGGTATACTTTCCGCCCACAGTGCTATGAATCTAGATAGGAATTAAAAGGAAAAAAAGCCCGTCAATAATACAAACACGGGGAAGCTAAAGAAAACGCTGTTACATAACCAAGATTTCACTGCAGAAAACCAAGATGGGATCAAAAATACCTGGGAAAAAGTGACAGTGGAAATACGACCACCCAAAACTATGGGATGAAGCAAACGCAACTGTAAAAGGAGAGCTGTGCGAAAAAAGAAGCCAAAGGGAAATCTCTCCCAGCAGCCGCAGGAAGAGTGGGTGAAATCTGCACATTCAACGTGAAGTACCCCGCATCTGTGGAACACCTGAATACACAAAGAATCAGCCCAAAATTGACGAGGTGGACTTTGTGAGCAAAGATATATTATTCTTTCCAGATTTTCACTTTTTGTGACTGTGGAGGTGTATGCTGCTGTTTGCGATTTTGTCTGTATAGCTTAGCTTTAACCATTTGTGCTAGAGTTCTGTGTGGCTTTTTTTTTTTTTTACTTTTTAAAATTTTCTCGTAATAAATATTTTTTATTTTAATCACTTCATTTTATTTGATTTTACTTTATTTTGTTTTATTTTATCCTCATTCTTTGTTTCCTTCTCTTTCTTCTCCCACTTATTCTGAGCTGTGAGGATGAAAGTCTCTAGGTGCTCTAACCAGGAGTCAGTGCTCTGCATCTGAGGTGGGAAAACCAACTTCAGGACACTGGTCCACAGGAGACCTGACAGCTCTACATAATATCAAATGGAGAAAATCTCCCAGAGATTTTCTTCTCACGTCCAAGAACCACATTGACTCAGTGACCAGAAGTCTACAGTGCTGGACACTGTATGCCAAACAATGAGCAAGACAGAAACAGCCCCATCCGTTATCAGAGAGGACGCCTTAAATCATAATAAGGACAGAGGCACCAAAATACACACCACCAGACGTGGAGGTGCCCACCAGAAAGTAAAGATCCAGCCTCATCTTCCAGAACACAAGCACACTTCCTCTCAACAAAGAAACATGCAGAACCCACTGAACAAACCTTAGCCGCTGGGGACAGACACCAAAAACCACAATAACGACGGGCATGACGCCTGTGAAAAGGAACCCCAAGCCCAGTAAGTTAAGCAAAATGAGGAGATCAAAAAACACACGTCGACGAAGCAGCAAGGTCAAAACGCACCAGACCTAACAAATGAAGAGGAAATAGGCAGTCCACCCGAAAAAGAATTCAGAATAATGATAGGAAAGACGATTCAACATCGTAGAAATAGGAGAGAGAAAATACAAGAAACGTTTCACAAGGGTCGACAAGAACTGAAGAGCAAACAAACAATGATGAAGAACACAATACATGAAAATAATTATTCTCTAGCATGGATCACTAGCACAATAACTGAGGCAGAAGAACGGTTAAGTGTCCTGGAAGATAAAATAGTTCAAATAAATACTGGGGATCAAAATAAAGAACAAAGAAAGAAAGGAACGGAGGACCGTCTCAGCGACCCTTGGGACAACCTTAAATGCACCAACATTCGAATTATATGGGTCTCAGAAGAAGAAGAGAAATAGAAAAGGCGTGAGAATATATTTGAAGAGATTATAGTTGAAAACATCCCTAGTATGGGAAAGGAAACAGTTAATCAAGTCAAGGAAGCACAGAGAGTCCCATACAGGATAAATCCAAGGAGAAAAACGCCAAGACACATGTTCATCAAACTATTAGAAACAAAATACATAGAAAGCATGTAAAAAGCAGCATGGGAAAAACAGCATATACCATACAAGGGAATCCACGTAAGTTAACAGCTGACCTTTCAGCAGAAATTCGGCAAGAGAGAAGGGAGTGCCAGTATACGTATTTCAAGAGATGAAAGGAAAAAACCTACAACCAGTGTTACTGTTCTCAGCAAGAATCTCATTGAGATTGGACGGAGAAACCAAAAACTTTACAGAAAAAGACACGGAAAAAGAATTCAGCACCAACAACAGCTTTATAACAAAGGATAAAGGAACTTCTCTAGGCAGGAATCACAAAGAAAAGAAAAGACCTCCTAGAACAAACCAAAAACAATTAACAAAACGGTAAGAGGAACATCCATATTAATAATAACGTTACATGTAAATGGATACATGGCTCCAACTACAACAGATAGACTCCCTGAAGGGATACAACATCAAGACCATTATATGTGCTGCCTAGAAGAGACCCACTTTACACCTAGGGAGATATACAGACTGAAAATGAGGAGATGGCAAGAGACATTCCATGCAAATGGAAATCAAAGGAAACCTGGAGTTACAATTCTCATATCAGACGAAATAGACTTTAAGATAAACACTGTTACAAGAAACAAACAAGGACACTACATACTGATAAAGGGATCAAACCAAGGAGAGGATATGACAAATGCGAATACTTATGAACACAACCGAGGATCACTTCACTACATAACATGTATCCTAACAGCCATAAAGGGGAACTTGATAGTACCACCAAAAGAGTAGGGGACATTACCACCCCAATTCCACCAATGGACAGATCATCCAAAATGAAAACAAATCAGGAAACATAAGTTTTAAATGACACATTGAACAGGAGGGACTTCATTCATATGTATACCACATTCTATTGCAAAACAACAGAAAACACTCTTTCCTCAGGTGCTCATGGAACATTCTCCAAGGTATATTATATGTAGGACCACAAATAAAGCCTTAGAAAATTAAGAAAATTGAAACAGTATCAGGTATAATTTCCGCCCACAGTGCTATGAATCTAGATAGGAATTAAAAGGAAAAAAAGCCCGTAAATAATACAAACACGGGGAAGCTAAAGAAAACGCTGTTACATAACCAAGATTTCACTGCAGAAAACCAAGATGGGATCAAAAATACCTGGGAAAAAGTGACAGTGGAAATACGACCACCCAAAACTATGGGATGAAGCAAACGCAACTGTAAAAGAAGAGCTGTGCAAAAAAAGAAGCCAAAGGGAAATCTCTCCCAGCAGCCGCAGGAAGAGTGGGTGAAATCTGCACATTCAACGTGAAGTACCCCGCATCTGTGGAACACCTGAATACACAAAGAATCAGCCCAAAATTGACGAGGTGGACTTTGTGAGCAAAGATATATTATTCTTTCCAGTTTTTCACTTTTTGAGACTGTGGAGGTGTATGCTGCTGTTTGCGATTTTGTCTGTATAGCTTAGCTTTAACCATTTGTGCTAGAGTTCTGTGTGGCTTTTTTTTTTTTTACTTTTTAAAATTTTCTCGTAATAAATATTTTTTATTTTAATCACTTCATTTGATTTGATTTTACTTTATTTTGTTTTATTTTATCCTCATTCTTTGTTTCCTTCTCTTTCTTCTCCCACTTATTCTGAGCTGTGAGGATGAAAGTCTCTAGGTGCTCTAACCAGGAGTCAGTGCTCTGCATCTGAGGTGGGAAAAGCAACTTCAGGACACTGGTCCACAGGAGACCTGACAGCTCCACATAATATCAAATGGAGCAAATCTCCCAGAGATTTCCTTCTCAAGTCCAAGACCCACATTCACTCAGTGACCAGAAGTCTACAGTGCTGGACACCGTAGTCCAAACAATGAGCAAGACAGGAACAGGCCCATCCGTTATCAGAGAGGACGCCTTAAATCATAATAAGGACAGAGGCACCAAAATACACACCACCAGACGTGGAGGTGCCCACCAGAAAGTAAAGATCCAGCCTCATCTTCCAGAACACAAGCACACCTCCCCTCAACAAAGAAACATGCAGAACCCACTGAACAAACCTTAGCCGCTGGGGACAGACACCAAAAACCACAATAACGACGGGCATGACGCCTGTGAAAAGGAACCCCAAGCCCAGTAAGTTAAGCAAAATGAGGAGATCAAAAAACACACGTCGACGAAGCAGCAAGGTCAAAACGCACCAGACCTAACAAATGAAGAGGAAATAGGCAGTCCACCCGAAAAAGAATTCAGAATAATCATAGGAAAGACGATTCAACATCGTAGAAATAGGAGAGAGAAAATACAAGAAACGTTTCACAAGGGTCGACAAGAACTGAAGAGCAAACAAACAATGATGAAGAACACAATACATGAAAATAATTATTCTCTAGCATGGATCACTAGCACAATAACTGAGGCAGAAGAACGGTTAAGTGTCCTGGAAGATAAAATAGTACAAATAAATACTGGGGATCAAAATAAAGAACAAAGAAAGAAAGGAACGGAGGACCGTCTCAGCGACCCTTGGAACAACCTTAAATGCACCAACATTCGAATTATATGGGTCTCAGAAGAAGAAGAGAAATAGAAAAGGCGTGAGAATATATTTGAAGAGATTATAGTTGAAAACATCCCTAGTATGGGAAAGGAAACAGTTAATCAAGTCAAGGAAGCACAGAGAGTCCCATACAGGATAAATCCAAGGAGAAACACGCCAAGACACATGTTCATCAAACTATTAGAAACTAAATATATAGAAAGCATGTAAAAAGCAGCATGGGAAAAACAGCATATACGATACAAGGGAATCCACGTAAGTTAACAGCTGACCTTTCAGCAGAAATTCTGCAAGAGAGAAGGGAGTGCCAGTATACGTATTTCAAGAGTGAAAGGAAAAAACCTACAACCAGTGTTACTGTTCTCAGCAAGAATCTCATTGAGATTGGACGGAGAAACCAAAAACTTTACAGAAAAAGACACGGAAAAAGAATTCAGCACCAACAACAGCTTTATAACAAAGGATAAAGGAACTTCTCTAGGCAGGAATCACAAAGAAAAGAAAAGACCTCCTAGAACAAACCAAAAACAATTAACAAAACGGTAAGAGGAACATCCATATTAATAATAATGTTACATGTAAATGGATACATGGCTCCAACTACAACAGATAGACTCCCTGAAGGGATAAAACATCAAGACCATTATATGTGCTGCCTAGAAGAGACCCACTTTACACCTAGGGAGATATACAGACTGAAAATGAGGAGATGGCAAGAGACATTCCATGCAAATGGAAATCAAAGGAAACCTGGAGTTACAATTCTCATATCAGACGAAATAGACTTTAAGATAAACACTGTTACAAGAAACAAACAAGGACACTACATACTGATAAAGGGATCAAACCAAGGAGAGGATATGACAAATGCGAATACTTATGAACACAACCGAGGATCACTTCACTACATAACATGTATCCTAACAGCCATAAAGGGGAACTTGATAGTACCACCAAAAGAGTAGGGGACATTACCACCCCAATTCCACCAATGGACAGATCATCCAAAATGAAAAAAAATCAGGAAACATAAGTTTTAAATGACACATTGAACAGGAGGGACTTCATTCATATGTATACCACATTCTATTGCAAAACAACAGAAAACACTCTTTCCTCAGGTGCTCATGGAACATTCTCCAAGATATATTATATGTAGGACCACAAATAAAGCCTTAGAAAATTAAGAAAATTGAAACAGTATCAGGTATACTTTCCGCCCACAGTGCTATGAATCTAGATAGGAATTAAAAGGAAAAAAAGCCCGTCAATAATACAAACACGGGGAAGCTAAAGAAAACGCTGTTACATAACCAAGATTTCACTGCAGAAAACCAAGATGGGATCAAAAATACCTGGGAAAAAGTGACAGTGGAAATACGACCACCCAAAACTATGGGATGAAGCAAACGCAACTGTAAAAGAAGAGCTGTGCAAAAAAAGAAGCCAAAGGGAAATCTCTCCCAGCAGCCGCAGGAAGAGTGGGTGAAATCTGCACATTCAACGTGAAGTACCCCCCATCTGTGGAACACCTGAATACACAAAGAATCAGCCCAAAATTGACGAGGTGGACTTTGTGAGCAAAGATATATTATTCTTTCCAGTTTTTCACTTTTTGAGACTATGGAGGTGTATGCTGCTGTTTGCGATTTTGTCTGTATAGCTTAGCTTTAACCATTTGTGCTAGAGTTCTGTGTGGCTTTTTTTTTTTTTACTTTTTAAAATTTTCTCGTAATAAATATTTTTTATTTTAATCACTTCATTTGATTTGATTTTACTTTATTTTGTTTTATTTTATCCTCATTCTTTGTTTCCTTCTCTTTCTTCTCCCACTTATTCTGAGCTGTGAGGATGAAAGTCTCTAGGTGCTCTAACCAGGAGTCAGTGCTCTGCATCTGAGGTGGGAAAACCAACTTCAGGACACTGGTCCACAGGAGACCTGACAGCTCCACATAATATCAAATGGAGAAAATCTCCCAGAGATTTCCTTCTCAAGTCCAAGACCCACATTCACTCAGTGACCAGAAGTCTACAGTGCTGGACACCGTAGTCCAAACAATGAGCAAGACAGAAACAGGCCCATCCGTTATCAGAGAGGACGCCTTAAATCATAATAAGGACAGAGGCACCAAAATACACACCACCAGACGTGGAGGTGCCCACCAGAAAGTAAAGATCCAGCCTCATCTTCCAGAACACAAGCACACCTCCCCTCAACAAAGAAACATGCAGAACCCACTGAACAAACCTTAGCCGCTGGGGACAGACACCAAAAACCACAATAACGACGGGCATGACGCCTGTGAAAAGGAACCCCAAGCCCAGTAAGTTAAGCAAAATGAGGAGATCAAAAAACACACGTCGACGAAGCAGCAAGGTCAAAACGCACCAGACCTAACAAATGAAGAGGAAATAGGCAGTCCACCCGAAAAAGAATTCAGAATAATGATAGGAAAGACGATTCAACATCGTAGAAATAGGAGAGAGAAAATACAAGAAACGTTTCACAAGGGTCGACAAGAACTGAAGAGCAAACAAACAATGATGAAGAACACAATACATGAAAATAATTATTCTCTAGCATGGATCACTAGCACAATAACTGAGGCAGAAGAACGGTTAAGTGTCCTGGAAGATAAAATAGTTCAAATAAATACTGGGGATCAAAATAAAGAACAAAGAAAGAAAGGAACGGAGGACCGTCTCAGCGACCCTTGGGACAACCTTAAATGCACCAACATTCGAATTATATGGGTCTCAGAAGAAGAAGAGAAATAGAAAAGGCGTGAGAATATATTTGAAGAGATTATAGTTGAAAACATCCCTAGTATGGGAAAGGAAACAGTTAATCAAGTCAAGGAAGCACAGAGAGTCCCATACAGGATAAATCCAAGGAGAAACACGCCAAGACACATGTTCATCAAACTATTAGAAACGAAATACGTAGAAAGCATGTAAAAAGCAGCATGGGAAAAACAGCATATACCATACAAGGGAATCCACGTAAGTTAACAGCTGACCTTTCAGCAGAAATTCTGCAAGAGAGAAGGGAGTGCCAGTATACGTATTTCAAGAGATGAAAGGAAGAAACCTACAACCAGTGTTACTGTTCTCAGCAAGAATCTCATTGAGATTGGACGGAGAAACCAAAAACTTTACAGAAAAAGACACGGAAAAAGAATTCAGCACCAACAACAGCTTTATAACAAAGGATAAAGGAACTTCTCTAGGCAGGAATCACAAAGAAAAGAAAAGACCTCCTAGAACAAACCAAAAACAATTAACAAAACGGTAAGAGGAACATCCATATTAATAATAACGTTACATGTAAATGGATACATGGCTCCAACTACAACAGATAGACTCCCTGAAGGGATACAACATCAAGACCATTATATGTGCTGCCTAAAAGAGACCCACTTTACACCTAGGGAGATATACAGACTGAAAATGAGTAGATGGCAAGAGACATTCCATGCAAATGGAAATCAAAGGAAACCTGGAGTTACAATTCTCATATCAGACGAAATAGACTTTAAGATAAACACTGTTACAAGAAACAAACAAGGACACTACATACTGATAAAGGGATCAAACCAAGGAGAGGATATTACAAATGCGAATACTTATGAACACAACCGAGGATCACTTCCCTACATAACATGAATCCTAACAGCCATAAAGGGGAACTTGATAGTACCACCAAAAGAGTAGGGGACATTACCACCCCAATTCCACCAATGGACAGATCATCCAAAATGAAAAAAAATCAGGAAACATAAGTTTTAAATGACACATTGAACAGGAGGGACTTCATTCATATGTATGCCACATTCTATTGCAAAACAACAGAAAACACTCTTTCCTCAGGTGCTCATGGAACATTCTCCAAGATATATTATATGTAGGACCACAAATAAAGCCTTAGAAAATTAAGAAAATTGAAACAGTATCAGGTATACTTTCCGCCCACAGTGCTATGAATCTAGATAGGAATTAAAAGGAAAAAAAGCCCGTCAATAATACAAACACGGGGAAGCTAAAGAAAACGCTGTTACATAACCAAGATTTCACTGCAGAAAACCAAGATGGGATCAAAAATACCTGGGAAAAAGTGACAGTGGAAATACGACCACCCAAAACTACGGGATGAAGCAAACGCAACTGTAAAAGGTGAGCTGTGCGAAAAAAGAAGCCAAAGGGAAATCTCTCCCAGCAGCCGCAGGAAGAGTGGGTGAAATCTGCACATTCAACGTGAAGTACCCCCCATCTGTGGAACACCTGAATACACAAAGAATCAGCCCAAAATTGACGAGGTGACTTTGTGAGCAAAGATATATTATTCTTTCCAGTTTTTCACTTTTTGAGACTGTGGAGGTGTATGCTGCTGTTTGCGATTTTGTCTGTATAGCCTAGCTTTAACCATTTGTGCTAGAGTTCTGTGTGGCTTTTTTTTTTTTTTTACTTTTTAAAATTTTCTCGTAATAAATATTTTTTATTTTAATCACTTCATTTTATTTGATTTTACTTTATTTTGTTTTATTTTATCCTCATTCTTTGTTTCCTTCTCTTTCTTCTCCCACTTATTCTGAGCTGTGAGGATGAAAGTCTCTAGGTGCTCTAACCAGGAGTCAGTGCTCTGCATCTGAGCTGGGAAAACCAACTTCAGGACACTGGCCCACAGGAGACCTGACAGCTCCACATAATATCAAATGGAGAAAATCTCCCAGAGATTTCCTTCTCAAGTCCAAGACCCACATTCATTCAGTGACCAGAAGTCTACAGTGTTGGACACCGTAGTCCAAAGAATGAGCAAGACAGAAACAGCCCCATCCGTTATCAGAGAGGACGCCTTAAATCATACTAAGGACAGAGGCACCAAAATACACACCACCAGACGTGGAGGTGCCCACCGGAAAGTAAAGATCCAGCCTCATCTTCCAGAACACAAGCACACCTCCCCTCAACAAAGAAACATGCAGAACCCACTGAACAAACCTTAGCCGCTGGGGACAGACACCAAAAACCACAATAACGACGGGCATGACGCCTGTGAAAAGGAACCCCAAGCCCAGTAAGTTAAGCAAAATGAGGAGATCAAAAAACACACATCGACGAAGCAGCAAGGTCAAAACGCACCAGACCTAACAAATGAAGAGGAAATAGGCAGTCCACCCGAAAAAGAATTCAGAATAATGATAGGAAAGACGATTCAACATCGTAGAAATAGGAGAGAGAAAATACAAGAAACGTTTCACAAGGGTCGACAAGAACTGAAGAGCAAACAAACAATGATGAAGAACACAATACATGAAAATAATTATTCTCTAGCATGGATCACTAGCACAATAACTGAGGCAGAAGAACGGTTAAGTGTCTTGGAAGATAAAATAGTTCAAATAAATACTGGGGATCAAAATAAAGAACAAAGAAAGAAAGGAACGGAGGACCGTCTCAGCGACCCTTGGGACAACCTTAAATGCACCAACATTCGAATTATATGGGTGTCAGAAGAAGAAGAGAAATAGAAAAGGCGTGAGAATATATTTGAAGAGATTATAGTTGAAAACATCCCTAGTATGGGAAAGGAAACAGTTAATCAAGTCAAGGAAGCACAGAGAGTCCCATACAGGATAAATCCAAGGAGAAACACGCCAAGACACATGTTCATCAAACTATTAGAAACTAAATACATAGAAAGCATGTAAAAAGCAGCATGGGAAAAACAGCATATACCATACAAGGGAATCCACGTAAGTTAACAGCTGACCTTTCAGCAGAAATTCTGCAAGAGAGAAGGGAGTGCCAGTATACGTATTTCAAGAGATGAAAGGAAAAAACCTACAACCAGTGTTACTGTTCTCAGCAAGAATCTCATTGAGATTGGACGGAGAAACCAAAAACTTTACAGAAAAAGACACGGAAAAAGAATTCAGCACCAACAACAGCTTTATAACAAAGGATAAAGGAACTTCTCTAGGCAGGAATCACAAAGAAAAGAAAAGACCTCCTAGAACAAACCAAAAACAATTAACAAAACGGTAAGAGGAACATCCATATTAATAATAACGTTACATGTAAATGGATACATGGCTCCAACTACAACAGATAGACTCCCTGAAGAGATACAACATCAAGACCATTATATGTGCTGCCTAGAAGAGACCCACTTTACACCTAGGGAGATATACAGACTGAAAATGAGGAGATGGCAAGAGACATTCCATGCAAATGGAAATCAAAGGAAACCTGGAGTTACAATTCTCATATCAGACGAAATAGACTTTAAGATAAACACTGTTAAAAGAAACAAACAAGGACACTACATACTGATAAAGGGATCAAACCAAGGAGAGGATATGACAAATGCGAATACTTATGAACACAACCGAGGATCACTTCCCTACATAACATGTATCCTAACAGCCATAAAGGGGAAATTGATAGTACCACCAAAAGAGTAGGGGACATTACCACCCCAATTCCACCAATGGACAGATCATCCAAAATGAAAAAAAATCAGGAAACATAAGTTTTAAATGACACATTGAACAGGAGGGACTTCATTCATATGTATACCACATTCTATTGCAAAACAACAGAAAACACTCTTTCCTCAGGTGCTCATGGAACATTCTCCAAGATATATTATATGTAGGACCACAAATAAAGCCTTAGAAAATTAAGAAAATTGAAACAGTATCAGGTATACTTTCTGCCCACAGTGCTATGAATCTAGATAGGAATTAAAAGGAAAAAAAGCCCGTCAATAATACAAACACGGGGAAGCTAAAGAAAACGCTGTTACATAACCAAGATTTCACTGCAGAAAACCAAGATGGGATCAAAAATACCTGGGAAAAAGTGACAGTGGAAATACGACCACCCAAAACTATGGGATGAAGCAAACGCAACTGTAAAAGGAGAGCTGTGCGAAAAAAGAAGCCAAAGGGAAATCTCTCCCAGCAGCCGCAGGAAGAGTGGGTGAAATCTGCACAGTCAACGTGAAGTACCCCCCATCTGTGGAACACCTGAATACACAAAGAATCAGCCCAAAATTGATGAGGTGGACTTTGTGAGCAAAGATATATTATTCTTTCCAGTTTTTCACTTTTTGAGACTGTGGAGGTGTATGCTGCTGTTTGCGATTTTGTCTGTATAGCTTAGCTTTAACCATTTGTGCTAGAGTTCTGTGTGGCTTTTTTTTTTTTTTTACTTTTTAAAATTATCTCGTAATAAATATTTTTTATTTTAATCACTTCATTTTATTTGATTTTACTTTATTTTGTTTTATTTTATCCTCATTCTTTGTTTCCTTCTCTTTCTTCTCCCACTTATTCTGAGCTGTGAGGATGAAAGTCTCTAGGTGCTCTAACCAGGAGTCAGTGCTCTGCATCTGAGGTGGGAAAACCAACTTCAGGACACTGGTCCACAGGAGACCTGACAGCTCCACATAATATCAAATGGAGAAAATCTCCCAGAGATTTCCTTCTCAAGTCCAAGACCCACATTCACTCAGTGACCAGAAGTCTACAGTGCTGGACACCGTAGTCCAAACAATGAGCAAGACAGAAACAGCCCCATCCGTTATCAGAGAGGACGCCTTAAATCATAATAAGGACAGAGGCACCAAAATACACACCACCAGACGAGGAGGTGCCCACCAGAAAGTAAAGATCCAGCCTCATCTTCCAGAACACAAGCACACCTCCCCTCAACAAAGAAACATGCAGAACCCACTGAACAAACCTTAGCCGCTGGGGACAGACACCAAAAACCACAATAACGACGGGCATGACGCCTGTGAAAAGGAACCCCAAGCCCAGTAAGTTAAGCAAAATGAGGAGATCAAAAAACACACATCGACGAAGCAGCAAGGTCAAAACGCACCAGACCTAACAAATGAAGAGGAAATAGGCAGTCCACCCGAAAAAGAATTCAGAATAATGATAGGAAAGACGATTCAACATCGTAGAAATAGGAGAGAGAAAATACAAGAAACGTTTCACAAGGGTCGACAAGAACTGAAGAGCAAACAAACAATGATGAAGAACACAATACATGAAAATAATTATTCTCTAGCATGGATCACTAGCACAATAACTGAGGCAGAAGAACGGTTAAGTGTCTTGGAAGATAAAATAGTTCAAATAAATACTGGGGATCAAAATAAAGAACAAAGAAAGAAAGGAACGGAGGACCGTCTCAGCGACCCTTGGGACAACCTTAAATGCACCAACATTCGAATTATATGGGTCTCAGAAGAAGAAGAGAAATAGAAAAGGCGTGAGAATATATTTGAAGAGATTATAGTTGAAAACATCCCTAGTATGGGAAAGGAAACAGTTAATCAAGTCAAGGAAGCACAGAGAGTCCCATACAGGATAAATCCAGGGAGAAACACGCCAAGACACATGTTCATCAAACTATTAGAAACTAAATACATAGAAAGCATGTAAAAAGCAGCATGGGAAAAACAGCATATACCATACAAGGGAATCCACGTAAGTTAACAGCTGACCTTTCAGCAGAAATTCTGCAAGAGAGAAGGGAGTGCCAGTATACGTATTTCAAGAGATGAAAGGAAAAAACCTACAACCAGTGTTACTGTTCTCAGCAAGAATCTCATTGAGATTGGACGGAGAAACCAAAAACTTTACAGAAAAAGACACGGAAAAAGAATTCAGCACCAACAACAGCTTTATAACAAAGGATAAAGGAACTTCTCTAGGCAGGAATCACAAAGAAAAGAAAAGACCTCCAAGAACAAACCAAAAACAATTAACAAAACGGTAAGAGGAACATCCATATTAATAATAACGTTACATGTAAATGGATACATGGCTCCAACTACAACAGATAGACTCCCTGAAGGGATACAACATCAAGACCATTATATGTGCTGCCTAGAAGAGACCCACTTTACACCTAGGGAGATATACAGACTGAAAATGAGGAGATGGCAAGAGACATTCCATGCAAATGGAAATCAAAGGAAACCTGGAGTTACAATTCTCATATCAGACGAAATAGACTTTAAGATAAACACTGTTACAAGAAACAAACAAGGACACTACATACTGATAAAGGGATCAAACCAAGGAGAGGATATGACAAATGCGAATACTTATGAACACAACCGAGGATCACTTCCCTACATAACATGTATCCTAACAGCCATAAAGGGGAAATTGATAGTACCACCAAAAGAGTAGGGGACATTACCACCCCAATTCCACCAATGGACAGATCATCCAAAATGAAAAAAAATCAGGAAACATAAGTTTTAAATGACACATTGAACAGGAGGGACTTCATTCATATGTATACCACATTCTATTGCAAAACAACAGAAAACACTCTTTCCTCAGGTGCTCATGGAACATTCTCCAAGATATATTATATGTAGGACCACAAATAAAGCCTTAGAAAATTAAGAAAATTGAAACAGTATCAGGTATACTTTCCGCCCACAGTGCTATGAATCTAGATAGGAATTAAAAGGAAAAAAAGCCCGTCAATAATACAAACACGGGGAAGCTAAAGAAAACGCTGTTACATAACCAAGATTTCACTGCAGAAAACCAAGATGGGATCAAAAATACCTGGGAAAAAGTGACAGTGGAAATACGACCACCCAAAACTATGGGATGAAGCAAACGCAACTGTAAAAGGAGAGCTGTGCGAAAAAAGAAGCCAAAGGGAAATCTCTCCCAGCAGCCGCAGGAAGAGTGGGTGAAATCTGCACAGTCAACGTGAAGTACCCCCCATCTGTGGAACACCTGAATACACAAAGAATCAGCCCAAAATTGATGAGGTGGACTTTGTGAGCAAAGATATATTATTCTTTCCAGTTTTTCACTTTTTGAGACTGTGGAGGTGTATGCTGCTGTTTGCGATTTTGTCTGTATAGCTTAGCTTTAACCATTTGTGCTAGAGTTCTGTGTGGCTTTTTTTTTTTTTTACTTTTTAAAATTTTCTCGTAATAAATATTTTTTATTTTAATCACTTCATTTTATTTGATTTTACTTTATTTTGTTTTATTTTATCCTCATTCTTTGTTTCCTTCTCTTTCTTCTCCCACTTATTCTGAGCTGTGAGGATGAAAGTCTCTAGGTGCTCTAACCAGGAGTCAGTGCTCTGCATCTGAGCTGGGAAAACCAACTTCAGGACACTGGTCCACAGGAGACCTGACAGCTCCACATAATATCAAATGGAGAAAATCTCCCAGAGATTTCCTTCTCAAGTCCAAGACCCACATTCACTCAGTGACCAGAAGTCTACAGTGCTGGACACCGTAGTCCAAACAATGAGCAAGACAGAAACAGCCCCATCCGTTATCAGAGAGGACGCCTTAAATCATAATAAGGACAGAGGCACCAAAATACACACCACCAGACGAGGAGGTGCCCACCAGAAAGTAAAGATCCAGCCTCATCTTCCAGAACACAAGCACACCTCCCCTCAACAAAGAAACATGCAGAACCCACTGAACAAACCTTAGCCGCTGGGGACAGACACCAAAAACCACAATAACGACGGGCATGACGCCTGTGAAAAGGAACCCCAAGCCCAGTAAGTTAAGCAAAATGAGGAGATCAAAAAACACACATCGACGAAGCAGCAAGGTCAAAACGCACCAGACCTAACAAATGAAGAGGAAATAGGCAGTCCACCCGAAAAAGAATTCAGAATAATGATAGGAAAGACGATTCAACATCGTAGAAATAGGAGAGAGAAAATACAAGAAACGTTTCACAAGGGTCGACAAGAACTGAAGAGCAAACAAACAATGATGAAGAACACAATACATGAAAATAATTATTCTCTAGCATGGATCACTAGCACAATAACTGAGGCAGAAGAACGGTTAAGTGTCTTGGAAGATAAAATAGTTCAAATAAATACTGGGGATCAAAATAAAGAACAAAGAAAGAAAGGAACGGAGGACCGTCTCAGCGACCCTTGGGACAACCTTAAATGCACCAACATTCGAATTATATGGGTCTCAGAAGAAGAAGAGAAATAGAAAAGGCGTGAGAATATATTTGAAGAGATTATAGTTGAAAACATCCCTAGTATGGGAAAGGAAACAGTTAATCAAGTCAAGGAAGCACAGAGAGTCCCATACAGGATAAATCCAGGGAGAAACACGCCAAGACACATGTTCATCAAACTATTAGAAACTAAATACATAGAAAGCATGTAAAAAGCAGCATGGGAAAAACAGCATATACCATACAAGGGAATCCACGTAAGTTAACAGCTGACCTTTCAGCAGAAATTCTGCAAGAGAGAAGGGAGTGCCAGTATACGTATTTCAAGAGATGAAAGGAAAAAACCTACAACCAGTGTTACTGTTCTCAGCAAGAATCTCATTGAGATTGGACGGAGAAACCAAAAACTTTACAGAAAAAGACACGGAAAAAGAATTCAGCACCAACAACAGCTTTATAACAAAGGATAAAGGAACTTCTCTAGGCAGGAATCACAAAGAAAAGAAAAGACTTCCAAGAACAAACCAAAAACAATTAACAAAACGGTAAGAGGAACATCCATATTAATAATAACGTTACATGTAAATGGATACATGGCTCCAACTACAACAGATAGACTCCCTGAAGGGATCCAACATCAAGACCATTATATGTGCTGCCTAGAAGAGACCCACTTTACACCTAGGGAGATATACAGACTGAAAATGAGGAGATGGCAAGAGACATTCCATGCAAATGGAAATCAAAGGAAACCTGGAGTTACAATTCTCATATCAGACGAAATAGACTTTAAGATAAACACTGTTACAAGAAACAAACAAGGACACTACATACTGATAAAGGGATCAAACCAAGGAGAGGATATGACAAATGCGAATACTTATGAACACAACCGAGGATCACTTCCCTACATAACATGTATCCTAACAGCCATAAAGGGGAAATTGATAGTACCACCAAAAGAGTAGGGGACATTACCACCCCAATTCCACCAATGGACAGATCATCCAAAATGAAAAAAAATCAGGAAACATAAGTTTTAAATGACACATTGAACAGGAGGGACTTCATTCATATGTATACCACATTCTATTGCAAAACAACAGAAAACACTCTTTCCTCAGGTGCTCATGGAACATTCTCCAAGATATATTATATGTAGGACCACAAATAAAGCCTTAGAAAATTAAGAAAATTGAAACAGTATCAGGTATACTTTCCGCCCACAGTGCTATGAATCTAGATAGGAATTAAAAGGAAAAAAAGCCCGTCAATAATACAAACACGGGGAAGCTAAAGAAAACGCTGTTACATAACCAAGATTTCACTGCAGAAAACCAAGATGGGATCAAAAATACCTGGGAAAAAGTGACAGTGGAAATACGACCACCCAAAACTATGGGATGAAGCAAACGCAACTGTAAAAGGAGAGCTGTGCGAAAAAAGAAGCCAAAGGGAAATCTCTCCCAGCAGCCGCAGGAAGAGTGGGTGAAATCTGCACATTCAACGTGAAGTACCCCCCATCTGTGGAACACCTGAATACACAAAGAATCAGCCCAAAATTGATGAGGTGGACTTTGTGAGCAAAGATATATTATTCTTTCCAGTTTTTCACTTTTTGAGACTGTGGAGGTGTATGCTGCTGTTTGCGATTTTGTCTGTATAGCTTAGCTTTAACCATTTGTGCTAGAGTTCTGTGTGGCTTTTTTTTTTTTTTACTTTTTAAAATTTTCTCGTAATAAATATTTTTTATTTTAATCACTTCATTTTATTTGATTTTACTTTATTTTGTTTTATTTTATCCTCATTCTTTGTTTCCTTCTCTTTCTTCTCCCACTTATTCTGAGCTGTGAGGATGAAAGTCTCTAGGTGCTCTAACCAGGAGTCAGTGCTCTGCATCTGAGGTGGGAAAACCAACTTCAGGACACTGGTCCACAGGAGACCTGACAGCTCCACATAATATCAAATGGAGAAAATCTCCCAGAGATTTCCTTCTCAAGTCCAAGACCCAGATTGACTCAGTGACCAGAAGTCTACAGTGCTGGACACCGTAGTCCAAACAATGAGCAAGACAGAAACAGCCCCATCCGTTATCAGAGAGGACGCCTTAAATCATAATAAGGACAGAGGCACCAAAATACACACCACCAGACGTGGAGGTGCCCACCGGAAAGTAAAGATCCAGCCTCATCTTCCAGAACACAAGCACACCTCCCCTCAACAAAGAAACATGCAGAACCCACTGAACAAACCTTAGCCGCTGGGGACAGACACCAAAAACCACAATAACGACGGGCATGACGCCTGTGAAAAGGAACCCCAAGCCCAGTAAGTTAAGCAAAATGAGGAGATCAAAAAACACACGTCGACGAAGCAGCAAGGTCAAAACGCACCAGACCTAACAAATGGAGAGGAAATAGGCAGTCCACCCGAAAAAGAATTCAGAATAATGATAGGAAAGACGATTCAACATCGTAGAAATAGGAGAGAGAAAATACAAGAAACGTTTCACAAGGGTCAACAAGAAATGAAGAGCAAACAAACAATGATGAAGAACACAATACATGAAAATAATTATTCTCTAGCATGGATCACTAGCACAATAACTGAGGCAGAAGAACGGTTAAGTGTCCTGGAAGATAAAATAGTTCAAATAAATACTGGGGATCAAAATAAAGAACAAAGAAAGAAAGGAACGGAGGACCGTCTCAGCGACCCTTGGGACAACCTTAAATGCACCAACATTCGAATTATATGGGTGTCAGAAGAAGAAGAGAAATAGAAAATGCGTGAGAATATATTTGAAGAGATTATAGTTGAAAACATCCCTAGTATGGGAAAGGAAACAGTTACTCAAGTCAAGGAAGCACAGAGAGTCCCATACAGGATAAATCCAAGGAGAAACACGCCAAGACACATGTTCATCAAACTATTAGAAACTAAATACATAGAAAGCATGTAAAAAACAGCATGGGAAAAACAGCATATACCATACAAGGGAATCCACGTAAGTTAACAGCTGACCTTTCAGCAGAAATTCTGCAAGAGAGAAGGGAGTGCCAGTATACGTATTTCAAGAGATGAAAGGAAAAAACCTACAACCAGTTTTACTGTTCTCAGCAAGAATCTCATTGAGATTGGACGGAGAAACCAAAAACTTTACAGAAAAAGACACGGAAAAAGAATTCAGCACCAACAACAGCTTTATAACAAAGGATAAAGGAACTTCTCTAGGCAGGAATCACAAAGAAAAGAAAAGACCTCCTAGAACAAACCAAAAACAATTAACAAAACGGTAAGAGGAACATCCATATTAATAATAACGTTACATGTAAATGGATACATGGCTCCAACTACAACAGATAGACTCCCTGAAGGGATACAACATCAAGACCATTATATGTGCTGCCTAGAAGAGACCCACTTTACACCTAGGGAGACATACAGACTGAAAATGAGGAGATGGCAAGAGACATTCCATGCAAATGGAAATCAAAGGAAACCTGGAGTTACAATTCTCATATCAGACGAAATAGACTTTAAGATAAACACTGTTACAAGAAACAAACTAGGACACTACATACTGATAAAGGGATCAAACCAAGGAGAGGATATGACAAATGTGAATACTTATGAACACAACCGAGGATCACTTCACTACATAACATGTATCCTAACAGCCATAAAGGGGAACTTGATAGTACCACCAAAAGAGTAGGGGACATTACCACCCCAATTCTACCAATGGACAGATCATCCAAAATGAAAAAAAATCAGGAAACATAAGTTTTAAATGACACATTGAACAGGAGGGACTTCATTCATATGTATACCACATTCTATTGCAAAACAACAGAAAACACTCTTTCCTCAGGTGCTCATGGAACATTCTCCAAGATATATTATATGTAGGACCACAAATAAAGCCTTAGAAAATTAAGAAAATTGAAACAGTATCAGGTATACTTTCCGCCCACAGTGCTATGAATCTAGATAGGAATTAAAAGGAAAAAAAGGCCGTCAATAATACAAACACGGGGAAGCTAAAGAAAACGCTGTTACATAACCAAGATTTCACTGCAGAAAACCAAGATGGGATCAAAAATACCTGGGAAAAAGTGACAGTGGAAATACGACCACCCAAAACTATGGGATGAAGCAAACGCAACTGTAAAAGGAGAGCTGTGCGAAAAAAGAAGCCGAAGGGAAATCTCTCCCAGCAGCCGCAGGAAGAGTGGGTGAAATCTGCACATTCAACGTGAAGTACCCCGCATCTGTGGAACACCTGAATACACAAAGAATCAGCCCAAAATTGACGAGGTGGACTTTGTGAGCAAAGATATATTATTCTTTCCAGATTCTCACTTTTTGTGACTGTGGAGGTGTATGCTGCTGTTTGCGATTTTGTCTGTATAGCTTAGCTTTAACCATTTGTGCTAGAGTTCTGTGTGGCTTTTTTTTTTTTTCCTTTTTAAAATTTTCTCGTAATAAATATTTTTTATTTTAATCACTTCATTTTATTTGATTTTACTTTATTTTGTTTTATTTTATCCTCATTCTTTGTTTCCTTCTCTTTCTTCTCCCACTTATTCTGAGCTGTGAGGATGAAAGTCTATAGGTGCTCTAACCAGGAGTCAGTGCTCTGCATCTGAGGTGGGAAAACCAACTTCAGGACACTGATCCACAGGAGACCTGACAGCTCTACATAATATCAAATGGAGAAAACCTCCCAGTGATTTCCTTCTCACGTCCAAGACCCACATTGACTCAGTGACCAGAAGGCTACAGTGCTGGAAACCGTATGCCAAAAAATGAGCAAGACAGAAACAGCCCCATCCGTTATCAGAGAGGACGCCTTAAATCATAATAAGGACAGAGGCACCAAAATACACACCACCGGACGTGGAAGTGCCCACCAGAAAGTAAAGATCCAGCCTCATCTTCCAGAGCACAAGCACACCTCCCCTCAACAAGGAAACATGCAGAACCCACTGAACAAACCTTAGCCGCTGGGGACAGACACCGAAAACCACAATAACGACGGGCATGACGCCTGTGAAAAGGAACCCCAAGCCCAGTAAGTTAAGCAAAATGAGGAGATCAAAAAACAGACGTCGACGAAGTAGCAAGATCAAAACGCACCAGACCTAACAAATGAAGAGGAAATAGGCAGTCCACCCGAAAAAGAATTCAGAATAATGATAGAAAAGACGATTCAACATCGTAGAAATAGGAGAGAGAAAATACAAGAAACGTTTCACAAGGGTCGACAAGAACTGAAGAGCAAACAAACAATGATGAAGAACACAATACATGAAAATTATTATTCTCTAGCATGGATCACTAGCACAATAACTGAGGCAGAAGAACGGTTCAGTGTCCGGGAAGATAAAATAGTTCAAATAAATACTGGGGATCAAAATAAAGAACAAAGAAAGAAAGGAACGGAGGACCGTCTCAGCGACCCTTGGGACAACCTTAAATGCACCAACATTCGAATTATATGGGTCTCAGAAGAAGAAGAGAAATAGAAAAGGCGTGAGAATATATTTGAAGAGATTATAGTTGAAAACATCCCTAGTATGGGAAAGGAAACAGTTAATCAAGTCGAGGAAGCACAGAGAGTCCCATACAGGATAAATCCAAGGAGAAACACGCCAAGACACATGTTCATCAAACTATTAGAAACTAAATACATAGAAAGCATGTAAAAAGCAGCATGGGAAAAACAGCATATACCATACAAGGGAATCCACGTAAGTTAACAGCTGACCTTTCAGCAGAAATTCTGCAAGAGAGAACGGAGTGCCAGTATACGTATTTCAAGAGATGAAAGGAAAAAACCTACAACCAATGTTACTGTTCTCAGCAAGAATCTCATTGAGATTAGACGGAGAAACCAAAAACTTTACAGAAAAAGACACGGAAAAAGAATTCAGCACCAACAACAGCTTTATAACAAAGGATAAAGGAACTTCTCTAGGCAGGAATCACAAAGAAAAGAAAAGACCTCCTAGAACAAACCAAAAACAATTAACAAAACGGTAAGAGGAACATCCATATTAATAATAACGTTACATGTAAATGGATACATGGCTCCAACTACAACAGATAGACTCCCTGAAGGGATACAACATCAAGACCATTATATGTGCTGCCTAGAAGAGACCCACTTTACACCTAGGGAGACATACAGACTGAAAATGAGGAGATGGCAAGAGACATTCCATGCAAATGGAAATCAAAGGAAACCTGGAGTTACAATTCTCATATCAGACGAAATAGACTTTAAGATAAACACTGTTACAAGAAACAAACAAGGACACTACATACTGATAAAGGGATCAAACCAAGGAGAGGATATGACAAATGTGAATACTTATGAACACAACCGAGGATCACTTCCCTACATAACATGTATCCTAACAGCCATAAAGGGGAACTTGATAGTACCACCAAAAGAGTAGGGGACATTACCACCCCAATTCCACCAATGGACAGATCATCCAAAATGAAAAAAAATCAGGAAACATAAGTTTTAAATGACACATTGAACAGGAGGGACTTCATTCATATGTATACCACATTCTATTGCAAAACAACAGAAAACACTCTTTCCTCAGGTGCTCATGGAACATTCTCCAAGATATATTATATGTAGGACCACAAATAAAGCCTTAGAAAATTAAGAAAATTGAAACAGTATCAGGTATACTTTCCGCCCACAGTGCTATGAATCTAGATAGGAATTAAAAGGAAAAAAAGCCCGTCAATAATACAAACACGGGGAAGCTAAAGAAAACGCTGTTACATAACCAAGATTTCACTGCAGAAAACCAAGATGGGATCAAAAATACCTGGGAAAAAGTGACAGTGGAAATACGACCACCCAAAACTATGGGATGAAGCAAACGCAACTGTAAAAGGAGAGCTGTGCGAAAAAAGAAGCCGAAGGGAAATCTCTCCCAGCAGCCGCAGGAAGAGTGGGTGAAATCTGCACATTCAACGTGAAGTACCCCGCATCTGTGGAACACCTGAATACACAAAGAATCAGCCCAAAATTGACGAGGTGGACTTTGTGAGCAAAGATATATTATTCTTTCCAGATTCTCACTTTTTGTGACTGTGGAGGTGTATGCTGCTGTTTGCGATTTTGTCTGTATAGCTTAGCTTTAACCATTTGTGCTAGAGTTCTGTGTGGCTTTTTTTTTTTTTTACTTTTTAAAATTTTCTCGTAATAAATATATTTTATGTTAATCACTTCATTTTATTTGATTTTACTTTATTTTGTTTTATTTTATCCTCATTCTTTGTTTCCTTCTCTTTCTTCTCCCACTTATTCTGAGCTGTGAGGATGAAAGTCTCTAGGAGCTCTAACCAGGAGTCAGTGCTCTGCATCTGAGGTGGGAAAACCAACTTCAGGACACTGGTCCACAGGAGACCTGACAGCTCCACATAATATCAAATGGAGAAAATCTCCCAGAGATTTCCTTCTCAAGTCCAAGACCCACATTCACTCAGTGACCAGAAGTCTACAGTGCTGGACACCGTAGTCCAAACAATGAGCAAGACAGAAACAGGCCCATCCGTTATCAGAGAGGACGCCTTAAATCATAATAAGGACAGAGGCACCAAAATACACACCACCAGACGTGGAGGTGCCCACCAGAAAGTAAAGATCCAGCCTCATCTTCCAGAACACAAGCACACCTCCCCTCAACAAAGAAACATGCAGAACCCACTGAACAAACCTTAGCCGCTGGGGACAGACACCAAAAACCACAATAACGACGGGCATGACGCCTGTGAAAAGGAACCCCAAGCCCAGTAAGTTAAGCAAAATGAGGAGATCAAAAAACACACGTCGACGAAGCAGCAAGGTCAAAACGCACCAGACCTAACAAATGAAGAGGAAATAGGCAGTCCACCCGAAAAAGAATTCAGAATAATGATAGGAAAGACGATTCAACATCGTAGAAATAGGAGAGAGAAAATACAAGAAACGTTTCACAAGGGTCGACAAGAACTGAAGAGCAAACAAACAATGATGAAGAACACAATACATGAAAATAATTATTCTCTAGCATGGATCACTAGCACAATAACTGAGGCAGAAGAACGGTTCAGTGTCCGGGAAGATAAAATAGTTCAAATAAATACTGGGGATCAAAATAAAGAACAAAGAAAGAAAGGAACGGAGGACCGTCTCAGCGACCCTTGGGACAACCTTAAATGCACCAACATTCGAATTATATGGGTCTCAGAAGAAGAAGAGAAATAGAAAAGGCGTGAGAATATATTTGAAGAGATTATAGTTGAAAACATCCCTAGTATGGGAAAGGAAACAGTTAATCAAGTCAAGGAAGCACAGAGAGTCCCATACAGGATAAATCCAAGGAGAAACACGCCAAGACACATGTTCATCAAACTGTTAGAAGCTAAATACATAGAAAGCATGTAAAAAGCAGCATGGGAAAAACAGCATATACCATACAAGGGAATCCACGTAAGTTAACAGCTGACCTTTCTGTAGAAATTCGGCAAGAGAGAAGGGAGTGCCAGTATACGTATTTCAAGAGATGAAAGGAAAAAACCTACAACCAGTGTTACTGTTCTCAGCAAGAATCTCATTGAGATTGGACGGAGAAACCAAAAACTTTAGAGAAAAAGACACGGAAAAAGAATTCAGCACCAACAACAGCTTTATAACAAAGGATAAAGGAACTTCTCTAGGCAGGAATCACAAAGAAAAGAAAAGACCTCCTAGAACAAACCAAAAACAATTAACAAAACGGTAAGAGGAACATCCATATTAATAATAACGTTACATGTAAATGGATACATGGCTCCAACTACAACAGATAGACTCCCTGAAGGGATACAACATCAAGACCATTATATGTGCTGCCTAGAAGAGACCCACTTTACACCTAGGGAGATATACAGACTGAAAATGAGGAGATGGCAAGAGACATTCCATGCAAATGGAAATCAAAGGAAACCTGGAGTTACAATTCTCATATCAGACGAAATAGACTTTAAGATAAACACTGTTACAAGAAACAAACAAGGACACTACATACTGATAAAGGGATCAAACCAAGGAGAGGATATGACAAATGCGAATACTTATGAACACAACCGAGGATCACTTCACTACATAACATGTATCCTAACAGCGATAAAGGGGAACTTGATAGTACCACCAAAAGAGTAGGGGACATTACCTCCCCAATTCCACCAATGGACAGATCATCCAAAATGAAAAAAAATCAGGAAACATAAGTTTTAAATGACACATTGAACAGGAGGGACTTCATTCATATGTATACCACATTCTATTGCAAAACAACAGAAAACACTCTTTCCTCAGGTGCTCATGGAACATTCTCCAAGATATATTATATGTAGGACCACAAATAAAGCCTTAGAAAATTAAGAAAATTGAAACAGTATCAGGTATACTTTCCGCCCACAGTGCTATGAATCTAGATAGGAATTAAAAGGAAAAAAAGCCCGTCAATAATACAAACACGGGGAAGCTAAAGAAAACGCTGTTACATAACCAAGATTTCACTGCAGAAAACCAAGATGGGATCAAAAATACCTGGGAAAAAGTGACAGTGGAAATACGACCACCCAAAACTATGGGATGAAGCAAACGCAACTGTAAAAGGAGAGCTGTGCGAAAAAAGAAGCCGAAGGGAAATCTCTCCCAGCAGCCGCAGGAAGAGTGGGTGAAATCTGCACATTCAACGTGAAGTACCCCGCATCTGTGGAACACCTGAATACACAAAGAATCAGCCCAAAATTGACGAGGTGGACTTTGTGAGCAAAGATATATTATTCTTTCCAGATTCTCACTTTTTGTGACTGTGGAGGTGTATGCTGCTGTTTGCGATTTTGTCTGTATAGCTTAGCTTTAACCATTTGTGCTAGAGTTCTGTGTGGCTTTTTTTTTTTTTTACTTTTTAAAATTTTCTCGTAATAAATATTTTTTATTTTAATCACTTCATTTTATTTGATTTTACTTTATTTTGTTTTATTTTATCCTCATTCTTTGTTTCCTTCTCTTTCTTCTCCCACTTATTCTGAGCTGTGAGGATGAAAGTCTCTAGGAGCTCTAACCAGGAGTCAGTGCTCTGCATCTGAGGTGGGAAAACCAACTTCAGGACACTGGTCCACAGGAGACCTGACAGCTCCACATAATATCAAATGGAGAAAATCTCCCAGAGATTTCCTTCTCAAGTCCAAGACCCACATTCACTCAGTGACCAGAAGTCTACAGTGCTGGACACCGTAGTCCAAACAATGAGCAAGACAGAAACAGGCCCATCCGTTATCAGAGAGGACGCCTTAAATCATAATAAGGACAGAGGCACCAAAATACACACCACCAGACGTGGAGGTGCCCACCAGAAAGTAAAGATCCAGCCTCATCTTCCAGAACACAAGCACACCTCCCCTCAACAAAGAAACATGCAGAACCCACTGAACAAACCTTAGCCGCTGGGGACAGACACCAAAAACCACAATAACGACGGGCATGACGCCTGTGAATAGGAACCCCAAGCCCAGTAAGTTAAGCAAAATGAGGAGATCAAAAAACACACGTCGACGAAGCAGCAAGGTCAAAACGCACCAGACCTAACAAATGAAGAGGAAATAGGCAGTCCACCCGAAAAAGAATTCAGAATAATGATAGGAAAGACGATTCAACATCGTAGAAATAGGAGAGAGAAAATACAAGAAACGTTTCACAAGGGTCGACAAGAACTGAAGAGCAAACAAACAATGATGAAGAACACAATACATGAAAATAATTATTCTCTAGCATGGATCACTAGCACAATAACTGAGGCAGAAGAACGGTTAAGTGTCCTGGAAGATAAAATAGTTCAAATAAATACTGGGGATCAAAATAAAGAACAAAGAAAGAAAGGAACGGAGGACCATCTCAGCGACCCTTGGGACAACCTTAAATGCACCAACATTCGAATTATATGGGTGTCAGAAGAAGAAGAGAAATAGAAAAGGCGTGAGAATATATTTGAAGAGATTATAGTTGAAAACATCCCTAGTATGGGAAAGGAAACAGTTAATCAAGTCAAGGAAGCACAGAGAGTCCCATACAGGATAAATCCAAGGAGAAACACGCCAAGACACATGTTCATCAAACTATTAGAAACTAAATACATAGAAAGCATGTAAAAAGCAGCATGGGAAAAACAGCATATACCATACAAGGGAATCCACGTAAGTTAACAGCTGACCTTTCAGCAGAAATTCTGCAAGAGAGAAGGGAGTGCCAGTATACGTATTTCAAGAGATGAAAGGAAAAAACCTACAACCAGTGTTACTGTTCTCAGCAAGAATCTCATTGAGATTGGACGGAGAAACCAAAAACTTTACAGAAAAAGACACGGAAAAAGAATTCAGCACCAACAACAGCTTTATAACAAAGGATAAAGGAACTTCTCTAGGCAGGAATCACAAAGAAAAGAAAAGACCTCCTAGAACAAACCAAAAACAATTAACAAAACGGTAAGAGGAACATCCATATTAATAATAACGTTACATGTAAATGGATACATGGCTCCAACTACAACAGATAGACTCCCTGAAGGGATACAACATCAAGACCATTATATGTGCTGCCTAGAAGAGACCCACTTTACACCTAGGGAGATATACAGACTGAAAATGAGGAGATGGCAAGAGACATTCCATGCAAATGGAAATCAAAGGAAACCTGGAGTTACAATTCTCATATCAGACGAAATAGACTTTAAGATAAACACTGTTACAAGAAACAAACAAGGACACTACATACTGATAAAGGGATCAAACCAAGGAGAGGATATGACAAATGCGAATACTTATGAACACAACCGAGGATCACTTCCCTACATAACATGTATCCTAACAGCCATAAAGGGGAACTTGATAGTACCACCAAAAGAGTAGGGGACATTACCACCCCAATTCCACCAATGGACAGATCATCCAAAATGAAAAAAAATCAGGAAACATAAGTTTTAAATGACACATTGAACAGGAGGGACTTCATTCATATGTATACCACATTCTATTGCAAAACAACAGAAAACACTCTTTCCTCAGGTGCTCATGGAACATTCTCCAAGATATATTATATGTAGGACCACAAATAAAGCCTTAGAAAATTAAGAAAATTGAAACAGTATCAGGTATACTTTCCGCCCACAGTGCTATGAATCTAGATAGGAATTAAAAGGAAAAAAAGCCCGTCAATAATACAAGCACGGGGAAGCTAAAGAAAACGCTGTTACATAACCAAGATTTCACTGCAGAAAACCAAGATGGGATCAAAAATACCTGGGAAAAAGTGACAGTGGAAATACGACCACCCAAAACTATGGGATGAAGCAAACGCAACTGTAAAAGGAGAGCTGTGCGAAAAAAGAAGCCAAAGGGAAATCTCTCCCAGCAGCCGCAGGAAGAGTGGGTGAAATCTGCACATTCAACGTGAAGTACCCCCTATCTGTGGAACACCTGAATACACAAAGAATCAGCCCAAAATTGACGAGGTGGACTTTGTGAGCAAAGATATATTATTCTTTCCAGTTTTTCACTTTTTGAGACTGTGGAGGTGTATGCTGCTGTTTGCGATTTTGTCTGTATAGCCTAGCTTTAACCATTTGTGCTAGAGTTCTGTGTGGCTTTTTTTTTTTTTTTACTTTTTAAAATTTTCTCGTAATAAATATTTTTTATTTTAATCACTTCATTTTATTTGATTTTACTTTATTTTGTTTTATTTTATCCTCATTCTTTGTTTCCTTCTCTTTCTTCTCCCACTTATTCTGAGCTGTGAGGATGAAAGTCTCTAGGTGCTCTAACCAGGAGTCAGTGCTCTGCATCTGAGC